>NC_064858.1:79635758-79935758 GCF_024139225.1 Suncus etruscus
TCCAGCTCTTCTGGTGGACAGCCGCGATGCAGCAGCTCCTGGCGCGTAGCGCAGCGTCTCTCCTCCGCTTCCCCTGATGCTGTGAAGTTCTGCAAGGCAACCCAAACCTCGTACCCATTCCTCACCGTGGACCCCTTGGTGGTTCTGCTTCCAAAACCACCCACTACTTCTAAGTACTTCCCTCTCGCAGCCCAGCTGCCTCCTTCTGCCTCCCCTTCCTGTCACCCTCCCCTTGAACCCGGCCCTCTACTGTGGCAGAGCCCCACTTCCTAGCCTTCCTTTCTCTCCACTCCCCTTTCCTTATCTGGACTCCAGCCACCTACCCTTCCCCACTCTAGGACCACTGATTTCCTGTTGCAATTGGGGGGTGCTGACCACTACAGAGGATCTTGTTTCTAAACCCCTTCCCCTGGCCCAAATGGTAAGGAGCTCAGGTAAGACCCACAGTTCCTGGCAAGGGAAAGACTCCTGCCCACTGTGTGGTTAGAATTGTCAGGGACTGGCTGTTGCTGGGAGGGAAGGAAATGGTTTGCCTGGCGTCTCTGGAAGGAAGGCCACACACAGCCAGTGGGGGCTGGCACCTCTGCTCCTGATTCTCCTTCTCTGAGCTGCCCCCAGACCTAGGCCTGTTTCCCGCCCTGGGTTGCTCAGCTAGGACAAGGGCCTCTTTCAGCATTTTGCCTTTAGCTCATTTCATCTATCTTTGTTTTTGTTTTAGGGGTCACACTGGTGAAGCTCAGGGGTTACTCCTGGCTCTATACTCAGGAATTACTCCTGGCAGGCTCAGGACACCATATGAGATTCCAGGGATAGAACCAAGGTTGGCTTCGTGAAAGGCAAATGCCCTACCCTCTGTACTAGCACTTGGCCCCTCTGCTCCCTTTGAGAATACAATTTTGTCCCCCAACCACAGCTCAGCAACCCTGCAGCAAGGCCATTATTTAACAGCTGTCCTTGTAAGACAAAAGAGAGAACACCTCATTGGTGTTTGGCCAATGAGGGTTGGGTGGGAATGCCCCACCACTCCCTAGACTCCCTAGGATCTTTCTTAGGACCTTTCTAGTTCCCCTAGAGCCCACAGGCTTCCAATGAAAGAAGAAGGCTCTCTTATACTTTCCTAGTCACATTCTGCAGCATAACGAAGAGCATCAACTCTGATTCATATCCCAGAACTGCTAGGGAATGGTGTGTCCACTAGGAAGTGCCCTTCCCACTGTGCTAGCTCTCTGGCCCTAACCAGCCTCTAGAACTTTAAGAAATAAGTTCCTATTGTTTAAGCACCAAGTACATGGCTTGTGGGGGATTGGGGTGTCTTTTGTATTATTTTGTTTTATTTTTGTCTTGAGGTTGAGCTCTCAGTGATACTCAGACCTTATTTCTGGTTCTACACTCAGAGATCACTCCTGGTAGTACTTAGGGGCTACATGTGGTGCCAAGAATTGATTCCAGGTCAGCTGCATGCAAGACAAGCACCTTATTCACTGTACTATCTCTCCAGCAATCCCTTCACACACCATGACAGCCCCCAAGCTGATAAATACACTTTGTCATATCTAAATATCTCTCTACCTTACACAAAAGAATGAGTTCCCACATCCTTCCTCCAAATTCACAATTACAAGCTCCACCTGAACACAGAGAAAGACATAACTTACACAGATGGGAGTCATATTCATGAATATACACACACATATTTACACACAACTATACCCCTTAGTCTTGGGTACACAGACTAGGTCACACAGAGTATGTCACAGATGTGCCCAAGCATCCACATATATTATATAATTGCATCTATCACATGTAACTACTCACATACACACACATAAACACAAAAGTCAAAGGCCATTGACCCTCATTACCAGTTGCTTGCACCAGGCACAGCTCGGATGTGAGAGAATGCACTTCTGACAGGAAGAGGCTGGCTGGCAGGACCCTGATATGGACAGATCAGAGTTCCCCCATTCTGTGATGTCCCCTAGAGACGAGACCTTGACATCAATCTCGCTTACACCTCTGTTCAGGGCCAACAGGAAAACAAGGACCAGTGACGAGGCCACCATGACCTATAATAGGATTTAAAAGGTAAATGAATCAGAGGAGCAGACAGAATGATTGCACTAATCTGCAATCATGCAGTTGCCTTACACTCAGCTAAACTGAGTTAGATCCCTGGCATCATGCAGACACATGACACCAGCTACATGATTCCTGAGTGCAAAATCAGGAGTAAACCCTGAGCATTGCCAGGTACAACCCAGGAAAAAAAAAGCCCATAGTATGATAATAATACCCAAAAACCAAAGACAATAGAAATGATGGGGGTGGGGGGTGGACAGAGAGATAGCATGGAGATAAGACGTTTGTTTCCTTGCATGCGGAAGGAAGGTGGATTGAATCCCGGCATCCCATGTGGTCCCCCGAGCCTGCCAGGAGCAATTTCTGAGCGTAGAGCCAGGAATGACCCCTAAGCAATGCTGGGTCTGACCCCCCCCCCCAAAAAAAAAAGAAAGAAAGAAAGAAATAATGGGGGTAGGGACTGTAGTTAGGACAGAGAAAGGACCACTAAGACAATAATAATTGAAAATAATCACTCTGGGCAAGAACTAGGTGCTAAAAGGAAGTAAAGTGATATGCCTGAAAAAAAGGAAAGAGATAAGAAAAGTATCTGCCTTAGAGGTAGGCTGAGGGTACAGAGAAAAACTGGAGAAACTGATGGCAGGAAATGAACACAGGTAAAGGGATGGATGTTGGAAAATTTTTTGAATGAAACTCAACTATCCACTGTGTATCACAGTGATTTAATTTAAAAAAAAATTTTTGTGTGTGTTTTGGGTCACACCCAGCAGCACTCAGGGGTTACTCCTTGCTCCTCTACGCTCAGAAACAGCTCCTGGCATATTCATATGCCATATGGGATGCCGGGATTCGAACCACCCTCCTTCTGCATGCAAGGCAAATGCCCCCACCTCCATTCTATCTCTCCGGCCCCTAAAAAAATTATTAAATAAACTAGGGGCCAGAGTGATAGCACAGTGTATAGGGCTTTTGCCTTGCACACAGATGACCTGAGTTCAATCCTCATAATTCCATATAGTTTCCCGAGCCTGCTAGAAGTGATTTTTTTTTTTTTTTTTTAGTTTTTGGGCCACACCCGGCAGTGCTCAGGGGTTACTCCTGGCTATCTGCTCAGAAATAGCTCCTGGAAGGCACAGGGGACCATATGGGACACCAGGATTCAAATCAACCACCTTAGGTCCTGGGTCGGCTGCTTGCAAGGCAAACGCTGCTGTGCTATCTCTCCAGCCCCTAGAAGTGATTTCTGAGACCAGAACCAGGAGTAACCCCTGAGCGCTGTAAAGTGTGGCCCCAAAACAAACTAACAAAATAACTAAAAATAAAGGAGACTTGTCGATTTGAAGGGAAGACACCCCCCATTCTTTTTTTTTCTTTTTTGGGGGAAGAGAAAAAGGAGGGAGGGAAAGATAGAGGGAAGGAAGAAGGGAAGTAGGGAGGAAGGAAGGGAGGCCCCCCCCAATTCTTTTTTTTTTGTCTTTTTTTTTAACCACACCCGGCGATGCTTAGGGGCTATTCCTAGCTTTGCTCAGGACATCTTCCTGGCATGCTCAGGGGGCCATGTGGGATGCCAGGGACCGAACTCAGGTCAAGCGCGTGCAAGGCAAGCGCCCTACCTGCTGTTCTATCGCTCCGGCCCCAGCCCCCCAATTCTTAAAATTGGCCTGTGGCTGTCATTCTCAAACTCGACCCCAGGAGCCAACTTAGCTCAGTAGTAAGCACTTGCTTGCATCTGTGAGACTTTGGGTTTGATCCCTAGCACTGCAAACCAAAGTAACTCAACCCTTTGTCTCGGCAGATTCACTTGCCCCTGTGCATTCAGCGGTTTCATCTATAGGGCAGGAAGGGGGACAGTTATCAGGCTAGGTTAGAGGTTAGTCAGATCTCCTTTTCCTGTGTGCAGATTTCACAGTCAGAATAAGCAAAATAACCAACAAGAAGTCTGATGGGGCCAGTGAGATAGCACAAGAGGTAAGGCTTCCACCTTACATGTGACAGTCCACAGTTTGAATCTCCAGCACTATATATGGTTCCCTGAGCACAGAGCTAAGTACTGCCAGATGAGGAACAACCCACATCCCTATCATTTAAAAAAAAAAAATGGGGGCCGGCGAGGTGGCGCTAGAGGTAAGGTGTCTGCCTTGCAAGCACTAGCCAAGGAAGGACCGCGGTTCCATCCCCCGGCGTCCCATATGGTCCCCCCAAGCCAGGGGCAATTTCTGAGCACTTAGCCAGGAGTAGCCCCTGAGCATCAAATGGGTGTGGCCCAAAAAATAAACAAACAAACAAAATAGAGTGGGCCTGGAGACACTAAGATCTACACTCAAGTTATTCTCTATTATTCTAATTTTGTTTTGTCTTGTTTGAGGTCACACCCATTGATACTCAGGAGTTACTCCTTGGCTTTGCATTCAGGAATCTCTCTTGGTAGTGCTCAAGGGATGATATGGGATACCAGGGATTGAACCCGGGTTGGCCGCACGCAAGGCAAACATCCTACCAGCTGTACTATTGCTTTAGCCCCAAATGGATTTATTTCTGATCTCCTAATTTTATTCCATAGTTGTAGATATGTCAGTTCTTTGTTTCAGAGGTTACTCCTGGCTTTGTACTTAGGAATTACTCCTAGCAGTACTCAGAGAACCACACAGGATGCTGAGGATTGAACTCAGATTGGCCCTGTGCAAGGCAAGTGCCCTACCCTTTGTACTATGTACTATGACTAGCCCTGCATATATCAGTCTTATATCAATATTTTTGTCACACCCAGCAGTGCTCAGGGCTTACTCATGGCTCTGTGCTCACTCCTGGTACGCTCGAGGAGCCATCTAGGATGCCGGGGATCAAATATGGGTTGACTGTATGCAAGGCAAACACCCTATTCACTGTGCTATTGCTCTGGCCCCTGGAGTATAAGCTTTGTATGTGAGAACACTTTGTTCAATTCCTGACACTGCAAGGTCCTCCAAGTCCCCAATTTGTTGGGGTAGCAGAAAAACATATAGAGGGTCCGGAGCAGTGGTGTAAGTGGTAGGGCATTTACCTTGTATGTGCTAACCTAGGACAGACCTAAACTAGGATGGACCACGCATTGATCCCCAGGCATCCCATATGGTCCTCCAAGCCAAGAGCAATTTCTGAGCATATAGCCAAGAGTCACCGGGTGTGACTCAAAAAGAAAAGAAAAAAAAAAACCCCACATAGAAAAAATATGTAAGTGGGAATGGATTGAGAGATAACACAATGAGTAGGGCAGGGCACTGCCTTGTTGCAACAGATCTGGGTTCAATCCCCATTTCTGCCAGTAATGATCCCTGAGCACAGAGCTAGTAGTAAGCCCAAAAACTAATAAAGGAAAAAAAGTCTAGAGATGAAGGTGTGTATAGTAGAAGAAAGAAAGATGAGCTGTTTTATTGTTGTTTTTGGACCACATCTGGCTATACTCAGAACTTATTTATAGCAGGCTCAGGGGACTATATGGGTTGCCAGGGAACAAACCCTGGTTGACCGCATGCAAGGCAAATGTTCTACCCACTGTGCTATCACTCCTGCCCCAAGAGCTGCTTTTTTTTTTTAAGATGGGAGAGAGGTCAAGATTACTTCCATCAGGGGCCAGAGAGAAAGCATGGAGGTAAGGTGTTGCCTTTCATGCAGAAGGATGGTGGTTCGAATTCTGGCATCCCATATAGTCCCCTGTGCCTGCCAGGGGCGATTTCTGAGCATAGAGCCAGGAGTAACCCCTGAGTGCTTCTGGCTGAGACCCCCCCCCCAAAAAAAAAAGATTACATCCAGCAGTGCTGGAGCTTACTATTTGATCTGTTCTCAGGGATCATTTGAAGGTGCTTAGAATCAAACCTGGGTCTGCTGCAAGTTGTTGTTTTGGGTTTTGGGACACATTTGGCAGAGCTCAGAGCTTTCTCCTTGCTCTGCATTTCTGGCAGGCTCAGGGAACCAAACCTGTCAGAATCAAACCTGGGTCAGCTGCATGCAAGCCAGTTTCCCTAACAACCTGTACTATTTCTCTACCCCTCACACTTCTCGCTTTGAAAATTTACTATGAAGCTGCAGTAACCAAAAAAAAAAAAAATAGCATACTGGACCAGTCAGTGATACTACAGCAGGTAGAGCACTTGCCTTGCACACGACTGACCTTGCACCCCATATAGTCCCCCCCCCAAGCACTGTCAGGAATGATTCTTAAAAGCAGAGCCAGGAATAAGCCCTGAGCAACACTGGGTGTGGCAAAAAATATTTTTTCCTCCCCCCTGGCAAAAAATATTGACATAAGAACTGACATAAGCAGGGCTAGAGTCATGGTACATATATAGTACAAAGGGTAGGGCACTTGCCTTGTACATGCTGAGTTCTATCCTCAGCATCCTGTGTGGTTCTCCAAGTACTGCCAGCAGCTAAGAATAACCTATGAAACAAATAACTGACATATACAACTATGGAATAAAATTAAGAGATCAGAAATAAATCCATTGGGTAAAGCAAGCGATAGTACAGTAGGTAGAGCATTGCATTGCATGAGGCCAACATGGGTTCAATCCCTGGCATCTCTTATGGTTCCCTGTGCACTGCCAGGAGTGATTCCTGAGTGCAGAGCCAGAAGTAATCCCTCAGCACTGTTGGGTGTGCCTCCCCAAGAAAAAGAAGGAGGGAAGTCCACAGCCAATGAATTAGTGTATAAGAAATTATACTTTGTTTTGTTTTGTTTTTTTGGGTCACACCTCCAGTGCTCATGGGTTACTCCTGGCTCTACGCTCAGAAATTGCTCCTGGCAGGCTCGGGGGACTATATGGGATGCCGGGATTCAAACCACTGTCTTTCTGCATGAAAGGCAAATGCCCTACCTCCATGCTATCTCTCCGGCCCCTCAACACTTCTTAATATAGCCCTAGTGATCCCCAGATTCTATGTACCCAAGTACTATGGGAGTTATCTCCTCAAGAATGATGTGTGGGGGCCGGGAAGGTGGTGCTAGAGGTAAGGTGTCTGCCTTGCAAGCGCTAGAGTAGGATGGACCGAGGTTCGATCCCCCGGCGTCCCATATGGTCCCCCCAAGCCAGGAGCGATTTCTGAGCGTATAGCCAGGAGTAACCCCTGAGCGTCAAACGGTGTGGCCCAAAAACAAAAACAAAAACAAAACAAAACAAAAAAAAGAATGATGTGCGATTGGGCCAGAGAGATAGCATGGAGGTAAAGTGTTTGCCTTACATGCAGAAGGTCGATGGTTCGAATTCCGGCATCCCATATGCTCCCCTGAACCTGCCAGGAGCAACTTCTGAGCATAGAGCCAGGAGTAACCCCTGAGCGCGGCCAGGTGTGACCCCCCCCAAAAAAAAATGATGTGCTGGGTGGGGAAGAACAATAACACAGTGAGTAGGGTGTTTGCCTTGCATGTGGGTGACCTGTGTTCAATCCCCGGCATCCCATACAGTCCTCTGAGCCTGCCACTAGTGATTTCTGAGTGCAAAGCCAGAAGTAACCCCTGAGTGCCTCTGGGTGTGGCCCCAAAACAAAAACAAACAAAATAAAGAATGATGTGCTGGCTCATGCACTCCCCAGGCCCATGTGTCGTGTTGCACACACGTTTACCAGTCTATGCACATGGTTCCAACATGCACATGTCACCCACAATTCTCCTCTTGAGATATGTACTCTCACACTTTCCTATTTTTATGCTGAGATGTGTACTGGGGAGTGCTTCCTTTCTCTCTTGAGCACATTTCTCTCTTCCTCAGAATTCCTAAAGAAAATCCTGATTTCAGGGCCAGAGCAGTGGTACAAGCGATAGGGCATTTGCCTTGCATGCGCTGACCTAGGATGGAACCGCAGTTTGATCTCCCTGAATCCCATATGTACCCCAAACCAGGAGCAATTTCTGAGCACATAGCCAGGAGTAACCCCTGAGCGTCAACGGTATGGCCCAAAAACAAAACAAAACAAAACAAAAATCCTAATTTCATTAAAAAAAAAGAATGATGTTTTATATGATCTTTCTCGTTTGCTTGTTTTTGAGTCACACCTGGCAACGGTCAGGGGTTACTCCAGGGTCTACGCTCAGAAATCGCCCCCGGCAGGCTCAGGGGACCATATGAGATGCCAGGATTTGAACCACCATCCTTCCGCAAGCAAGCCAAATGCTTTACCTCTATGCTATCTCTCTGGCCTTTGTATGATATTTTTGTGGGGTTTTTGCCACACCCAATGATGCTTAGGGGTTACTGCTCTGTACTTAGGAATTACTCCTGGGAGTGCTCAGGGGACTGACTGTATGCAATGCTGCAGATAGAACCCCTGTTAGAACCCCTGTTAGCCCTGTGCAAGGCAAATACCTTACTCTTTGTTTTATATCTACAACCCCAGTTATCCACTATTTCAGATCATATACAGAAAGCTTTTCAGCCACAACCAGTAGTGCTCAGGGAAACATATACAGTGCTGGAATTTGAATTAGGGTCAGCTATATACTAGCAAGTGCCCTACCCACTCTGTAATCTCTTCACTAATTTACCATTTCGAAAACTGGATTATGGAGCTGAGAGACAGTTCAAAAGACTGGAGTCACTGGTCTTGCACACAGGAGACCCTGTGTACCTGTCACCTCTGTGTGGCCTCGCTCAGCTCTGGAACTTCCTGAGCACCAGAGGGGTAATCCTGTGTAATCCTTCACATTTCAGGATCCAATCATTGTGCAGCATCCTCAGACTAGTTGATTCAAACTTGCCAGAAGAGTCCCTCGGACTGTTTGGGAGGCACCTCAACACCTTGACCCCCTAAAAAATGGAGTGTTTGTCTTTTTGCTGAGTGCTTTATGTATCCCGGATACATATCAGACATAAGCTTTGAAAATATTTCCTTCTGGGCCCATAGAGATAGCACAGCGGCGTTTGCCTTGCAAGCGGCCGATCCAGGACCTAAGGTGGTTGGTTCAAATCCGGGTGTCCCATATGGTCCCCCGTGCCTGCCAGGAGCTATTTCTGAGCAGACAGCCAGGAGTCACCCCTGAGCACCGCCAGGTGTGGCCCAAAAACAAGAAAACAACAACAACAAAAAAAAGAAAATATTTCCTTCATTTATGACTTCTCTATTTGTTGTTGTTTTGGGTCTGGTGGGGGCAGAAGCCTTGACCTCCTGAATGGAAACACACACTGGTCTTCTGCTCTTATTTTGTTTTTCTTTTTGGACCACACCTGGCTGTGCTCAGGGTTTGTTTACTCCTGGCTCTAAATTTAGAAATTATTCTGGCGGGAATTGAGGGGCCATATGGGCTGCCAGGAATCAAACCTAGGTCAGGTACACACAAGGCAAGAGCCCTGCCTGCTGTACTGTACTATGGCTCAGGCCCTTCTCCTGCCTGTGGCCTGTCTTTCTCTCCTGTCTTCTCTCTCCTGTCTTCTCTCTCTCTCTCTCTTTCTCTCTCTCTCTCATTCTCTCTCTCTCTCTCTCATTCTCTCTCTCTCTCATTCTCTCTCTCTCTCATTCTCTCTCTCTCTCATTCTCTCTCTCTCTCTCATTCTCTCTCTCTCTCTCATTCTCTCTCTCTCTCTCTCTCTCTCTCTCTCTCTCTCTCTCTCTCTCTCTCTCTCTCTCTCTCTCTCTCTCTCTCTCTCTCTCTCTCTCTCTCTGGTTTTTGGGTCACACCCGGCAGCACTCAGGGGTTACTCCTGGCTCTATGCTCAGAAATCACTTCTGGCAGGCTTGGGGGACCATATGGGTGCTGGGATTCGAACTGATGACCTTCTGCATGAAAGGCAAACGCCTTACCTCCATGCTATCTCTCCAGCCCCTCTTTCCACTCTCTTAATAGCATCATTTGATGCACAAAAATTTTAATCTTTTTTTTTTTGTTTTGTTTTTGTTTTTGGGCCACACCCGGCGTTGCTCAGGGGTTACTCCTGGCTGTCTGCTCAGAAACAGCTCCTGGCAGGCACAGGGGACCATATGGGACACCGGGATTCGAACCAACCGCCTTAGGTCCTGGATCGGCTGCTTGCAAGGCAAACGCCGCTGTGCTATCTCTCCGGGCCCAAAAATTTTAATCTTGATGAAGTCCAATTTATCCATCTTTTTTCTTGTTTGCTTTGTGTTCTTGCTGTCACAGCTAAGGATTTATTGGCAAGTCTAAGATTCTGAAGATATACCCTTTGTTTTTTTTTTTTTTTTTTGGGGGGGGTCCACACCCAACAGCACTCAGAGATTATTCCTGGCTCTATCTATGCTTAGAAATCGGAACGAGGGGCCGGGCGGTGGCGCTGGAGCTAAGGTGCCTGCCTTGCCTGCGCACGGACCGCGGTTCGATCCCCCGGCGTCCCATATGGTCCCCCAAGAAGCCAGGAGCAACTTCTGAGCGCATAGCCAGGAGTAACCCCTGAGCGTCACAGGGTGTGGCCCAAAAACCAAAAAAAAAAAAAAAAAAAGAAATCGGAACGATTTCTGGCAGGCTTGAGGGACCATATGGATGCCGGGATTCAAACCACTGTCCTTCTGCATGCAAGGCAAACACTTTACCTCCATGCTATCTCTTCAGCCCAGATTTACCCTTTTTTGTTTGTTTCTGAGTCATATATGGAGGTGCTCAGGGGTCACTCATGAGTCACTTCTGATGGTCCTTGGGAGTGCCAGGGATCGAACTGGAGTCGGCCACATGTAAATTCCCTCCTTGCTGTACTATTGCTCCAGCCCCAGATTTACTCTTCTTAGAGTTTATACCCTTTCTGTTACTTTTTGTAGGGCTAGAGGTATATAGTACTGAGTTATAGTATTGGTTGGATTCCTGACACCCAGTATGGTCCACCAAGCAAGCTTACTAGGAATAATGCCTGAGCTCTGAGCCAGGAGTAAGTTGGAAGTAACTCCCCCCCCAAAACAAACAAAGACCTTAGTCGTTTTATTTATTCTTATTTTTGCTTTTTATTGGGAGGGGAGCATTTGTACTGGGGATTAAACTCGGCCTCTTACATAAAAAGCATGCACTTCAGTCCTTTGAATTCTTTCTCTAGTTCCATAAACATTTGATAAAGTAGATACATACAAATAGCCAAAAGAATAAATAAATAAAACTACATGAAAAGATGCTAGGGACCAGAGAGACAGTACAGGAATTAAGGCACTTGCTTAATTAAAGAGTAAGAATTGATAGACTCCAATTCAATCCCCTTAACTTCATGGTTCCCCAAGTTCTTTGAGGAGCATCCTCTAAGGACAGAGCCAAGAGTACTTCCTAAATTGCACACCCCAAAAATAGAAAAATAAATAAATAAAGTGCTCAAAGGATTAGAAAGATAGTATTACATGTGGTCGACCTAGGTTCAATCCCCAGCATCCCATATGGTCCCCTTAGCCTGCCAGGAGTGATTTCTGAGCACAGGAGTAACCCTAGGCGCTGGTAGGTGTGGTTCCAAAATAAAAATAACTAACTAAATAAATAATAAAATTACTAGGAAGTCAGAGTGACAGTTCAAAGCACTGGCATGTATTCATCACATGCATGAAACCTGGTTCAGACTTTGGGGGCAAGATCCAAGCTTTGAACTTACCCCTAAGAATCATGAGGTTCCTTCCTTTCCCCAATGCTGACAAAAAAGGAAACAACTATGTATGCTTTATCACATAAAACAATTGGGGGCCAGAGAGATATACAGTGGATAAGGTACTTGCTTTACACATGCCTAGTTGGGTTTTAATTCTTAGCACCACATACAGTCCTTGAAACCTCATAAGTGGTCCCTGAGCACAGAGAGCCAAAAATAATTAATATCTAAATCCAAAAAAAGTTGGGGGGGGGCGGCTGGAAAAATAGTACAGGGTTTAAGGCATTTGCCTTGCATGTGACAGACCCCAGTTGGATCCCTAACTCCACATGTGTTCCACTGAATTCTGCCAGGAGTGATTCCTAAGCAGAGTCAGGAGTCTCCCCTAAGAGTGTGATCCAAAATCCCTCTCCCCAAATAAAAGGGAAAAAAAATTTGAAGGGATCCAGGAGATAGCACAAGAGACTGATCACATGCAAAGCCTTGCATGAAGGCAAGGTATGATCTCTAGCACTACACATGTTTTGGTCCCCTGAGTACTTCTGGGAGAAACCCTAACCACTGCCAGGTGTGACCTCCAAAATAAAATTACAGGGAAGGCAAGACAGGCAACGCAATGTTTGGGGCCTATGACCACTTGAGGGCCACACTCAGCTGAGCTAGGCAGGCCATGGATGCTGAAGATCAAGCCCAGACTAGATAGGTAGATAGTATATGCATATGCCCTACTTCCATTTGAACCACATCCTCAGCTCCACAAGTAATTTTTGTTCTTTAGTTTCAGCCTTTTTATTTTGGTTTGGGGGATACATCTGATAGTGCTCTGGGAAACTCCCTAATCTATGCTCTGGCAGTGCTCAGTATTCTAGGGACCCATATTTGGGTCAAACTCTGGGCTTGAGGGCTAGAGCAACTTTACAGAGGATAACGCATTTGCCTTGTATGCATCTGATCCAGAGTCCATCCCTGGTATCCCTTATGGTACCCCAACACGGCCAGGAGTAATTCGTGTATGCAGAGCCAGGAATAACCCCTGGATGTGGCATACTGGGTGTGGTCCCAAAACAAAAAACAAATGCTTGAAAAAATAAATACTTAAATATAACTAAAATATTAAAAATAACTCAAACCATGGTACAATAAAAAAATGTTTTTAAGAGTCAGGGATATGGCACAAAGGACTGGGCACACCTATCTTGCATGATGGAGGCTCAATAATGCATGATTCCCCAAGCACCACTGGCAGCTCTCCTCCAAGCACCAATCTGGGAGTAGTCCCTAGACAACACCATATGTGGCTTAAACAAACAAAACATATCAGGGCCGGAGCGATAGCACAGCAGGTAGGGTGTTTGCCTTGCACTCAGTTGACCCAGGATGAACCCGGGTTTAATCCCCAGCAACCTGCCAGAAGTGATTTCTGAGCGCAGAGCCAGGAGTAACCCCTGATCATTGCTGGATGTGGCCCCAAAACAAAAACACAACAACAAACAAAACATATGGGTCTGAGTATACAGTGGATAAGGTGTTTATCTTGCACAAGATGGATCTCAGCTCAATATCTAGCACCCCATATCATATAGGCTCCCCTGAGCATTGCTAGAGATAAACCCTGAGCACAGCGAAGCATGACCTAGAAACCAAAAAATGTTTGAGTTATATTTAATTTAAATGAGAAATGTCCCATTCCTTCCCTCAAGTTATTTATATTTATTTTTATTTATTTTGGGGGGGAGTTTGG
The DNA here is from genome assembly GCF_024139225.1 of Suncus etruscus. Lineage (NCBI taxonomy): Eukaryota > Metazoa > Chordata > Mammalia > Eulipotyphla > Soricidae > Suncus > Suncus etruscus. The sequence goes on from NC_064858.1 coordinate 79,649,115, forward strand.
GGCCACACCTAGTGGTGCTCAGAGCTTATTCCTGCTTCTGTGCTCAGAAATTACTCCTGAAGGCTGGAGAGGTAGCACAGCAGTAGGGCATTTGCCTCGAATATTGTCAATCCAGGATAGATGCTGATTAAAATCCCGGCATTCCATATGGTCCCGCATGCCTGCCAGGAATGATTTCTGAGCGCAGAGCCAAGAGTAACCCCTGCACACCACCAGGTGTGACCCAAAACCCCTCCCCAAAAATAAATAAAAGAAATTACTCCTGGCAGACTCAGGGGACCATATGGGATGCCAGGGAGTGAGCCTGGGTCGGCTGCATGCAAGGCAACCTCCTTACTCGTTGTGCTATCACTCCAGCCTCCCCAAACTCATTTTTATTATTATATATAATTATCTATATCTTCCTAGAGATTATTATATACATAAACAAATGTTAATATATACTCTTCAGGGGGCCAGAGTAATAGCACAGTGGTAGGGCGTTTGCCTTGCACGTATCCGACCCAAGACGGACCCAGGTTCTATCCCATATGTTCCCTGAGCCTGCCAGGAGCGATTTCTGAGCACAGAACCCCTGAGTAGCACCAAGTGTGGCTCAAAACCAATATATATGTAGTCTTCAAAGGTTAGAGCCAATACAGTGCTCAGGAATCACTCCTGGAGGGCTTGAGAGACCAGACCATTGGTGGGGTCAGGGATTGAACTCAGGTTGACCATTACAAAGGCTCTAGCCTCAATCACGAAGAGGATTTGTAAAATCAATAAATAGGAGTCCTTTGTCAATTAGGTGAGTATTATCACAACCTCCAGAGGATGACAATACTTCTATCCCCATGACTCTAACTCTGTGTTTCCTACAGCCAGTTCAGGTGCAAAGCAAGGAGTGAAGGGAAGGGTGGGACCAAGTCATTGGTTTGACTTGAACCTGAACCTCCTAGTTTCGCACCTACCCCACCCCCTCATCTGTGACCTCAGGAAAGTCTAGCAGCAGCGCTGCAGGAGAGCTTGTCAACCTCAGCACTGCCGCTCTGCACGCTGCGGTCAGGGAGGCCCTCAAGGGCTCTACTACACCCACTTAACTTGACTCACAGAGCACAGAAGCTCTACCCAAGCAGCCTTTTCCCACCAGGAGCAACCTCAGAACCCCAACCCCCATCCCATTCCATGTCACACTTAAAGGACCCTGGGAGTCCCTGACATCATCCCCTTTATACCTTGGGGAATCTGACCTGACATCTGTTTCTCTCTTTTTTTTTTTGGGGGGGGGGGGAGGGTTGGGTCACACCCGGCAGCGCTCAGGGTTACTCCTGGCTCTACGCTCAGAAATCGTTCCTGGCAGGCTCAAGGGACCATATGGGATGCCGGGATTTGAACCACCAACCTTCTGCATGCAAGGCAAACACCTTACCTCCATGCTATCTCTCCAGACCCACAACTGTTTCTCTTAATCTGCTGCCTCTCTCCCTCTTGTCCCCTCCCGCTTCCTATTCAAAATTGAAATTATACTTCTCTGCTACTTCGTTTTACTTCTTAATAGTTCCTTGTTTTACTTCCTTGTCCCCTTTCGATAACTGTAGAGTGGTAGAACCTCCAATTTGTCTTTCAATAAATGAAAACCTGAGTCACAGTCAGTTTGAGTGACTTGCCCAGGTCGTGGATGAGGCAAGGGCTAAGGAGATGAAAGGGGATGGAGGCTTCTCAGGGGGCTGGAGCATGCCTTACATGATGGAACCCAGGCTTCAGGTTCTGATGCCAGGAGCACCAGGAGTGACCCACCAAGTGCACAGCAGGAAACAGACGCCCCCCCCCCCCCCCAGCACCACTGGGTGTGGCCCCTCAAGTCAGAGTAAAACAAAACAAACTTGTGTTTTCTCTAGTCCAAAGGATCTTTTTTTAGGGGGTCTTTTCTCAGCTTCCCATCTTTACCTCCCCTGTAATCCTGTTCTGCTGCACTCAATTCAATTTTCACTCCAGGGCTGAAGAGATAGAATTATGGGTTGAGCGCTTGCCTTGCATGTGGCCATTCAAGATTTGATCCCTAGAACCCCATATGACCTCGAGTCTCACCAAGAGTAGGCCCTAAGCATCACAGTGTGAACTGCTCCCCCATGAAACCAATTCTCGGGGCTGGAGTGGTGGCACAAGCGGTAGGGTGTCTGCCTAGCACGCACTGACCTAGGACAGACCGTGGTTTGATCCTCCGGTGTCCTATACGGTCCCCTGAGCCTGCCAGGAGCAATTTCTGAGTGCATAGCCAGGAATAGCCAGGAGTAACCCCTGAGCGTTACCGGGTGTAGCCCAAAAACCAAAAATCAAAAAAAAAACAAACAAAAAAACAAAAAACAGAAAGCAATTCTCATTCTAATATATATCCTATTCTTTCAACAGTGAAATAAAGCCCCTTTTTTATGCCATTTTTTGCTATTCAGACTGTGTGTGTGTTTTGCTATTCAGACTGTGTGTGTGTGTGTGTGTGTGTGTGTGTGTGTGTGTGTGTGTGTGTGTGTGTGTGTGGCATTCAGGGAAAGAGGACTCATCCTACAGGAAGGAAGAAGATAGGGTCTGTGGCCAGGGAGCCACCAGTAATTAGCTCAGATACCGCCTTCATCCACCCCCCACTTTTTCTGTCCAGCCCCAATCTTGGGAAACTGACTCAGGAGAGAGGTGGGTGTTGGGTGGGGGGGCTACTAGGGAGGGTGAGGAAGGAAGGCCTATAGCTGCAGAAGCATAACAGGGGCAGGATGTTAGGAATGGGTGCAAGTTGCCGTTCTCTCCTGTCAAGTCTCAGCATAACCCAGGGAGCTGTGGGTCAGGACCCTCTTTCCAGGTAGGACACAGGGGAAGCAAGAAGAGGTTAAGGAGCTCTCTGGGGCACCCCGGTACTCACTGGTGTGTTGCGCACAGGGGCCCTTCCTCAGAGGCAGCAGCAGTCTTTGTGAGCTGATCTGGGTGGTTGCAGAGAAGGAAGTGACACGGAAGTGACAGGGGTGTTGGGGTTACTAATGTAGAAGGTGGAACACATAGAGGTCGAAGGAGTCAAGAGAGCAGAGGATCTGGAAGGTGGCAAGGAAGCCCACCTGTGGCCCACCTATACTGAGCCCAATATTACCAGAACCTTCTCGAGCACCTCCTCCTAACATTGACAGTAGGAGCCCGCCTCCTTGGGTTATTTTTTTGGTTTTTTGTTTTTACAAAAACAGATGCTGGGGGGAGGGGAGGGGAAAAATAAATGCTGGGGATTGAAGGTAAGAAGTAAAGAACTGGGGCTGGAGAGATAGCATAGCAGTGTTTGCCTTGCAAGCAGCCGATCCAAGACCTAAGGTGGTTGGCTCGAATCCTGGTGTACCATTTGGTCCCCCATGCCTACCAGGAGCTATTTCTGAGCAGACAGCCAGGAGTAACCCCTGAGCAAAGAACTTTGGGGGCCGGAGAGATAGCATGGAGGTAGAGCGTTTGCTTTGCATGCAGGTCGGTGGTTTGAATCCTGGCATCCCATATGGTCCACACCCCCAGGCCTGCCAGGAGCAATTTCTGAGCAAAGAGCCAGGAGTAACCCCTGAGAGCTGCTGGGTGTGACCCAAAAATAAAACAATAACAAAAAAGAAGTAAAGAACTTTGCCTACAGTCACATTAGTAAGTGACTTGCCTGAGATTTAAATGCATTCAGCCTGGCTGCAAAATCGGTGAGCTCTCCACTTCCTCATAGAACATGAGAGGCAGAAATAGGGAAGCAGTGCTGCCCTGCAGAGGGAAGGTTCCCTAAGGGACCCCTGTTCACTAGAGAACCTGGTGTTGAACTACTACAAGTTTGGAGCTAAACTTTGGTTGTTGTTTTCAATTGTTGTTGGTATTTTTGTTTTGGGGCTACACCTGGCAATGATCAGGGCTTCTTGGCTGTGTTCAGGGATCACAACCTGGTAAGGCTCAGGGGACCACGTGTGGTACTGAGGATCAAATCCTGGTTGATTCCATGAAAGGCAAATGCCCTGCTCTGAGTATTATGCTATCTCTCTGGCCCTAGAGCTAATCTTGAGTTCAAATCCTAGGTCTGCCAGTCCAGGAAGGGAGATAGATGGTTCCAAAGGCTGGAGCACATGTTCTGCAACTCAGAGCCCTGGGTTTGATCCTGATACCTGAGCAGGATCACTGCCAGAGCAACCCCCAAATACAATGCCAAGAATAGCTACCATACCAAGAATAGCTGCCAAACCGAAATAATAATGATAATAACAATACTAATAAACAGGGTTGATTCAGTTCATTTTCCCCATACAGGATGTGAGACCTGGTGGTGGCCCCCTTACTGCTGTGAAAGCACAAAAACAAACCTGGGGGTAGGAGAGGCCAGAGAGATAGTACAGGAATTAGGGTTCTTGGTAGCTGACCTGGATTTGATTGCTAGTACCCTATATGGTACCTGAGCACCACCAGACATGATCCTTGAGCACAGAGCTAGGAGTAAGCCCTGAACATCACTAGGTGTGGCCCCAAAACCAAACAACAAACAAGCTTGCTCTGCCCTGCACTAGCCAGAAACTTCTGCAGCATCTTCCCAGCCATGGTGGAGCTCAATGAGGCAACTCCAGTTAACTGCTCAGTAGAACTTGTCCCACACTAAGGACCGATGAGATGTGGAAGGAAGGAGGCAAGAGGCTTGGGAAAATTCAGAGTCCAGACTGCTAGGAAGCTGTGGTGGCTCAGAGAATGAAATTTGAGGCCAAGAAGCTTATTTTAGTTGTGGAACTGGAGACATTGTTAAGGCAGTTGAACAGGGATAAGTAGGGTCTGGGGATAGTCAACATCCAGGCAAGGAAGAAGCCTAACAGGAGGGTTGTGGAGAATAGTCTCCATGGTCTGAGCTTGACCAATGGCACTTGAGAAGGACTAAATTTACCCATCTGAGTGGGGAAGAGCCCAAGTCCATCTTCCTTTTTGTTTTTATCTCACACCTGGGGGTCAGCTGCATGCAAGATAAGGTAAGGTCCTTACTCAGGCCCCGGAAGGCCCATCATACAGCAGGAGCTTAGGGAAAACGTCAGATGGGGAAGAACTTTGAAGGGCTGCCGGAGAGAAGGGACTCACTCACCTCTGGGTGGGCTTCTTTGGGCTTTTCTCCTGGTTCCACACCCAGAGCAATGAAACTCCTTCCCTAAGTCTCTTGGTTTTCTCTAGGACTTCTTTCATCTTCTTCTTCTTCTTCTTCCATTTTCCCAGTTCCAGAGCACCCCTGTTCCCATGGCCTCAGCCTCCCTCTCTATGCATCAATGGGAGGAAGCCTATGATAGTATAGACAAGGCTGTTCTCAGAAAAGGTGAGCCAGGGAACTGAAGGGGAATGAAGGGGTGTGTGTCACTAAAAGCAAAGGGAAGAAGGAGTGGTACATTGGTTTGAAGTCAAAGAGTGGGACTATAGTCAGGGGTGCAAGGGAGGAGCTAAGGCATATAGAGGCAGAGAGGAAATCTGACAGAAAGCAACAGTAGGGGTGGAGGGTCAACTACTAGTGGCAGGAGGAGTGGAGGTGACAGGAGTAGAAAGGGCAGTATAAAACAGACCCACTATAACTTGTAATTCTCCTCTGGGGCCAGACGAAACTTGCGTGAACACTTCCCCACAGGGAGATTTGCACAGATGTTTCTCCAGGCTGGGGACAGTCTTCAGGATAGCTAAGGTCCAGGGATGCTTCCTGGATGTCCAAAGGGTCCCATTTGAGAACCTATATTGGTGTACCCATCCCCCATCCATAGGCTTTCCTTGGTTTCCCCAAGTAACTTAGAAAAACCAAAAGACCAGGGAGGTGAAAACAGCTGGATGGGTTGAGTGTTGCTTTGTACGGGGGAGGCCTGGGTTTGTTCCCCTACACCACACAGTCCTCCAAGCACTGCTAGGAAGGAGCTCCAAGCAAGCAAACAAACAAATAAAAACCCCACAAAATCCAAAAGCCTAGGAGCCCCTCCAGGTCCCATCCTCTCTCTTCCCACCACTTCCTAAAGGGAACCACATCCCAAGAGTTTCCATAACTTTATTTTGCAAAAATAGAAAACTCAGCAATATGCAATACAGCGGGGTGGAAGGAAGATGTAAACAGAGGGGAGGGGACAGCACCCTGACCCCCCCGAGAAAAAGGGGAGCCAGTGGGAACCTTATTTGGCAGCTAAATACAAACTGGGAATTGAACGGGGAAGGGGGGCAGGGGCCCTGGGCTCCCCTCCCAAAACCCCTGGAGGAAGGGGTCAATTCCAGGGTGTAAACAAAAGCTAATAAATAAATAGAGCTTCCTCTGGGCCAGGGCAGAATCAGCTAAGCAGCGCCCACTCCCCCTCCCTGGGCCAAACTGCTCTGGGGGTCAAGGGGAAAGGCACTAGTGGGAGAGGGTCCCCTGGCCCTTCTGTAGTGTTCGAGGGCCCCCGCCCCAATGGCTGAGATGGGAGGCAGGGGGAGCCCAAGGCACATGACAGGGTTGGGGCGCTTATAACGGAGGGCACACAAAGTAAGCTCGGCCCAAGCAGAGGTGCAGTGAGGGCTGCATCCGTCTCTTTCTCCCTCTGCCCCACTCCCCGAAATGAAGGGCCCTCCCCACCTGACACAGGCTGGGGCAGAGGGCCACCCACGTGCTCTGGTAGGTGCATTATGCAGCATTAGGCACCAAGGGTAGGGACAAGAGGATGGGCTCAGCCCTCCCCCTGGATCCCCTTTGGTCTCTAGTGTTCCTGTTTGCTCCCGGAGGCCTAAGCACCAGGCAAAGGAAGGGGCTGTGGAAAGTCAGGGGTCTTCCTCCTGCCCTAGGGAGCCTAGGACCCTAGTATCTGAGGGGTGGTGCTGAGGTTTTCCAGTCCAAACCCAGGCTCACCCCTCTATCGTCTCTCCTCGTGGGAGCCTGGAGGCCCCCAACACTGGAAAGGGAGCCGATGAGAACAGGAAGGGGATGAACACAGAGGCAGGCGCCCCTGGAAACTTTGGCAAAAACAAGGAGCTCGTCAGAATGGGGGACGGCAGAGCTGGTCCTCCTCCACCGCAGGGGCAGTCAGGGGCCCTGGTCGGGCTTTGGGCTGCTGCTGTCTGTGCCCTGACTCCTGGGAGCCTCATCCTCACTAGCAGTCTTGGCATGGGCACCAGGCTGCGAGGAGTCGTCCTCAAACATTTCGGGGTTCTCCAGCATCTCTCGAATCAGGGGAGGCATCGGGCCTGGAATCTCCATTTTCAGCGTAATGGCCCTTTCTGCTCCTGTAATGTGGGGGGCGGACAAAGAGGTTGAGCATGGTAGAGGCATCTTCCCGAACACCACTACCCCCTAAGTCCGTTACTGACTGTCTTTTTGTGTTTTAGAATCATATTCTGCAGTGCTCGGGGCTTACTCCTCTCTGATTTCAGGCTCAGGGATCACTCCTGATTGAATTCAGGGACCATATGGAATGCCACGAATTCAATCCAGGCTGGCCATGCATGTCCTTCTACCTACTATACTATCACTCTGGCCCCATAGGGGCTACCACCCCAGGGTACATCCCACCTCTCCATTCCCAAATCATCTCTCCCGCTTTGAGACTCAGGGCAGCCCACTGCTTAACTTACTGCAAGTTGGCCCTTTCTTTGGGTTTGTGTCCCAGAGAGCACCCCATCCGGCTGCTCTCTTTCCAGGGGCCCCAATCCTTTCATATCCACAGCTTTCCAGTCATTTTGAGGGAAGATCTAAATAACACTCATAATAACAGCTAGGAATGGGCCCGGAGAGATAGCACAGAGGCGTTTGCCTTGCAAGCAGCCGATCCAGGACCAAAGGTGGTTGGTTCAAATCCCGGTGTCCCATATGGTCCCCGTGCCTGCCAGGAGCTATTTCTGAGCAGACAGCAGGAGTAACCCCTGAGCACCGCTGGGTGTGACCCAAAAACCAAAAACCAAAAACCAAAAAAAAAAAAAAAAAAAAAAAAAAAAAAACCAGCTAGGAATAACTAATAATTTTCAATACTAAGGCATTCTCTAAACAGCATTGACTGAGGAGCTATCTGCTCTGTTCTATCCAACAGGGTTTTTTTTTTTTGGGGGGGGGGGTCACACTCAGTGATGCTCAGGGGTTACTTCTGGCTATGCGCTCAGAAATTGCTCCTGACTTGGGGGACCATATGGGACGCCATATCATCCTCCAAACCTGCAGTAGTAATTTCTGAGTGCGAGCCAAAAATAACCCCTGAGGGGCCGGGAAGATGGCGCTAGAGGTAAGGTGTCTACCTTGCCTGCGCTAGCCTAGGACGGACAGCAGTTCGATCCCCCGGCGTCCCATATGGTCCCCCCAAGCCAGGGGCGATTTCTGAGAGCCTAGCCAGGAGTAACCCCTGAGCGTCAAACGGGTGTGGCCCAAAAACCAAAAACCAAACAAAACAAAAACAAACCCTGAACACCACCAGTGTGGCCCCAAAACCAGGTCCCCCAAAAGAAACTGGCATATCTACACAATGGAATACTATACAGCTATTAGGAAAAATGAAGTAATGACATTTGCTTATACATGGGTGGATATGGAGAATATAATGCTGAGTGAAATGAGTCAGAGGGAGAGACATAGGCAAAATAATTTCACTCATTTGTGGGGTATGAGAAAAAAAGACAGCATAGTAATAATATCCAGAGACAATAGAGGTGAGGGCCAGGAGGACCAGTCCATGATAGGACTGCTATTTGCCACAAATAGCAGAGCAGTTTAGTTACAGTAGAGAAGGGACCACTATAACAATGAAAGTTGCTCATCGGGGCCGGGCGGTGTCGCTAGAGGTAAGGTGCCCGCCTTGCCTGCGCTAGCCTAGGACGGACCGAGGTTCGATCCCCCGGCTTCCCATATGGTCCCCCAAGCCAGGAACAACTTCTAAGCGCATAGCCAGGAGTAACCCCTGAGCGTCACAGGGTGTGGCCCAAAAACAAAAACAAAAAACACCAAACAAAAGAAAAAAAGAAAGTTGTTCATCACTGACAAGAAATGGATGCTAAATGGAAATAGTGATATGCATGGCCCCCCTTCATTAACAATAGTGAAAACCACAATGTCTAAAAGGGAGGGAGAGAGGGGGGGAGAGAGAAAGAGAGAGAGAAAAAATGCCCACCCCAGAGGTAGGGGAGAGGGTGGGAAGAAAATGGGGACATTGGTGATGGTTTCGAAATGTTCATGGGTGAATGGTGGTGTACACTGTAAATCTGAAACTCAATGGTGAACAACTTTATAACCACAGTGTCTAAATAAAAGGGAAAAAAGGTAGATTAAGTATAGTCCAGTTTACAAAGGGAAAGATTTACCAAATGTAAAGGAATGTGCCTCAAATCATCTACTAGCATGTGGCAGAAGCAGAATTCCAGTGTGAGCTGCCTGGTTCTCATCCCCAGGCCTTGCTCCTGGCCCTCCTGAGACAGCTCCAGGAAGAGTGCAAATGCATTGGTGACTGACCCTTGGTGCTGATGCCACGGAGATCAGTGATCTTCATGAGCATCCTTGGGAACATGTAGGGCTGACTGGGCCGCCTGCGCCGGGCGTATAACCTCAGGGCTTCCAGCAGGGGCTCCTGCAGCTTGTCCACTTTTTCAGGTTCCTCCAGGTCCATTCGGTCTGTGGGAACAGCAAGGTGAAGTGAGAGAAAAAAATGGCAAGACAAAAGATAGAGAGAGATGAGGCCCGGGATGACAGAAAAGCAGGTAGGGCCTTTGCTTGCACATGGGCAGTCAGGTTCAATCCTCAGCACCCCATAAAGATCCCAAGCCTTGCCAGAAGTTATCACTGAGTGCAGAGCCAAGAATAAGCCCTGAGCACTGGCAGTTGTGCCTCCCACCCCCAAATAAAAGGTGGAGACAGAGCTCGGGAGGTAGCTCAAAGGACTGAGCATATGGCTTTGCATTCTGGGTAGCACATGGTTTGTTCTCCATAGGGACTGCCAGGAGTGATCTCTGAGCACGGGGCTAGCAATAACTCCTGAGTACCATGGGTATGGTACTAAAGCAAAAACAAAAAGAGATGGGAACAGAGCTAGGTGGCTGATTCCCAAGGGGCCCTGCCCTATGGACCTTCAGTTCTTGGAAATTGCTTCATCTAGTCCTTTGCCTGAATCCCCTGAACCCCCACCAGGTCTCTCCCCTTTAGCAAGTTTTCTTTTCTTTTGGAGGGGACCAGGGAAGAGGGATATAGTTCAAAGGGTTGGAAAGCATGCTTTGCTTGTGTAAGTTTTGGATTCCATGGTTCCATTTTTCCATATTTCCAGCACCACTGGAAATAACTTCAAGCACTGCTCCATATGGCCAAAAATTAAATAAAAGAAGCGAAAAGACTCTTTTTGGCAAATCTGTCCTACTCAGACCTCTACTTAAGTATCTGGGGTTCCTTCAGCTCGTCCTGGGTCTGCCCTTCTTTCTGGCCTGTGTTCCTGGCTCTCAGGAAGCCAGTGCTGGCCCTGAGAATATGTGAGGAATCATGTCTGGATCAGGAGCTGGAAAAGAGCCCTAGTAAACAGCAGGGGGCGCACCCACACCTCCGCAGATGAGGCAGATGGCGCTGAGCAGCCCTGTCTCGGTGTCATCCATCTCCAGTGGCAGAAGCTGCCCGGCAAAGGCAAATACAAGGTCTGTGAGGGGCCCGAAGCCAGCATTGTGCATTTGGGTCCGGTTCAGGGTCAGCCCGTCGGAGAAGGTCATCGTGTCCTGCTCAGGGGTGTACCTTGTGCAGATCCGCAGCATCTGAAGGTGAGCATGGAAAGACTTATTGCAGACTTTTGGGGGAAGTCCCAGGTGGGAGTGGGGAAGAGGGAGCACCAAGAAGGAGCACACCCTCAGGTATATGGAGGAAGATGGGAGGTGCTGCAGGGGTTAAATTAGTAGTAAGATAGAGATAGAATGTGCATCCTGGAACTGGGTGCAGGTTTTAGGGAGAGGGCACAGGTCAAGGCAAAAAGACCTTGGGTTGGAGGCGGTGTAGGTAGTGTCAGATGGCAGGAGGTGAGCAACCTCTGAGGAGTGGACTCTCCGAGGTGCTGAGCGGTGCTGCAGAGTTTCTCTTACCAAAATGTCTAGGCAGGCCGCCTTGAGCAAAGTGATCTGGTCAGCAATGCTGAGCCCTGTGAAGCCGGGCAGCCGCTTGGCGAACTCGACGATTTTGATGATGCACTTGGTGGCCAGCTCACTGAACTTGTCCCACAGTCCCAGGTCCAGCTGCACCCGGTGGTCCGCACTGGAGTTCTACAGGGAAGGCAGGTCAGAATGCAATCAAAGCCAACCTGGACACCACAGGCTCCATCCTGCCAAGCTCAACTACTCTGCATTCTGATGCCCCCCACCCCTCTACATTCCCAATGCCCCTACATTTCCCCACTCCAGTTAAGAGAGGTCTTTGACCTCCAACACAGCTCCTACTTATCTTACAAAGTACCCAGCAGTGTGGGTTGGAGCAATAGTACAGCAGGAAGGGTGCTTGCCTTTTATGTGGCCAGGCAGGGTTTGAACCTCGACATCCCATATGGTCCCGAGCACTACCACAAATAATTCCTAAGCACAGAGCCAGGAGTAACCCCTGAGCACTGTCAAACCAATGTGCCCAGCCCAACCCAGTGCTCACCGTAGTGTATTTGCCCAGCTGGCAGAGTGAGGGGAAGGTCTCCTGGTGGGCTTTGCTGACCTTGGTGATGAGCTCTTCGAGCTGGGGACTCAGTTCATAGCTGTCAAGGGATACTTCCTCCTTCACCTCTTTCTTCTTCTTGTTCCGATCGTTACGCACAGCTGAGTTTGTGGGGTGGTACCAAGGGAGGGTCAAGATCATCAGAAACTCCCTCTGAATCATCCCCCTCACCCTGATTTCATGGAATGGTTCTGATTACAAATATCTATTCCCTGGAACCCTCCCCAGTGCCTCAGTTTCCCTTGCTCTCATTCCTGGGCTGACTCTCCCCATCTCAGGCCTGCGGCCCCTCCCAGGCCATTCCCTGCCCTTCCTGTCACCCGACAGGCGCTTGGGGAGGAGGGGGGGCAGGATATGCAGGCGGCAGGATATCCACTTATAGCCTTGGCAGCACAATGGCGTAGGGAGGGGGGCACCCCAGATCCACCAGGAGCTCAATCCTACAAGCAGAGGAGGGGACTGGCAAGGGACCTCCGCTTCCCCCATGAAACGGGGATGTGAGAAGGTAACCCCATTCACGAATTCAGAGGAAGGGTTATACTCAGAGAAAGGAGCCAGGAGGGGTGGGGCCTCCTGAGTGAATGGAGCTAATCAAAAACTGATTTAGGGGGGAGGAGGAGGCGGCACCCTAGGGCAAGCTAGGTCTCAGAGGTCAGGGAAGTGGGGGTGGCCAGTGAGAAGAGGGCCACCACCACAGGCTCAGTTGGGCTAAGGCTAGGAATATTCCTGCAGGCCAGGGCAAAGGGCCTACCTTCCTTGGACATGCCCACTTCAAAGCACTTCTGTAAGCGGCAGTACTGGCAGCGGTTCCGAGTCACCTTGTTGATGATACAGTTTTTGTCGCGGTGACATGTGTATACCATGTTCTTCTGGATGCTGCGGCGGAAGAAGCCCTGGAGTTGGGGTAGGGGGTGTCGTGAAGCAGGAGGTGGCAGAAGCAGCCTTTCAGACCTTTACAGATTGCCCTAGGCCTGACCCAATCTATGAATGGGGAGGCAAGAGGGGCTGGCGCAGAAGCCTCCAGCTCATTTGCAAGGAGCGCACTCACAACTAGCAGCTTGCCCCTATACTTTCTCTCTCATCTTACCCAGATCCCCAAAACACCCTCACCCCCAGGTACACACCTTACAGCCTTCACAAGAGCTGACCCCGTAGTGATAGCCAGAGGACTTGTCATTGCACACAAAACATGGCTTGTAGACCCGAGGAGGAGGAGGCGGCGAGGGCGAGCTGGGCACCATCTCCTCTGAGCTGGTGCTCTGAGTCTCCACCGCTGGGGGGCAAACAGCAAGATGGGTATCAGGAGAAGACCCCTCTGATCTCCAGGATGCCACACGCTTGCATTCATGCACACACAAGCACGCATTCTCGTTTTTTCCTTTGACTCAGAAATGACAGCGTCATCATTACCATAGGAAGTCCAAGTTCCAGCGAACAATTTCATAGTAAACATGACAGCTCTAGCAATCTCCACCAACCACTACTAGACTGTGCCCCAAATCAGGCCCTCTTCCCCACAAGAATGTCAGTCTGAGCCTTTCATGACACTGTAGGTTCTCCAAATCCAAGCCAAAACCTTTTTTTTTTTTTTTTTTTTTTAATTTTTAGTACATACTACATGGTGCTAAGGTGGATGTATTCTCCTAACTCTGTGCTCAGGAGACTGTGGGTACCGAGTATCAAACTGGGCTTTCCACACGAAAAGAAAAGCATGTGCTCAGCTCTTTGAGTCATCTCTCTGGTCCCCAAAGCCATCCTTAAAAATAAAACTGTCTTAGCCTCAGTTTCCCAGGTCATAAAGAAGGTTTGGGGAGAGATTATGGCTGAGGCTTAAGACTCTCTAATCACTTCCTGTCCTGTCAGTCAAACCATGACAGGTGGTCTGCCTCCCCTCTGCTTCTTCATAAGGTAATACACTGAGGGTGAAGGTTTGGGTTTGGGAGTCTCAGGGTCTCCCTCCCTCCCTCCCTCCCTCCCTCCCTCCCTCCCTCTCTCTCTCTCTCTCTCTCTCTCTCTCTCTCTCTCTCTCTCTCTCTCTCTCTCTCTCAGAGTATAAGGTAAATAAACCCTCCAGCTTTCTTTCCCCTCAGTCCATACTTGGGATAACCACCACCAGTATCCATTTCCCTAGAAATCACTGGCACGGGGATACAAACACATAGGTATCAGGGAAGGTTAGGAGATAGGCAAGTCATATTGCACACCTGAAAAAACAGGTGCAGAGAGGGAAGTGACCTGCTTATTGTCACACTGCCCAAGGCCCTGGCCCTTCTAACTACATCTCAGTGATCCAACTGAGGGGAATCAGAAAAGTCAGGAAAGGGAAAACAGGTTTTTACTGAGGGCACAGGTGTGGTAGCTGTTGGGGGCATAGAAACCAGAAGTTATGGGGCCAGTGAGGTGGTAACCCCTGAGCATCAAATGGGTGTGGCCCAAAAAACAAAACAAAACAATAAAACAAAAAAGAAAAGAAACTAGAAGTTAGGTGACAGTGGTAAACAGGACTGATGGCAAAAGAGAACCCTCTTTGAGCCTGTCTTTTCTTGTTTGTTTTTGTCTTAGGACCACACCCAGCTGTGCTCAGGACTTATTCCTGGATGTGTGCTCAGGAATCACTCCTGGCCATGTCCTAAGGACCACATGTGCAGTCCCAGGAATCAACGACGAAAGACAAGTGCTTTACCTGCCTTTCTATCTCTTTGGTCCTAGGACTATGCCTGTGTTCTGAAATCCTACCCAGAAAATGCCCCTATAGCAGCTCAAAAGGGTTCTCAGCCCACGGTGTGTGCGGGGATCAGTCTGGGGCTCAGAAGGCTGCAGAGGAGATCATATTTGGATGTGTGGCAGATGTCAGGTTAGGAAAACCAAATAAATTATTCAACCTGTAGGACCTGTTGCCAAACCCTGGAGGGTGGAGGGCCCAAGTTAATGTCTGAAAACCCTGTGACTCCCCATTTAGGAGGGCCACTCACCCACCTTCTAACCTACAGCAGTCATCAGGCCCAAGTCCATCCAAGGACCCGGGCCCTTGCCCCCACTCCAAGACACACAGGAGGTGTGTCCAGAGCTCAACCCCCCCCCCCCCGGAAGGCAGCCCTCCCTACCCCCCAAAACTTAGAGATAGTCGATTAGCATAAGAATCCAGCCAAAGAGTGCTTCCCTGGAGGAAAAAGGGTGAGGGGGAGCTGGAGAAAAAAGAAGGGTGCTGAGAATCTATTCATGAAGGGTGGTGCTGAGAGGCAGGAGGGCAGGAATGCCTTTCAGGCCCCCTCACAGCCCTCTGAGGGTACCGGAGCTGCCCACAGGCCAGCGGGCCAGCGATGCTCGCTCAGGCGCTGACGCCCTCCCTGCCCGCAGAGCACCGCCTCATTTCCTCTTGCGAAAGGGCTGGGTGTGGTCATCATACTGGCATGGGGCAGTGCCAGTCAATTATAAGTCTGGGGGCCTCAGGGAGACAGGCCCTGGGGCAGCCTTTCCCAACTAAGTGCAACTGTCACCTCTTCTTAGCACCCCTTCAGCACACCCCAGTCTCCTGGAACTGTCAAGGGCAGTTCCGGTAGCTCTGGTCAATCTGGGGGCGAAGGGCGCAGAAAGGCTAATTGGGTCAACTCCCCTATGATTCCCTTCTAGTCCAGGACAGAGATCTCACCCACCCATCCACCCCCACCCATCAACCATCGCTTGCTCCAGGGCCAGCAGGGGCCCCTGCTGAGGAGGAGGGGGTGGGCTCTCTGGGTTTTTCTCCTTTTAAAGCCCAAATTGCTGAAATTGAGGAAATTCCTGGCCAGGCTGAGCGGAGCTTCAAACAAACGCTTTATAACCGGCTGTAAACGCTGCCAGCTGCGAGGCCCAGGGCGGAGAAGAGAAGCCGGGACTTCACAATATGACACACAGGAGACATACACACACGTTCGCGTGTCCAAGACACACGGGGCCCAAAAGACAGGCAGATTAGCGAGGGGCTCATCCACCCCAACTGAACCCGGCTTGGAACACACACATAGACGAGCAGAAAGGCACACTCGGCACAGCAGAGGTGACCAACCAATCACCAAGCCCATGCAATGCCCAGTGCGCCTTCCTATCTGCTAGAGAGCAACTCTGCTACCCAACACCCAGGCCTGTCAACAGGGCCGGACTGGGTGATCACCAGGGCACCAACGCCAAACTTACCCCCTCACCCCAGGAACCCCTCCCCGGCCTGGCCCAGAAACAGGTCTATATGGCTTTATCTCTATGTATTCCAGGAGGTCTTAAACAGCCTTTAGGTGCCCATAATGATGCTACTAGCCAAAAAATCACTGTTCCACATTGAGATGCAGAAACTATCACTAGCCAAGCCCAAAAGGGCTACCTGGTAATAGATGGGGTTCCTGCCTGTCAAAGCCCTTCCTGGTTGTCTAGCCACATCTGAACCTTTCCCGACAAACCCTAAATTAACCCTCCGGTTTGGGCAGTGAGACAGCCGGTCAGAACTTCCCAAGGACTTGAAGCAAAGCAACAACAGCTCCGTGCACTCTGTGCCATTAAAATGTCTGACTTTTTTATTCTTGCCCTACCCTAAAATCTGATCTCTTTATTTGCCATCGTTCCCGAGCAGTTCTGCCCTCGAACCGAGACCAAAAAAACCAGCTCCCCGCTGTCGTAAACAGCGCCGCGGAGTGCCAAGGAGCGAGGCGCGTTGGCGGGGGCTCAGTGACCCCGCTTGCAACTCCCCCAGCGCCCGGCGCCCCGCCTAGCCTGCCCTTCCTTCCTTCCTTCCCAGAGGAACCCCCAGCCCTTCGTTCCCGGGTGCAACCTGGGCACCCCGGCTTCCAGCGTCGTCCCGGTCCCGGGAAATTGGGGGTGGGTGGGTGGGTGAAGAGGGTGCCAGGCTCCCCTCCCGGCTCCTCCCAACACCCCACCCCCGCCAGGCACTTGGGCCCAGGCTTCAAAGCCGCCTCTCATCTGGACTTCATTTTTACTGCTTCTCAGTCCCCAGCTTTTTTTATTACCGTTCTGGAAAGGGGTTCCAGGGCCCCAGGCCTGGCATCTCCCATTTCACACGAGAGGGGAAGATGGATATTTGGGGGAAACCAGTAGTCCCAACCTCACCCCCAGCCCCCTGCACACCGCTGCCACTCTCCATCCACACACACACAGATTTTGCATTTCAACTTTTCGCCTCCTACTGAAGTTGGCGGTGCTGGATGGAGCCCGAGGGGGAATAAAAAAAAAGTCCATCTCTGCCTACTAACTCCTTTGGCCAACATTTCTTCTTTTTCTTTTCTTTTTTCCAAACGGGGAGAGGGGGGCGCCAGAGCCTTGGCTGGCTCCTGGCTGGCGGGGGCCGGGCGTGTGCACCCGCCTGCCTCGCACCCCGCACGGGGGAACGAACACACAGGATGCACGCTCCAACACAGCGCTTTCCAAAACCGCCCCCGCGGCCACGCAGGGCACACGCCCTCCAGGCCCGGAGCCACAAACATCCCCCGTTGGCAGGGCCGAGAGGAACTGCCAACGTTGTCGGAGGGCGACGGTGCCTCAACGGGGACCCCAACACCACCCCCGCGGCGCCCCAGCACACTCCGGGGATTAACACGCGCTGCCGAGACTGTTGTCTACGCTCGCCACTTCCCACAGGAGCTTTCCTAACGCCACCCACGGCACCTATGCGTTAGGGGTGGTGGACCTGCTACCAGGCACCAACTACCAACGCCTGGAAAGCTCCCCGTCTTCGGGGAACACTGAGTGGCATCAGCCACAGGTCTTACTGCCGGAGAGATAGCATGGAGGTAAGGCTTTTTTTGCCTTGCATGCAGAAGGTCAGTGGTTCGAATCCCGGCATCCCATAAGGTCCCCCGAGCCTGCCAGGAGCGATTTCTGAGCGGAGAGGCAGGAGGAACCCCTGAGTGCTGCTCAATGTGACCCCCCCCAAAAAAATCAGACACACTTCAAACACTCCAAGCGCACACCCAGAGGAGCCCACCGAGGCCCCCACATTGAAAGGGTCCAAGTCAACCTGCACCCGGCTTCTTCTCGCACCTTTGACACTCGGCTCCCCAGCACCCCCACGGCCCGACCCCGAACTCCGGTACCTACATGGCAGGCTGGCGGGCTGCGGCCAGGCGAAGGACTCCAGTCCGGAGAAACAGGGGCTGCCCGTGGGTCTGCGCAGGAAGCCCACCACGGGCCCGGCCGCCCCGTACAGCCGCTGCGGGCCCGGGGCGAACGTTTCCATGCAGTCGTACATCGCGCCCCGGCCCGGGAGGGAAGCGAGCTGGGTGCTAAGGAACGCGGAGGACCCGCGGCCGATCCCCCCTCCTCCCCCGGCGGCGCCCCGCTCCTGGAGGGGGAGGGGGAGGGCTAACCTAGGGCGCCGGGCTGCATGGGGGGTAAGGGGTGGGCGGGGAAGAAGGGGATCCCCGGCTGGAGCAAAGGAATGGGGCGGGACGCCAAGCTGGGGGCTGTCGACGGCTTCAGCCCCGGCCACGGTCCCTCCCGCTCACGCCCGGACTCCCCGGCGGCCAGCACTGGGGGAGACCTTTTGCAAAAAAAAAAAATAAATAAAATGCAGAGCCCGGAGGGGTGGGGGGTGTGGCTTGGAGAGCGAAGGGGCCGGGCACCAAGATGTGCAGAGCGGAGCAGGGAGTGGAGCGAGCGCACACGCACACACAGACGCAAACACACACACACACACACACACACACACACGCATGCACAAGCAACGCGGAGCGTGCTTGCTTGCTTGCTCGCTTGCTTAGACGCACATCCGCGCATGCATTTATCTCGGCCAGCACCACTTAGGCATGCAACCGTACGCGCACCTACACTCCTAGAAGCACACGCGTGAATGCAACTCGCGAGAGTGTCTTGCAAACTCACAGTCTCTCCTCCACAGCCGGGAGAGGCTTTCTTTTATTTTTTGCACGCCTTGGCACTTGGAAGCTTGCTTCATAAGAGACATAGGAGGAGAAGCAGCAAACACAAGCGTTCCTAACACACACGCAGACACTCCCTGTTTTCCGCACTCAGCAGTTCAGCCGGGGCACTCAAGTAGGGTGGGAAAAGGGGGCAGCAGGATTCCCTACGTGCGGGACCTGAGCCTCTTCTTCCACCAGCCAGCCAGCCAGCCAGCCCCTCATTCCCAAGCAGGCCCGGGTTCCGCCCTCTCCTTGCGCGCGCCCGCCCGCCCGTCCGCGCGCTCCCGGCAGCCGCACATTCCAGCGGGCCGATGCTTTTGCGCGCGCGCGCCCGCCCGCCCGCGGCCTCCGGCTTTTCCTGCCCGCCCGCCCCCGAGCTCAGGGCCGGCGCGCGCGCCCGCGGTGAACTCTCCGGGAACCCCCCTCGGGGCGGGTGGCCGGGCGCGCTCACCTCCTCCTGACCCGGCCCCGCCCCGCCCGCCCGCCCCGCCCTGGCCGGCCGTCGCCAGCGCCGCCGCCGCCGCGGAGTTTCCCCCTCGCCGCCGCCCCCGCCCTCGCCCTCGCCCGGCCCGGCCCGGCGTCGTCTCCCGCCAGGGCCCGCTTGGCGCGAAGAGACCCTCCCGAGGGCTGCCAGCTGCCCTGCACCCCGTCTGGGTTTGGGGCCAGCCCTGATCGAACCCTTTAGAGTCTATGATGTCGCTGCCCCCACTAGCCGCACTCTGGCCACCCCGAGGCTAGGCGTGTGTCGGTGGTGCGGTGTTCAACTAACTAGGGGCTGGCCACGTCGGGCCGCGCCGCCTCGCCTCGCCTCGCCTCGCGGGGACCCTGGTGGCCCCGGGACAGCGCCAGCGGCTCCCGGAAACCGCCCTCCCCCGCGCCCCACCCGCCCGGCCCGGCCCGGCCCGGCTGGCCCAGCCGGCTCTGTCAGCGCCGCTCGCTCGCACACACACACACACGGGCCGGGCCGGGGGAGCGGGAGAGGGAGAGGAGACGGAGCGGGAGCGGCGCCCAGGCTCAACCAAGCCCAAGCTCGGGCCCGGGCCCAGGCCCCGCCGGCCCCTTCCCTTCCCTTCCCTTCCCTTCCCTTCCCCCGCCTGCTCGGCCGGGCCAGGGCGGGGCGCGCTTTTCTAAGAATCTCTTGTACCCGGCTGGGTGGGGGGCGCACTAGGGGTGCTGCTGCTGCTGCTGCTGCAGGAGTGGGGCGCCAGCTTGGAAGAATAAAAAGAGCTGGAAGGGGGTGCCAGAGGAGTGGAGTGGAGGGAAGAGAAGGGAAGGGAAGGAAGGGTAGGGAAGGCAGGAGAGGAGGAGGAGCGTTTGATAGCTGGAAAAGGGGGTTAGAGATGGGAAGGAGGAGCCTGGCCATCCTGCTAAATTTGGGGGGACACACAGAATGGCAAGGCTGACTTAGGGGGTGCTTGAAACTTGCAGGGTGCAACGGGAATGCTGGGAGGCTTCCAAGCTAGCTAGCATGAGTTTCTCCACCCACACCCCACACCCACTCCCCCAATTCTGCAGAACCCATATCTGGGTCCAGTCTCCCAATTAAAGAAAGAAGGGAGTGAGATTTCTGGAGCAGAATCTGGCCAGAGGCAAAAAAATAAATATATATACATACATACATATACATATAGTGCTAAATAAGAATGCCCTCAAAATATAGTGGGCCCAAAAGAGCTCTGATTAGTGAACTCTTGTTGTCAGCTTCTCTCTCCCCCCCCTCACCCCAACACACACCCTTCCCCCTTGAAATCTGAAAGGTCCCAATTAAGTCAGGCCTGCCTGGTTGGTAATTAGAACCAGAAGTGGCCAGGCCACAGGGAGGGGGGTTGGGAGTGGGGCACAAGAGGGAGTGGGGGAGGGCTCGAGGAAGTCGTGAGTCCTCCTGGCCCCCCCCCTTCTCTTCACCAGATGCACCCCACTCCTCATCACCCCCTCTGCGTTGTGCTTCGCAGGCATGATAGGGAAAGGAAGGTTTTCTAGAGGAACAGGCATTCGGATGTCAGCAGTCCGCATCAACCCCAGCCCCCCCATTCTGGACAGTTTTGGTCTAGCTTCAGAAGGTAAGTAAGTAGATGGGGAAATCTAGTGCCCTCTCTTTCCCCCAAAGTCCTCCCAGCCCTTATTGCAGCAATTAGACCCATTAGCCTTCTAGCATTTCATGGGAACCAGATGTTCTCCACCAGCCTGGTGGGAGTGTGAGGGGCTGATGCCTGGCTCACCCCCTCTTTCCTAGGATCCCCAATACCACAATGCAACCTTCCCCCCACCCCCACAGCAGCTACAGTGCCACACAGAGGCCTAGCCCCAGGGACAGAGAGCAATGTGCCCCTCCCCAAAAAGAGCCCACTGGCACTTAGAATTCGGCCAAGTCACCCCTCAAAGCTTGGGCTGCTGGCAAAGGACGAGACTGCCCAAGGAGGGGCTGGAGGGGGAGGACCCACAAACTCCTGCTCTCCCTCGCCCGCTTCCTGCCACCTTCTAGATGGGGCAGGAGAGTAAGTGGCAGTGAATTCCTCATGCTAAATTCTCCTTTTCATCCCCAAACCGAAAAGGGGGCATTTCAAAGCGCCCAAGTCCCCACCCCCAAAGTGAGTCCCACCTGAGGGGAGGGGCTCGGCGCAGGGATCGAGGGGCAGGAGTTGGGGGGAAGCAAGGAGGTGTGAAGGAGGGTTGGGCCCAAGCGGGGAAGTGAGCAGCGCTGGCAGGATGGGGGCTGGGACCGGGTAGGGGGCCAGGAGAGGGGGTGCCGCAAGGGCCCCAGCCGAGGCGCTGGCCCGGCTCCCCCCGCAGGAGAGGTTTCCTGTTGCAATCAAAGCCCCATTTGTGTCTGCAAAAGCTGGAGCCTGAGCCCGAGGACAGACCGGGAGGGGAGGGGACGGCTGGGGCGTTTTCTGGAGGCCTGGCTGCTGCCTACACCACCCTCGCTAGCCTGCAGCTTCTCCCGGCCTCTCCTCTCTCCTCTCCTCTCCCCGAGCCGGCGCCTGCACCTCTCAGCCTGTGCAGTTCTCTCTCATCTTGTTTAGGTCTGAGTTTCTCTTTTTCAATGTCTTTGAAGTTTTTTCTTTTTTCTTTTTTTCCTGTGCCAGCCTGCTCTGAGTTTCTCTGTCTACAGTGAGGTCTGGGCTCAGGGCCTCAGAAACAGTTACTGTCCACCAGAGGACCAGAGGTCCTCTTCAGGGCCACAGGTCACCTCCCCAAGAGGAAAAGGAAGGCAAGGCTTCCCTTCCTTCCCATTAAATGCTGTCTCCTGTGGTCTCCAGAGAGCAGAATACACAGGAGTGATTTTGAACAGACTGACAGGGTTTCACGCCCATGCTCACAGACATGACCACACACACACACACATACAATCACACATTTACTCACACAGTCACACAAATATATAAGCCGGCACACAAATGCGCGTGCACACGCTCATCTTTGCTTTTTCATACACGCAGGTCTGTGCTTGCCTGGCACAAGTTTCCCTTCCCCCTCTCCTCCTTGATCAGGTGGTTCTAAGGTGCCTACTTTACCCATTCAGGCCCCTGGAGAACCCTAAGACTTGGAGAAGCTTTACCTTCTCTACAAATATGTCTGCAAGATGTTAGGAGCCAGGCTGTGCTTCTTCGTGGGCTACCCTACCCTCAGAGTAAATTCGAATGAAGAAGGACAGACTCTGGGGTGAATGTGGCTCAAGTCTCCAATTTCTCTCCATTGGTTTAGTCCTAGCCAAAAAGGCCCGGAGAGATAGCACAGCGGCGTTTGCCTTGCAAGCAGCCGATCCAGGACCAAAGGTGGTTGGTTCAAATCCCGGTGTCCCATATGGTCCCCCGTGCCTGCCAGGAGCTATTTCTGAGCAGACAGCCAGAAGTAACCCCTGAGCACCGCCGGGTTTGACCCAAAAACCAAAAAAAAAAAAAAGATTGTGTTCTTGGAGCAATAGCACAGTGGATAGAATGTTTGCCTTGCACACAGGGCCAATTGGGTTCGATCCCCAGCATCCCATATAATGGTCCCCTTTGCACCAATAGATGTAAGTAACCCCTAAGTAGCTCCAGGTGTGGCACCCTCCCCCACAGCGCTCAGGTGTTACTCCTGGCTCTACGCTCAGAAATTGCTCCTGGCAGGCTCGGGGGACTCAAACCACCGTCCTTCTAAATGCAAGGCAAATGCCTTACCACTGTGCTATCTCTCCTGCCCCAAAAAGATTGTGCTCTTGAGGCCAGATCTATAGTACAACGGATAGGGCATTTGTCTTGCATGAGGTCAACCCAGATTCTATACTCAGCACCACATATGGTCCGCCTGGCCAATTAGAAGTGATCCATGATGGGCCCGGAGAGATAGCACAACGGCATTTGCCTTGCTAGCAGCAGATCCAGGACCAAAGGTGGTTGGTTCAAGTCCCAGTGTCCCATGTGGTCCCCCGTGCCTGCCAGGAGCTATTTCTGAGCAGACAGCCAGGAATAACCCCTGAGCACCACCGGGTGTGGCCCAAAAACCAAAAAAAAAAAAAAAAAAAGAAGAAGGTCCATGAGGGGCTGGAAAGATAGCATGGAGGTATGGCGTTTACCTTCCATGCAGAAGGATGGTGGTTCGAATCTCGGCATCCCATAGGGTCCTCCGTGCCTGCCAGGAGTAACTCCTGAGCACTGCCAGGTGTGACCCAAAAACAAAAAATAAAAGAAGGGGGGCCGGAGAGATAGCACAGCGATAAGGTATTTGCCTTACATGCAGACTGACAGTGGTTCGAATCCCGGCATCCCATATGGTCTCCCAAGCCTGCCGGGGGCGCTGCCAGGTGTGACCCCCCCAAAAAAAAAAGTGATCCATGAGCATAGACCCAATAGCCCTGACCACTGCTGGGTGTAGCCAACCCCCCCCAAAGGAAGGTAACCAGATTCCCCCTAACCCTCTTGTAGGAGGGTCTCACAGTACTACCTCTTTGATTCTCTCTCCTTTACCACTAAGTCTGCCCTATCTCCCTTGCAAGTGTCTCAAGCCAAGCCTCCTCCTCCTCCCCACTCCACTGCCATCTCTGCCCAGGCCTGTTCCCCTCTGGCAGCCACACCCTCCTCAGCTACCAGTCCAGGCTATGTCTCCTCCCTTAGATTTCTTCTTTCAGGACCCCTCCTTTAGGGCAGGTTTTGGGGGTTGAACCCAGCCAGATCCCTTCCTCTATCTTGACCTTATTTTGAACCCTGACCTTGAAATCAAGTATTCAAGACAGAGGCAGACAAGAACTTCCCAGGAGACTGGCTTAGAACTTTTAGTATTCTCCCTACCTCCATTCTCCTCTCTCCCTACTTCAACTCCAACTGTGGTCTGCACAGGGAAGCTGGGAAAGGCAAGTCCTGAGGGATTGAGTTGTATGACTCTCTGCAAAAGGTACATACATTCAAGTGGGGAGGGAGGTCTTTCCCACCTCACCAAGCCCTGGGGCAGATTCACAGGGTGCAAATGAGGTAGGGGCAAGTCCAGCTGAGGTTTTACAAAAAGAGGTGCTCTGTGCTCTCTGGCTCACCTGCCTGCCTTCCAAATAACCCTGTTGAACTACGGACATGCCACTGGCAGATTTCACTGAGTAGCCCCAGTAAACACAGCCTCGTTCCCACACTGACTCTTTGTTGTACACACTGGAATTCTGTATTCCACCGGAATTTCAGGGGCATGCACACACATTACATGTGGTCTTCTTGTTTTATATTTTGGGGGCCACACCCAGCAATACTCAGGGCTTACTTCTGGCTCTATGCTCAATGCTCAGGTTCTGGTAAGCTCAGAGGTCCATATGTGGTGTCAGGATTCAAACTAGGAATAGCCACATGTAATAAGGAAAGTGCCCTACTGCTATACTACCTGTCGGCCCTATTATTTTTGCTTGTTTCTGGGACGTACAGGATGGTGATCAGGAGCTACTCCTGACTCTGTGCTTGGGGTCACTCTTGGAAGTGCTCAAG
This sequence comes from Suncus etruscus, assembly GCF_024139225.1. Classification (NCBI taxonomy): domain Eukaryota; kingdom Metazoa; phylum Chordata; class Mammalia; order Eulipotyphla; family Soricidae; genus Suncus; species Suncus etruscus. Next base: position 79,673,597 of record NC_064858.1, read on the forward strand.
AGAACCTGTGGTTCCAAGGATTGAATCCTACATTCACCCTGCTGGGCTATCTCTCTGGCCCCCTAGCTATGGGTCTTAACACACACATATACCACACATATAAACCCAGACATATATCACACACATATACAAGAAATACACCAGATTCATGTGCCAGATACATTAGACACACATACTACACACACACAACACATACATACACAAAAGAAAAAATCAGATACATATCAGACACATCTCTCACACCACATATACACTGGACACACATAGCAGATGCATATCACACACAACACACACAATAACACACACAGCAGAGAAGGCCCCTTCTCAACCTGGTCTTCTCTGAGACTGGGGACTTATAACCCTCTGGTAACACCTCTTCCCAGGTGAGCCTTGCTCTATCCAGGGCCCACTGGCCTGGCCCTTTCTCCCACTGAGCCCAATATCCAGCCTCCCAGTCCATGGGCACCCGTGTCTGTAATGGCCTGGTTGAGAAGAACAACTCCCTAGTGGGAGGAGAAAAGACCTAAAGGGAAGAAGAGAGGCCCAAACGCTTGTCTGCTGTCAGCACTTGAAGGCTTAACCCAAAGCGGGCAGGCCCAAGGGACAAGTAAGGATCTGCAGAGCGTGCTGGCATGAGGCCAGATGAACAGACGAGAGGAATCCAGAACCCACATGGCAGGAGGAGAGGATGCTTCTGAACACCCCTTCTATCTCCCAGCATCACAAATGGTGCAAGAGCCACTGACTCTGCAGTGGTCTCTGCCTTTTTCAGAACCAGAAGCAATAAGAGGATTTCTGGACCCCACAGGAGACCTGTGAGAACCTGATGGGGAATTCTTGTCCTCCTTTTTCAGTCTCTCTGAACTCAGGGCAATTTGCCTCTTGATAACACCAATAGCTAATCTACTTACCATGTTCCTCTCCCTTCACCCTGCCCCCCCCCACACACACACACATACACCGTACAAGCAGGTCAGAACCTTGAACTTCAAACTTAGCCTTGCAAAGGCGTTCTCTGCCACTGAGAACACTAAGGCAACCTTCCCACATTGATCCCCCACCCAACTCTAGATAGGCTCCATTCCCCTTCCCATTTGCAAACATTTCATTTTGCTCCATATCCAAACACTCCCAAATCATGCCTGCTTCCTGCACCTTTCATCAAACCTCTGTCTATGCTTGCCTGCCCAACTGAGTACCAACAGTCTTTAGCATCCCCCCCAAATGACCTCCTACTTTTACTTGCCCTCTTCCCCCAAGATCCCTGAGACTCACACAGAGAGGCCATCTCCTTGGGGAGGTCAGGCTGGCCCAGGCCCCGGAAACTAGGGCTCAGCATCTCAAAAGGTGGAGACCCCCTGAGTGCCCCTGGGAAGGCAAAGGGGAAGCCAGCCCCGGGGTAACCGGATCCAGGCCCTAGGCCACCAGCTGCAAAAAGTCGTTCCTTGTTGGTGGCCATGGCAGCTGCGGTGTGTGAGGCAGAATCCCCTGAGGTCTGTGATGAGCAGAGGAGGTCTTCAGCCACAGCCCCCGCCCATGCCCACAGCCCCAGCCTGGTAGGCTCCGTGCCCACACTGCCTGGCCTGCCCGCTGGTGTTCGAGAGTCCTAAGGAGAAAGAGAAGAAAATGAGAGGTCAGAGCATGATCGTGCAGAGGTCAAGACTCCAGACCTAGTCGAGGTGGAAAAATCTCACCCCAAGCTACCCTGGCTCAGGGCCCTCACCTAGTTCAGGCAGGAGGTGGAGCTGGCACTACCATGGCTCAGGCTCCGGGAAAGGAGAACCTGAGTCTCCAAAGTGAGTGGTGGTCTGAGGATATCTGGCAAAGGGAAGTCCTGAGCTGAAAGTGACCATTTCACTTCCACATCTGAGCACAACACTTGATTTTACCCTCACATTCAGCTTGCAGATAGCCGAAGCAGCACGGTTTGTACACAGGAGGCTTAGCTCGACCTTATTACCTCACAGCCCCCCCAAGCACCACTGGAAGTAATCCGAGTATGGAGCTGCTGAGCCCAGCCAGGTGTGGTCCCAAAACAAAAAAAAAGCACCCACACATCAGTCTTAGGAACCCATAGTTCTTTTGTTTTTGTTTTTGTTTTTATTTTTGGCCACACCTGGTGATGCTCAAGGGTTACTCCTGGCTCTGTGCTCAGAAATCGCTCCTTGCTCGGGGGACCAAATGGGACACCGGGGGCTCGAACCACAGTCTTTCCTAGGTCAGCTGTGTGCGTCACTGCTCCTGCCTCTCTTTTTTGACACATGCGGAATTAAGGCTGTGAAGGTCACATAGCTATAAGTGGGAAAGCCAGGATTCACACTTCTCCACCTGTATGTCTTGTTTCTGTTTGTCTTTTTTGTTTTTTTGGGTTTTTTTGGTCACACCCAGCAGTGCTCAGGGATCACTCCTGGTAAAGCCTGGGGATTAAACCCAGATAGGCCACATGCAAGTCAAGTGCCCTACCTATCATTCCAACCTGACACTCTACCTGTGGAAAGCAAACATCAACCTGGAACTTATAGGCACCAGTGGGCTCTGGAGAGGATGATGGTGGAGCACTAAGAAACAGGAGCTGGAGTCAGACCACCCAAAGGGCTCCCACGCTCATTAGCTGCTGGCCCTTGGACATGTTACTTAATCTCCCTGTGTCTCAGTTTCCTTATTTGTCATTTGGACTAATAATAGAGCCCTCCTCATAAGGCTGTGGCGAGGATTAAAGAAATGGACATACATAAAGTAAACTAATAACAGGGCACACACTAAATGCTATAGAAGTGTCTCATAGTCTCTCTTTGTATTTTTCCTTCCTCCATATCTTTCTTTCAGTTAGCATTTCCTTCTCTCTATCTCTGTCTCTATCTCTTCATCTCTTCCTTTACACTCCCTCTTCAGTTTCCCCTCCCAATTCTTCCTCTATCTCCAATACTCCTTAACCTCTCCTACACTTCTTCAAATTCACAAACATTGAGGGAGTCCCTCTGTATGCCAGGGAACATCTTTGTCCTCAGTTGACCCAATTTTCCTCTTTCCTTTGCAACATCTACTCTTCATTTAGGATGTGCTTTTTTTGGGATGTTTGAGTTTTGGGGTTACACCTGGCAATGTTCAGGGGTTATTCCTGACTCTGTACCCAGGAATCACTCTGTTGTTGCTCAGGGATGTTGGGGATGGAATCTAGTCAAGGTCAACCATCTGTAAGGGCCCGGAGAGAGAGCACAGCAGCGGTGTTTGCCTTGCAAGCAGCCGATCCAGGACCAAAGGTGGTTGGTTCGAATCCCGGTGTCCCATATGGTCCCCCGTGCCTGCCAGGAGTAACCCCTGAGCACCGCCGGGTGTGGCCCAAAAACAAAACAAAACAAACAAACAAAAAAAAAAACAATCATCTGTAAGACAAATAAATACCCTACCAACTATACTATCACTTCAGTCCCTAAGATGCTCTTTTTCAGGTTTTTGATTTTTGTTTTTGGTTTTGGTTTTTGGGTCACACCCGCAGCGCTCAGGGGTTACTCCTGGCTCTAGGCTCAGAAACCGCTCCTGGCAGGCACCCATATGGGATGCCGGAATTCGAACCAACGTCCTTCTGCATGCAAGGCCTCCATGCTATCTCTCCGGCTCCTTCAGTTTGTTTTTGAACCCATACCTGGCAGTGCTCAGGGCTTACTCCTGGTTCTGCATCCAGTGATCATTCCTGATTCAGCTCCAGGGACCATAAGGGATGCCGAGTATCAAACAGACAAGATAAATACTATTGCTTGACCCCTCCTCCCTGGATTTTTCACTGGGCCAGGAGGACAAAAAGAAATTGTAACCCGGGTCCAGAGAGATAGCACAATGGTAGAGTATTTGCCTTACACGCTGCCAAACCAGGACAGACCAGAGTTCAATCCTCGGCATTCCATATGGTCCCCCCAAGCCTGCCAGGAACGATTTCTGAGCACAGAGCAAGGAGTAACCCCTGAGTGCTGACGGGTGTGGCCCAAAAACCAAAAAACAAAAGAAAGGGGCCGGGAAGGTGGTGCTAGAGGTAAGGTGTCTGCCTTGCAAGTGCTACCATAGGACGGACCGTGGTTCGATCCCCCGGCGTCCCATATGGTCCTTCCCAAGCCAGGAGCGATTTCTGAGCTCATAGCCAGGAGTAACCCCTGAGTGTTAAACGGGTATGGCCCAAAAACCAAAAAAAGAAAAAAAGGAAAACAAAATTGTAACCCCTGGCCAGGTAGATGTCAGCATATCTCCTGATGCACTGACAAAGCAAGAATGAACTTTCTGGGGCCTAAAGAGATGGCACAGAGGATAAAGCATATGCCTTGCTCTCAGCCAACCTAGGTTTGATCCGGGTATCACATATGGTCCCCTGATCTACCAGAAATGATCCCTGAACATAGAGCCAGGAGTTGGCCCTGGGCTAACACGGCTAGGAGTAACCCAAATGTAAAGGCAAAAAAGAAAAAGAAAAAAAGAATTGACTTTCCCCAGAGCCCCTCTTCACCTTTCTAGGAAGTTTGGGGCTAGGTAATGTGATTTCCCTCAGCTGGAAACAACCTCAACCTCTTTAACCTGAACCCTAATAGACTGAGACTAAGAATGATAGAGAAGGTCCAGGAGAGTGAAGGGCACCACACCACGGGGTGGCAGCAGCTGGAGAGGTGACTGCAGCTCTCATTGTTGCTACTCCCAGACCGAAGGCCTTGGTGCTATTGATTTGTGTCTTTCCACCTATTTACCTATTTATCTCCTTTCTTGCCCTCTGTGTCTGTCTGTCTGTCTGTCTGTCTCTGTCTGCATTCACAAATCACTTCTGGCAGTGCTGGGGGGACTGTATGGAAGGCCCAAGATTAAACCCAGATTGGGCATAGGCAAGGCAAATTCCCTACCAGCTATATTATCCCTCCCTTTTTTCCTCCCTCCCTTCCTATCATTATTATTTTATTTAGTTATTTTGAGTTTGGGGAGAATACCCAGTTGTTTTCAGGGCTTACTCTAGGCTCTGCATCTAGGAGGTCACTCCTGGTGGTGCTCAGGGAATCATATGGGGTGCTGGGGATTGAACCTGGGTTGGCACTTGCAAGGCAAAAGCCCTACCTGCTGTAATACCGGTTCTGCACCTCTTTCTACTATAGCAATTTTTTCTTCCCTATAGAGACCTTTGAGCTCCTGCAGGCAAGCTGTCTTGAGGTTATAGGAACTCAGGCCCTACACCACTACTAGGCACTACTAAGGATGATAGGGATATGGGTGGCGCCTATGAGGAGCAGGGGTTGTTTTACCTCTGACACCTTCAGACTTTTCAGCAGCTTATTTCCACGGGCTCTAAAAGCCTGTGCTCTGAGCCCCCAGGGTCCTCCTTCTTTTCTTCACTTATTCCCTCAAGTCCTCATCCCAGGTAAACCCAGGTGAAGCCAGGAGTCCGGGGCCCCTGAGGCCCCTGGGCCATAGCTCAACAGGCTGGGCCACATTCCAGGTAGATTAACCCCTCCAATGCCAAGGGTGAAGAGCTACTGGAGGCCCCTCTCCAGCCTCCCCAGGCAGGCTGACACTGACTCTGGGCTCCAGACCTACCCTACTTGTCTTTACTATCTTACTGCAGAGGGAAACACCTGAGGGTGGCATGGGAGAGGGGGTCAGAATCATTGCAGTGCTTGCCAGGGGAATTCAGCTGCTGGAGCACAGACCTCTCTAGGTATGTTTCCTTTTTGCCTCAGAGAAGGCACTGAATAGAGGGAAGGGGAAGGACTCACCCCTTTTCTAAACTTTAGTTTCTGCTCCTGCATTGGGGTGTGGAGGAGACAGTCTTAATCTGGGATGGAAGGAGGGAGGCACCACAGAATTGAAGAGAATGACAGAGGAAAAGGAGATGCTAAAGGCAGGAGTCAGGTGCCTGGGTTTGTGGGGGACCTGAGGAAGAAGAGACCAGGTCTCTCCTCCCAAGGTGCTTCTACCTTAGCTACAGTGGCCAACCTGGGAATGGGCCTTACAAAGCTGCTTCTTGGAGCGGAGGTGAAGTGCAGGCCAGGGTATGGATGAAGGGGGCTGTGGATGGAGGTGGGGGCGTCTCCCTGCAGCCCTGCCGGCTCCACACACTGGAACAAAGCTGCTCTTGTGGCTGCTCTCCACCCACCGGCCCCCTCCTCTCTGTATAAACACGACCACCTTTTTCCATGACCCCATCCATCCCCAGCCCGGGGCGGGGCACCCAGGCATCCTTGGCTCTAGCCTGCCCCAGGGCCTGCACCCCAGGAGGCAGCAGTGGGCTGGGTTTCTCTGGCCTGGTGCCACCCTCGGGGGAGCCCAGACCCTCAAGTCTCCACCTCTCCTTCCCAGGTGCCCTCCTCCCTCTACCCCACTGGCCCCAGGGAGGGGCAGTGCCCAGGAGGCAGGCAGGCAGGCAATGCCAGTGGAATGTGTGTGGGCATCGGAGGGCACGGGCTGGGTGGGGCAGAGGGGGGAACTGGAGGTGCCAGTTAGGTGGCTTTCTGAGCCAGGGGTGGGGGTGTGCTGGGGTGGGGGTGTGTACCCTGTGCTGCCTACCAGGCTCTCTGCCACGGCGCCCGCCGGCCTATTGGGACATCAAGACACCCTTCACACACTGCCCTTCCGCCCCCTCCCCTGCCTTCTCCCTGCCAGCCTGGGGAAGAGGACACCCAGAGTGAACCTCACTGTCGCTCAGCATCTGAGGAGGGACCTCAGACCTGAGGACCAGAGGGCAGTGCCCCCCCCCTCAACCCCTGCCGCTGCCCCTGTTCTGGAGCTAAGCTGAGCCCCTGCCCTGCATGGCAAGCACCTTGTGGTCCCCTCTGGCCACCTGGGGGATGCCTCCCTTGCAGTGGGTCAAGATGCGGGACTGGAATGGGGCGCCACACCAGGACTCTGGAGCTCTGCCCTGCCAGCCTGTTCTCCCTTTGTTCCACTGGGGCACCCCTTTAGAAAGAAGCCTTCGGAGAAGCCCCCCACTTTGGATGCAGAGAAGCTAAAACTCACACCCCTGCATCCAGGCTACGTGAGATGAGAAGAGGATCCCAGTTGCTGTGCTCTGAGCCCTTAACATGTCCATTTGTCTTCCCAAATCTCAGGATTCCTCCCGTCCACTAAGCCGGGGCACCCGGGGCTTTTCTCTCCAAGCCGGGGGACACAGTTTCCAGCACCCCATCGACTCAGAAGACCTAGAGGTGCCAGCCCGGGGACAAGCTCTGGAGCCAGCTTGGACCACAGGTCCGGCTCCCCAGGGGAAGCCCTGGGAGTCTGCACCCACAGGAGGGAACCCCGTCTTCTAGACACTGCTTGCAGTGTTAGCACAAGAGGCTCCGACGCGTAAGCACGGTCCCCCCAAAGTTCTCACAGCTGCGCAGCCCGGCCCCGGCCCGGCCCGAACCTTCTTCCCTCCCTCCCTCCCTCCCCACATGGGACTGAACCCCGGGCAGGCCCGGGAGGCGCCCCTCGAGCCCTCCGAAGAAGGGAGCCAGCCGGGGTGCCCCCGCCCCCAGCCCACCTCCCCGGAGCACCCGGGGCGTAGGGAGTCCCCCGCCTGACTCACCTGGACGGACGGGGAGGGAGGGAGGAGGCGGCCGAGCCCCCGAGGTCCGGGCGAAGGTGCGTCGCAGTGTCAGGGCTCCCGGGCTCTGGGGGCGCGGATGGGGGGGCGCGGGCGCTCAGGCTGGGACTGTCCCGGGGCCTCTCGGAGCCCGCCCGCCCACGTGACCGCCCCAAAATATCCGACACATTTTCTCCCAAACCGCACACTGACTCTGCAGGCGGGGACACGGAAAATATTTTCTTTCTTTTTCTCCCTCCCCACCCCCCCCCCGCTCCCTCCTCCCCCTGCCGCCCTCGCTCCTCCCTCCCCAGCTCGCAGCTTGCTGCTCGCTGCCTGCCCCTGCCCGGCTCCCTCCTCGGTGCCCTGGGGCTGGGGGGCGGAAGGTAGGGTGGGGTGGGTGGAAGGGAGAGGCGGGGCGGGGCGGGGCGGCCGGGCCCGGCCCGGGACGCCTGGGTCTCTCTCTCTCTCTCTCTCTCTCCTCTCTCCCTCCCTCCCTCTCCTCTCTCTCTCTTTCTCTCTCTCTCTCCTCTCTCTCTGTCTCTCTGTCTCTGTCTCTCTCTCTTCCCGCCCCCCCCCCCTTGCTGGGCTTCCTTGGCTCCATCCCCAGGAGGCTGGGCAAGTCTGGCAGAAGAGGTCAGTGTCCTGAGACCATGATGCCACCCTTTCTCTCTGGCACTTTTTTCCTTTCCTGCCCTCCCTTGGGTTGGGATGAGGGGGACTGGTCCAGTTCTTGGTTCTAGTTCAGACTTCGAACCAGTGTCCACGAGGCCAGTGTCTGCATCCAGAGGTGTCAGTGGAATACTTTCCCCCTCTGCTTGGCCTTTCCTGCAGGTCAGTGGAGACCCCACCCCACCCCACAAAGCTCTGGGGTCCTCCAAGGAAATCAAGCACCGAGCTCTTTCCCCCAACCTCGCCTGGAGAAAAAACTCCTGGAGTTAGGGCATCAGGGCCCCTGACTAAACATGTTGTCCCCCACCTCTCAAGCTGGATTTGGGAAGGGAGAGACTTGGGGAAGCAGGCAGGAGGGCCTCTGTAGCCTGTAGTGGCACTGGGAGGAGCTGGGCCTGGGTGTGAAGGAAAAAGGCAGAGCCCTGGGTGTGAGTCTGCTTAACCAGTGCCTGCCTGCCTGCCTGCCTTGCCTGCCTGCCTGGTAGACACACCCCGAAGTTGACTCTGTGTCTGTACGTGTGTCTATGTACGCATGTGTTTGTGTGTACACGTGTGAGCATGCAGCTATCTGCATGAGTGTATGTGTGTATATTGGCTGTGTATATGTGCATATGTGTGTGAGTGCTTTAGCTATGTCAGCATTTGATGGGGATATCCTTTTGGGGGACCACATCCAGAGGCACATCCAGAGTTACTCCTGGCTCTGCACTCAGAAATCACTTCTGGTAGGCTCGGGGGTGGGGGGGACACCATATGGGATGCTGAGAATGGAACCCAGATCCATTCAGGGTCGGCCTCCTGAAAGGCAAACGCCCTACCGTGTGCTATAGCTCTGGTCTCATGATAGAGATACACTTCAGCTACCCACTCTCAGCCCTTGAATGAGAACCTAGGGGTGCCAGTTCTTGTGCTGCTGAGCACTAGATTGCAAGAAAAGCAGGAGTCTAAGGATCTAAAAGTCTCAATCTGTGCATGAATCCCAAACACCCCATTCCTACCCCACAATCAGGGCTGGGAGTGCAGAAGCGGAGGAGGGGAGCATACAACTAGATTAGGCTCTTAAGAGAAGCACCCAAAGGACCTTCTCCTCTGGCACCAGCCCCAGGGTACCTAGTACCAGGGACACAGTCTTGGTCTTGTCACACTTTCCATACTGAAATTACTTTGCTCTGTCCTCTCTGCCACCCTGGAGACCAGGTAGGGGTAGGTTACTTCTCCTGGGAAAGACCACTTCAGGTAGCCAGAGTTGAGGACAGAGTAGGGGAAAGGGGGGTGGGGGGGTTGCTGCAGCTCTCTCCAGAACACAGGAGACATCAGTAGGGGTGCAGACAAGGCCCTCCCTTTCACTCCAGGGGTAGGAAGATCTGGGAATAAGCACTCCAGGGTCCTGTCCCCAGGTGGCCAGGCTGCTGTTGACACCTCTTGGTTACCCTGGGAGCCTTGTGCAGTGCGGGTGGGGTGGGAGGCTGGGAGCTGGACAGAGGGAGGTGTCCTGGCTGGGGTGGATGGCACCAACCTGTGTGGCCGGGATCTGCCAGGTTAACCCCTCCTGTACCGGGGGAGGCTGGCAGATGAAGGGCCTGGCAACTGTGACCTGTGAATTTGGGCCCTCCCAACATCTCTGCACTTGGTTTACAGTGAATGAGTCTCCTGTCCTCAGGAAGCGGGTGAGGCCCTGGCTGGCCACCGGCCTGGCATCCTGACAGAACCAGGCATCGCGCCCACTGGGCTCCAGACTGGGAACCTCCTTACTCACAACCGCCAACCCCGGCCTCCACCCCACCCCACACCACCCACACCACCCCCGCCCCAATCCTTAGAGGGAATGGGGGATGGTTCAGAAAGCAAAAAATCTGAGATTGTACAGTGAGGGGAGGGGATGACAGGTGGCCACTAAACGGGAACTAAAACACTTGGGGTGGCTTGGAAAAGAGACAGCAGGTCTCAAGTTCCATCTGTCTCTGCCCCTCTCTTTGTTGTGGTTTATCTGTCTGCATTCTGCCTTTGTTTCCACCTTCAGTAATAGTAGTGTCTCCCTCTGGCTGCTTCCAGGGTCCCCAGCCAAGGACAGCAGCCAGGGTTGATGCCTAGGAAGACCCTTCCTGGCCAGCCTCTCCCCAGGGGTGGCCTCACCTCTGTTCCCGCCCCTCTCAGGGATTCCAAACCTCTGTCTGTTTCTTGCAGCGGTTTGGGAGCAGAGCATGGAGAATGTTCCAGATTCTCTTCCCCATCTTGCACTAGAGCCAGTGTTCTACCTAGGGATACCAGGGAGCAGCTTAGAGAGAGGGTATTCTGTTCTGGAAACATAGTGAGAGACCACTCATTTCTCTTTCTCTTTCTCTTGTGGCTTGTACAGAGTTTGCTCTGTGTGAAGTTGCCTCACTCTGTTCCTGGCAACTTAGAAAAATAATTTTTAGGGCTAAAGAGATGGTACAATGGATAGGGGTTTGCATTGCACAACAGTCAACAAGGAGTTTAATCCTTGACCTGAAATGATAGAAGGTCTCCTAGTCCCATCAGAGTCCCTGAACCAGGAGTAAACCCTGAGAATAACCAAGTGTGGCTCCAAAACAAAACAAATAAAACACAAAAAGATGGGGCCAGAGTGATAGTATAGTGGGTAGGGTGCTTACTTGTATGTGGCCAACCTTCTTTTACTTTTCTTTTTTTTTTTAATATGGAACATTTCACGAATTTGCATGTCACCCTTGCGCATGTCACCATGCTAATTTTCTCTGTATTATCCCAATTTTAGTATATGTACTGCCCAAGCGAGCACTTTGGCCAACCTTGGTTCAAACCCTAACATCCCATATGGTCCCTGAGTCTTGCCAAGAATGAACCCTGAGCACAGAGCCAGGAGTAAACCCTGACACTGCTGGGTGTGACTCAAACACACACATACACACACATACCCCAAAAAGAAAAAAGGAAAAGGAAAAGAAATAAGAAATAACATTCCCAAAGCAATAGCACAGTGGTAGGGTATTTGCCTTGCATGCAGCCAACCCTGGATGGACCCAGGTTCGATATCTGGCATCCCATATGGTCCCCTGAGCCTGCCAGGAGTGATTTCTGAGTGCAGAGCCAGGAATAAGCCCTAAGCATTGCCCTGTGTGGCCCAACCCCCCCCCCCCAAATAACATTCAGGGATCCATGGAGCTGATTTGATTTTCTCTCCTCATCACAAAGACCATCTGCTTGACTGTGCAATGTTGTCTTATTTAAAAAATCTCTTATTGGGCCCAGAGAGATAGCACAGCGGTGTTTGCCTTGCAAGCAGCCGATCCAGGACCAAAGGTGGTTGGTTTGAATCCCGGTGTCCCATATGGTCCCCCGTGCCTGCCAGGAGCTATTTCTGAGCAGACAGCCAGGAGTAACCCCTGAGCACCACTGGGTGTGACCCAAAAACCAAAAAAAAAAAAAAATCTCTTATTGGGCTGGAGCGATAGCACAGCAGGTATGGTATTTGTCTTGCACACAACTGACCCATATGATTCGTGAGCCTGCCAGAAGTGGTTTCTGAGTGCAAAACTAGAAGTAACCACTGGGTATGGATTCTCCAAAATAAAAGTTCCTTGCCCTCTCCACATCAACAACAGGGCACTCACTGATAGGTGCCCTCTCCAAGCCCAATCTGGTGCTGGGAATGTCCTATGCCATGTTTAGAGGTGCCTGGCAGATGTCTTATGGCGGTGGAGGGAGCTGGAGGTATACCCCCCAAGGACATCATTAAGGCACGGAAGTGCCACCGGGGCTTGGAGACTAGGGCACCCAGGGAGAGTGTGATGAAAACATGTTTTGTACAACACGTGTCTTGTGTCTTCTCCTTACCCTTCCTCCCCTCCCTTCCAAACTCCACCCCTCCTGTTTCTGCTCTGTGCCATGACTGGTACCTTGCCCAGGTGCAGACTTCGTTTTACAACCTTTAATGCTTCTTGTCCATTTGCTGGTGCTCCTGGTGAACAAGTCCCTGTGTGAGGTCCTGACTAGCTTCAGTGCTGCTCAGACCCTCACATAGCATAAAGACTTGATTTTGACACACAGTATTTTAGGACTAGCCTAAAAGACACTAGGAATTTCTTCCCTTGAATAGGCACTCACACTTTGTTTGTTTGACAAATCTTTATTGGGGCCTGAGAGATTACTCAACAGCTTAGGCAGTCTCATCTGCTTTGGGACATAAATCTGCAAATTTAATTCCTTTTTCTGTCACAGGAGCTGAGCATGGTCCCAATGTCTCTGTCACAGCAATTTCCAACCACACTGCAACCTGCTATACGTGAACACTGCATCTAAAAGGGCACCCAGGATGAGCTTCAACTAAAAAGTTGTCTGAGACTACAATCAGGAAGTGCGACCCCTGGTGAGCATGTTTGTATCCATCGGGGGAACCCAAGAAGCACTGTGCTATGACTTGGCCTACTAGATATAATTCTTTTCCTTGGATACTCAATCTTTGTTGGACAAGTCAGATGCTAACTAAATAATCTATGAAATTTGATGGGTAGAGCATTTGCCTTAAATGTGTGAGGTCCCGAGTTTGATCTTCAGCACTGGCAAAGAAAAACAAAAACAAAATTCCTCAAAAAAAAGAAAAAAAAAAAAAAGGGACCAGAGAGATAGCAAGGAGGTAAGGCGTTTGCCTTTCATGCAGGAGGTCATCGGTTCGAATCCCGGCGTCCCATATGGTCCCCCGTGCCTGCCAGGAGCAATTTCTGAGCCTGGAGCCAGGAATAACCCCTGAGCACTGCCGGGTGTGACCCAAAAACCACACACACACACACCACACACACACACACACACACACACACACACACACACACACACACACACACACACACAAATCCCTCAACTTTGGGCCGGAGCAGTGGCGCAAGTGGTAGGGTGTTTGCCTTGCACATGTTGACCTAGAACGGACTGCCATTTGATCCCCCAGCGTCCCATATGGTTCCCCAAGCCAGGGGTGATTTCTGAGCGCAGAGCCAGTAGTAACCCCTGAGCGTCACCGGGTGTGCCCCCCAAAGAAAGAAAAAAAATTCTTCAGCTTATAACCAGTGTGGAGAAGCATAGGTACTATGCAGAAAGAGAATGGACCGCAGGAGGAAATGTTTTCAGAGAAGCAGAAGTGAGGGATGTGGCTCAGCAATAGGCACTTGCTTTGCATGAGGCCCTGATTCTATACTCAACAAACACTTTGGGGAGAGAATGGAGAGAGTAGAGGCAGAAGAATCTCTGCAAAGACCCTGGAATAACTTCCTAGAACCCAGCAACCTGCCCTACTTTCAAGAAGAGCTCCCCACATGATTTGGAAGTTACTCTCTGAAGGGATAGAAAGCACCTCCTGAAGGACAAAGTGGGACCTAGGGACCCTCGGTGACCCCATCTGGGAATGGTTCTATCCATTCCACCAATTCCTTCCCCAGAAAGAGAAATAGAGGTACAAGGAGGAATAAGAAGCCACACATCGAGGTGGAGGCCAGTGACGGAAAGAGGCCCCAGATCCAGCATTGGCAGATCCAGCATTTGCCCAGTTGGCATCTCTGCAGAGAGAAAAGTTTTCTCCTCTGGGCTGCTGGTTCGCATACTCCCACCTGCCTGATCCAGCCCTGACCTGTCCCAGTGCCTGGAACAGGAGCAGGGCTGCCCACACAGTTGCGCAGACTCTGTGTGTGTGAGGTAAGTGCTCTAGGGGCCTGCCAATCACCTGATAGGTGAGCCTAGCAGCTGATTTCTACTCCAACTCCATGCATCCAGGGCTCCAGGCCTTGGCTCCCCTGTCTCCTAGGGGCTTCCACTTGCTCCTGTCCAGACACCACCCACCATTCTGCGGAGTGTCTTTAATTTTGAAGACTTGAGAGCCCTGTGGAGGTGAGAGCCTGCAAAGAGGTCATGGCACCTGTGGGGTTAACTTCCAGCCCTGCTCTGACCCACTTTCTTCCCTGTGCCCACATCCCCTGGGGCCCGTGGTGTTGGGTGGGGCCAGACTGGCAACTCCACACCCACACCTGGGACTTCCCCTGGATGGAAACTCCCAGAACCCTCCTGTCCTGCCTCCCCTGCCAGCTCCCACCGACAGTCTGAGCTCTGTGCCGCTTCCTGCAGCTCTCCTGGCTGCCAGCTCTTGGCCAGAGGACAGATGTCTCTGCCTGGCCCCAAAGGGCTGCCGAGTAGTTTGTGTTTTGGGATTCTATTTATTTATTTTGTGGGTAGTGGCCCACACCTGGCGGTGCTCAGAGGCTACTCCTGGAGGCCTTCAGGGGACCATATATATGCAATGTTGTGGATAAAACCAGGTTGGCTGCGTTCAAGGCTTGCATTTTATTCCCTGTATCTACAGGTTCTCCAGCCCAAGGCCCCAAGGCCAGGAACTGACTCTCTGGCACTATCTTTGATGTTTGACTGTCCCTCCTAGTGGAACTCTTTGAAGAAAAGATGTGGAGCTCTGTGTGTGGAGGGGGGGAGGGGGATTGGGCAGCTGTCTGTTATTTGTTGAACACTAGCTATGTGCTGGGCATTATGCAGGTACGTAAATTAATCCACAACATTCAAGGAACTAAACATTATATGGTTTGGGTAGGTGGGTCAATGGTCTGGAGCAGCACATGGGTTGCATGCAGGATGCTTGGGTCTGATCCCCAGTACTGCATGGTCTCCCCACTTCTACCATGATAAGGGAATGCCTCTGGGACTACCAGATGTGGCCCTAAAATAAAAACAAAATATACAAAAATAAAGAAGTAGGGGTCGGAGAGATAGCATGGAAGTAAGGTGTTTGCCTTGAATGCAGAAGGACAGTAGTTCGAATCCCAGCATCCCATATGGTCCCCCACCTCCAGCCTGCCAGGAGCGATTTCTGAGCATAGAGCCAGTAGTAACCCCTGAGCACTGCTGGGTGTGACCCAAAAACAAACAAACAAACAAACAAAAAGAAGTAGGGCCAGAGCATAGCACAGTGGGTAGGATATTTGCCTTGCACTCAGCTGACTTGGGTTTAATCCGTGACATCCAATTTGGTTCCATGAACCAACTAGGAGTCATTTCTGAATGTAGAGCCACATGAGAGCACCAGGTGTGCCCCCCAAAAATAGTAAAATAAAAATAAAGAAATAGAGGGACTGGAAATGTAGTATAGGGGGTAGGGCTCTTACCTTGCAGATCTGAGTCAATCCCTGGAACACCATGAGTAGAAGTTATTATCACCATTTTATAGATGAGGGCGGTAAGGTGTTTAACTTCTCAGGTTATCAGAGAAGTTAAGCATCTTTTTTTTTTTTTTTTTTTTTGGTTTTTGGGTTACACCTGGCAGCACTCAGGGGTCACTCCTGGCTCTATGCTCAGAAATCACTCCTGTCAGGCTCGGGGACCATATGGGATGCCGGGATTTGAACCGCTGTCCTCTTGCATGCAAGGCAAATGCCTTACCTCCATGCTATCTCTTCGGCCCCAGAAGTTAAACATCTTGATGCTATGGATGTGACTGTGGCAAAGTGTATGTCATGCATGCCTGGACCTGAGTTCAATCATAGACACTGCCTGTAAAAAGAAACTTGCCTGCTGTTACACTACCAGACATGGCAGGGAAAGCTATGATGGAACTCAAGTATTCAAGTCCGAAATGCTCTTCACTGAGCAAGCTTCATCCTCCCTCTTCATCAGCTGCCCACCTCTCACAGGATGGTGGAGAAATTCAGTGGGGAAGTTCAATCCAAATAATCTAACTCAGAACATCTTTAGGGGCCAGAGTGGTGGCACAAGCAGTAGATAATTTGCCTTGCATGCACTGACCTAGGACAGACCTCGGTTCGATTCCCCCAGTGTCCCATATGCTCCCCCAAGCCAGGAACGATTTCCCAGCGCATAGCCAGGAGTAACCCCTGAGCGTCAATGACCCAAAAACAACAACAAAAAAAAAAAAAGAAAGAAAAAGAAAATCTCTACTATGCATGTGCTATTGCTAGTCATTGAGAACCTTGAAGCCTTGTGGGAAGGATCGACAAAGGAACTAGAAGGTCTCTAATCAGCATAATATTTTGAATAAGGCAACATAGAAGAAAGAGGGCTGGAGAGAGAGCACAGTGGTAGGGTGTTTGCCTCGCAAGCTGCTGACCCAGAACTGATGGTGGTTCAAATCCGGGTACCCCATAAGTTCCCCTAGTCTGCCAGGAGCGATTTCTGAGCTCAGAGCCAGGAGTAACCCCTGAGCACAGCCGGTATGGCCCAACCCACCCACCCCCACAAATGCATGGAAGAAAAAAATAGCATTTTTGTTTGCTCTTTTTTTTTGGGGGGGGGGCACACCCGGCAGTGCTCAGGGGTTACTCCTGGCTGTCTGCTCAGAAATAGCTCCTGGCAGGCACGGGGGACCATATGGGACACCGGGATTCAAACCAACCACCTTTGGTCCTGGATCAGCTGCTTGCAAGGCAAACACCGCTGTGCTATCTCTCTGGGCCCTTGTTTGCTCTTTCTAATTTGAACAGGAGTCAGTTGCAAGCAATTTACCTCCTGTATTCAGGCAAAAAAAAAAAAACAAAAACAAAAACAAAAAACTCCCCAAATCTTTAAGAACTTTCTTTCTTTTTTTTTTTTTTTTTTTTGTTTTTTGGGTCACACCTGGCAGCACACAGTGGTTACTCCTGGCTCTATGTTCAGAAATCTCCCCTGGCAGACACAGGGGACCATATGGGATGCAGGGATGCAAACCACCGTCCTTCTGCATGAAAGGCAAACGCCTTACCTCCATGCTATCTCTCTGGCCCCATCTTTAAGAACTTTCTTTTTTTGTTTTGTTTTTGTTTGTTTGTTTTTGTTTTTGGACCACACCCTGTGATGCTCAGGGGTTACTCCTGGCTATGTGCTCAGAAGTCGCTCCTGGCTTGGGGGACCATATGGGACGCCTGGGGGGGATCGAACCGCGGTCTGTCCTAGGCTAGCGCTGGAAAGGCAGACACCTTACCTCTAGCACTACCTACCGGCCCCGAGAACTTTCTAACTTCCTTTCCAATCAATAGATGGATCCAATTCTCTGAGTTACTTTATGTTACTCACCATTTGTCTCTCTTTTTGTTTGTTTGTTTTTTATTTATTTATTGAAAAGGGCATCCCAGACAGGGTTCAGGAGACCACGTGGTGCTCTGGTGATTGAACCTAACTCAGCCATGTGCAATACAAGTTTCTTAACCCATCCACCCACCACCATTTTCTCTCTATGCTTGGGTCACACTCAGCAGGACTTAGTGCTCTGGCCTGTGTCTCATGCAGAGATAAAACAGGGCTTCCTGCATGTGTGCTAATTCTGGGCTCTGCCCCTCTCTAGTTGCCTCCTTTTCTTTGGGGAGGGGAATTGGTGAGGGCGATTTGCAGGGGTTCTTGGGCAACATCCAGCCATGCTCAGGGATTACTATTGGCTCTGCAGTCCAGAATTACTCCTGGAGGTGCACAGGGGACCATATGTGCCAGGGATTGAACCCAGGTTGGCCTTGTACAAGAGAAGTGCCTTACCTGTTGTACTGTTCTAGCCCCCTGTTTTTTTTTTTGTTTGTTTTTTTGTTTTTTTGGGTCATATTCGGCAGCACTCAGGGGTTAGCCCTGGCTCTACGCTCAGAAACCACTCCTGGCAGGCTCAGGAGACCATATGGGATGCCGGGATTCGAACCACCGTCCTTCCGCATGCAAGGCAAAGGCAAATGCCCTACCCTCCATGCTATCTCTCCGACCCCAAACCACCGTCTTTCTGCATGTAAGGCAAACATCTTACCTTTGTGCTATCTTTCCGGCCCTGGGCTTTTTTTTTTTTTTTTTTTTTTTTTTTTGGGTCACACACAGTGGTGCTCAGGACTTACTTCTGAGTGGATGCTCAGGGTACTAAATGGGATGCAAGAAATTGAACCCAGGTGTGCTGTGTACAAGGCAAGCACCCTAACTTCTGTACTATCTCTTTGACCCTTGTTCGTTTTTTAGCCCACCCTACCCTCTCACTTTCACCAGAAAACAACAGGAGAGGAAAGCTCACAGTCTCATTTACTATCACAGCCAGTGCCTGTTCAGCACAAAACCTTAGAGAACACGGAGACTATCACTGCTCCAGAGACAGCCAGGTACCCCACTCTCCCACTAGGGATTTAAGTATCCTTTCTTCATTGCCAGCCGCCACTTTCATCTATTGCTCAGTCTCAGATGTCTGCTGCCACAGCGTTGGCTATTTTTTTTTTTTTTTTTTTGGCTTTTCGGGCCACACCCGTTTGATGCTCAGGGGTTACTCCTGGCTAAGCGCTCAGAAATTCAGAAATTGCCCCTGCCTTGGGGGAACCATATGGGACGCCAGGGGATCGAACCGCGGTCCGTCCTACACTAGCGCTTGTAAGGCAGACACCTTACCTCTAGCGCCACCTTCCCGGCCCCATCTTTTTTTTTCTTTTTTCCTTTTGACCACATCTGGTCATGCAAGGAGTTATTCCTGTTTATGCACTCAGGAATAACTCTGGCAGTGGTTGGGGAACCATGTGGGATTCTGGAGATCAAACTTGGCAAGTCAAGTCGCCTGGCAAGTCAAGCATCCTACCTGCTGTACTATTTCTCCAGGCCTTCACAAGATATTTTTTTCTAGTTTTGGGGCCACATCCAGCAGTATTTAGGGATCACTTCTGACTCTGAGCTCAGAAATCACTCCTGGCAGAGCCCAGGGACCATACAGGATGCCAGGGAATCAAACCAGAGTTGGCCATGTATAAAACAAACCCCCTACCTGTTGTGCTATTGCTCCAGCCCCACAACACTTTTTTTTGTTTGTTTGTTTGTTGGATTTTTGGGTCACACCTGGCAGTGCTCGGGGGTTACTCCTGGCTCTACGCTTAGAAATCAGTCCTGGCAGGTTCGGGGAACCATATGGGATACCGGGATTCGAACCACCATTCTGTTCTTCTGCATGCAAGGCAAACACCCTACCTTCATGATATCTCTCCAGCCCCACTCACAACACTTTTTGATTGGATTAAGAAGATTTAAAGGAGGGCCCGGAGAGATAGCACAGCGGTGTTTGCCTTGCAAGCAGCCGATCCAGGACCAAAGGTGGTTGGTTCGAATCCCGAATCCCGGTGTCCCATATGGTCCCCCATGCCTGCCAGGAGCTATTTCTGAGCAGACAGCCAGGAGTAACCCCTGAGCACTGCCGGGTGTGGCCCAAAAACCAAAAAAAAAAAAAAAGAAGATTTAAAGGAGCCAGAGAGATAGCATGTAGGTAAGGTGCTTGCCTTGCATGCAGAAGGTCAGTGGTTCAAATCCCGGCATCCCATATGGTCTCCTGAGCCTGCCAGGAGTGATTTCTGAGCATAGATCCAGTAGTAACCCCTGAGTGCTGCCGGGTGTGACTCCCTCACCAAAGAAAAGAAAATTTAAAAAGTTTAGGACCAGGGCCAGAGAGATAGCATGGAGGTAAAGCGTTTACCTTGCGTGCAGAAGTACTGTGATCCCAATCTCAGCATCTCATATGGTTCCCTGAGCCTGCCAGGAGCGATTTCTGAGTTTAGAGCCTTGAGGAACCCCTGAGCACTGCTGGGTGTGACCCAAAAACAAAAAAAAAAAAAAAAAAAAAAAAAAGTTTAGGACCTCACAAGTGGAGAAAGAAGAAAGAGCACATGAAGCAGAGTGAATATTCTGGGCCTGGACTGCAGGCTATAAGCGCCAGTCATACTGGAGGAACACATTCTGGTTTGATGTTATTGGAGGGTTTTCAATAGTGTCAGGAAAGACAGGGCGAAAGGGAGGGCTGGTAGGAGACCTGAGCTCCCCAGGCTCAGCAGGGCTTTGTAGTGTTTTAAGCTTAATCCTGCCCCCTCCTGGAGTAGGGGGAGGGAGGCCCAAATCTGTCCCTCCCACACATCAGTCAGTTCTCTCCTTCCCCCAAGCCACAACCTGGACACTCGGATAGCGAATGGATTTCTCTTTGGCCCTGCGTTTGGGATCTCGGAACAAGAAGACCACTAACCAAGCGTCCCCACTTCCCTCGAGGCCCAGCATGCAGCTGGCTGTACCTCCTTGTGTGTGCTGTCCCTCTTCTGCTTGGGTCTGCTCCCCCTGCCCTGCCTGTCCCCCTCCCACCTGTCCCTGTATTGCTGGTCCCTCTAATGCACTTGCCTGTCCTTCCTGTCTCTGCCTCCCAGGCCCACCGTGCATATACTCTTGCCCTCCTGACCCTGCCTGTCCTGGCCCACCGTGCATATGCTCCTGCCCTCCTGACCATGCCTGTCCTGGCTTGGTTTGTCCTCCTGGCTCCTGCCTCCCCTGTCCTGGTCCTCACCTGACCCAATGTCCCCTCTGTTGCCCCTTTTGCCCTAGGCCCAGGGCTCCATCTACAAATCCGAGCCTCTATTTGGACTGCAGAGAACTTTGCAACTGTGGCCCAGGAGTTGTAGGGAGGCCTCCAGGCTCCACTGACTTTTGTATTGGTTGCTTCAGGGGACGAAATGCCTCCCAGGGGGGACACTGTCTACTAGTGTAGAAACAGACCCCTAAGGGATTGCCAGTCTCCCTGGGCACTCAGCAGGACCATCCCATTGCATAGACTGAAGCAATGGAGAGGAATCCTTGGTTCCTCAGCCTGGTGGCAGTGACTCCGTTGAATCCCTCAGAACATCGGTGTTTCCTTAGAAGTTTATTTCTGGATACACTTCTGCTACTTCCAGAACCTTCTCTCCTGCACTTCCAAAATGGAAAGTGTTTGCAGAGGCTCCTCAGTGGCCCCTGAAGGTGAGCAAGTTGCCCATTTTCTTTCCTCCAGTTAGCAGCCTCAGGACACTTTCCTAGATGCATCCTCTCTGTCCCTGGGTTCTTCCTCTAGGAAGAAGGGAATCTTTTGTCTCCGGACTGCTTCTGTTTTTTGAACTTCCCCTTCCACTGATTCACAAATCTTGGAACCCCTTACCTCTATTCTTAAACCAGGCAAATGTCCTGTGACTCTTGCAAGAGGAGGCTAAACTTAAGCTTTCTAGTTTCTGCATCCCTTGGCTAGCAGGACACTGTGTCTTCTGCTTTGTAAACATGGTGCTCTTTGCCTGGGTGTCTTTCTTGCCCATCTCTGAGTGCTAACCCAGCACGTCATGGCCTCAATCTCCTAGAGATAATCCTGTTGTGTGTGACATTCATGCTTCTCTGTGGTGGAGGAAGGAAGCTGGGAACCCTTGACTCTTTCTCTCCCTGTCTCTACAGTTGGGACTCAGGGTTGAAGAAACCACCAAGAATAAACTGAGGTGACAGTTGACTAGATCCTTCTCAAGTTCTTTCTTATAGGAGTCTATGTGGTCTTCTCATTATTTGTCTCCTTCCTTGGGACCCCTTTGTTCTTTTTTTTTTCTTTTTGGTTTTTGGTTTTTGGGTCACACCCAGCAGTGCTCAGAGGTTACTCCTGGCTCCGCGCTCAGAAATTGCTCCTGGCAGGCGTGGGAGACCATATGGGATGCTGGAATTTGAACCAATGACCTTCTGCATGAAAGGCAAACATCTTACCTCCATGCTATCTCTCCAGCCGCCCATTCTTTTTTTTTTTTTTTTTTTTAAATATGGAACGCTTCATGAATTTGCATGTCATCCTTGCGCAGGGGCCATGCTAATCTTCTCTGTATCGTTCCAATTTTAGTATATGTGCTGCCGAAGGGAGCACAGCCGCCCATTCTTTTCTTTATTTATTTTTGTTTTGTGACCACACTGGTGGTGTTTAGGGCTTACTCCTTGTTCTGAGCTCCGGAATCACTCCTGGTGTTCTTGGGGAACTATATAGGGTGCCCAGTCAACTGCATGCAAGGAAAAAACCATATCCACTATACTGTTGCTCCAGTCACTGTTCTTTGCTTTCTTATTTTTTTCTTTTTCTAATTTTTATTATAACACCATGATTTACCAAATTGTTCACAATATTGTCATTTCAGCATAAAATGTTCGAATATCAGTCTCACCACCAGTGTGACCGTCCCTTCACCAGTGTCCCCAGTCATCCACCCACCACCATAACCTGCCATAACCTGTGCATTAGCAGGCACAAAAATTTTCACTTTATGTTGTTCGTTGCAACAAAAGGCAACTGGAATTATCAAAAAATTTTTTGTTGTTTTGTTTTGGTTTTTGGGTCACACCTGGTGGCACTCGGATTACTCCTGGCTCTGTGCTCAGAAATCACTCCTGGGATGCTGGGGATTTGACCCACCATCCATCTGGATCAGCTGCATGCAAGGTAAATGCCGTACGCTATGCTGTCTCTGGCCCGGAATTATCAAATCTTAAACCAACACAAGTCAATTTGAAATGATTGTTCTATCTCTCTATAATACTACTAAAGTCAGTGTCTAAGGATTTACTGGGCTGTGCTTTGGTGCTAGTTGAGCTTTCTATTCTTTTTTTTTTTTTTTTTTTTTTTTTTTGGTTTTTGGGTCACACCCGGCAGCGCTCAGGGGTTACTCCTGGCTTCATGCTCAGAAATCGCTCCTGGCAGGCTCGGGGGACCATATGGGACGCCGGGATTTGAACCGATGACCTTCTGCATGAAAGGCAAACGCCTTACCTCCATGCTATCTCTCCGGCCCCGAGCTTTCTATTCTTGGCTTTCTTTCTTTCGTTCTTTCTTTCTTCCTTCTTTTTTCTTTCTTTTTCTCTTCCTTCCTTCCTTCTTTCCTTATTTCTCTCTTCCTTTCTTTCTTTTGTTTTGGTTTTTGGTTTTTGGGCCACACCCGTCGGTGCTCAGGGGTTACTCCTGGCTGTCTGCTCAGAAATAGCTCCTGGCAGGCACGGGGGACTATATGGGACACCGGGATTTGAACCAACCACCTTAGGTCCTGGGTCGGCTGTTTGCAAGGCAAACACCGCTGTGCTATCTCTCCGGGCCCCTCTCTTCCTTTCTTTCTCTCTCTCTCTTTCTTCATTTCTTTCTTTCTTCCTTTCTTTCTCTTTCTCTCTCCCTTTCTCTTTCTTTCCTGCCTCCCTCCCTCCCTCCCTTCCTTTCTTCCTTCCTTCCTTCTTTTTGCGCCACAATCTGTGATGCTCAGGGGTTACACCTGGCTATGCGCTCAGAAATTGCTCCTGGCTTGGGGACCATATAGGACAATGGGAGATCGAACCACGGTTTGTCCTAGATTGGCCATGTTCAGGGCAAATGCCTTACAGCTGTGCTATCACTCTGACCCCTGTTCTTGGCTTTATGTCCCCATCATTACCTCTTCTATCTCTCTATGAGATTGGCTGCATATAGGCATATAAGCATGTAAGGCATGTACCGTACCTGCTGTACTATCGCTTCAGCCCCATAGTCATACTTTTTCTCCTTCTCCTTTTTTGTTCTTGACCCATACCCAATGATGTTCAGGGACTATTGAGCTCAGGACTCTAGGCTTAGGGTCTCTCTTGGAGGTGCTAGGGACTATGCAGTATCAGGAATCAAACTTGAAAAAACAAGAGCTTAGCACTTTGAATTCTCTCTCTAGCCCTACCTCCTTTTCTTTTCTTTTTTGTTCGTTTGTTTTTGTTTGTTTTGGGGGGGGCTAGACCTGGCAGGGCTCAGGGGTTGCTCCTGGCTCTACATTCAAAAATTGCTCCTGGCAGGGCCCGGAGGGATAGCACAGGGCGTTTGCCTTGCAAGCAGCCGATCCAGGACCTAAGGTGGTTGGTTCGAATCCCGGTCCAGGACCTAAGGTGGTTGGTTTGAATCCCGGTGTCCCATATGGTCCCCCGTGCCTGCCAGGAGCTATTTCTGAGCAGACAGCCAGGAGTAACCCCTGAGCACCGCCGGGTGTGGCCCAAAATCCAAAAAAAAAAAAAAAAAATTGCTCCTGGCAGGCTCAGGGGACCATATGGGGGTGCCGGGATTCAAACCACTATATTTCTGCATGCAAGGCAAAAGCCCTACCTCCATGCTATCTCTCTGGCCCCTCTAGTTCTTTTTCTTTCTTTCTTTTTTTTTTTTTGTTGTTTTTTTGGGCCACACCCGGCAGTGCTCAGGGGTCACTCCTGGCTGTCTGCTCAGAAATAGCTCCTGCCAGGCACGGGGGACCATATGGGACACCGGGATTCGAACCAACCACCTTTGGTCCTGGATCGGATGCTTGCAAGGCAAACAAACGCTATGCTATCTCTCTGGGCCCTCTAGCTCTTTTTCTATTCTTTTTTTTTTCTTTTGGTTTTTGGGTCACACCCAGCAGTGCTCAGTGATTACTCCTGGCTCTGCACTCAGAAATCACTCCTGGCAGGCTGGGGGGACCAATGGGATGCTGGGATTCGAACCACCATTCTTTTGCATGTAAGGCAAATGCCTTACCTCCATGCTATCTCTCCGGCCCTTTTTTCTTTTTTTTTTTATCTTTTTTTTTTGTTTTGTTTTGTTTTTTGTTTTTGGGTCACACCCGGCGGTGCTCAGGGGTTACTCCTGGCTGTCTGCTCAGAAATAGTTCCTGGCAGGCACGGGGGACCATATGGGACACCGGGATTTGAACCAACCACCTTTGGTCCTGGATCGGCTGCTTGTAAGGCAAACGCCGCTGTGCTATCTCTCCGGGCCCTCCGGCCCTTTTTTCTAATTAAAAGTCTACTTATGGGGCTGGCCGGAGAGATAGCACAGCGGTGTTTGTCTTGCAAGCAGCCGATCCAGGGCCAAAGGTGGTTGGTTCGAATCCCGGTGTCCCACGTGGTCCCTTCGTGCCTGGCAGGAGCTATTTCTGAGCAGACAGCCAGGAGTAACCCTTGAGCACCGCCGGGTGTGGCCCAAAAACCAAAAAAAAAAAAAAAAAAGTCTACTTATGGGGACTGGAGAGATAGTATGGAGGTAAGGCATGCCGAAGGACAGTGGTTCGAATCCCAGCATCCCATATAGTCCCCCGAGCCTGCCAGGAGTGATTTGAGTGTGGAGCCAGGAGTAACCCCTGAGCGCTGCCAGGTGTGACCCAAAAACCAAAAAAATAAAAATAAGTCTACTTATGAGTGTTAGTAAAGAGGATAAGGTACTTGCCTTGTACATGCCCAACCCAGGTTCTATCCATATCATCCCATATTGTCCCCTGAGTGGTTTCTGAGTGCAGAGCCAGGAGTAATACCTAAGCATTGCTGTGTGTAATCTAAAAACAAAAACAACATATTTGGGGGGCATTTGGCTTTTTTTTGTTTGTTTGTTTTCTTGTTTCAGGTCCACAGCCAGTAGTACTCAGAGCTTATTCCTGGTTCTGAACTCAGGAGTTATTTCACATGGTGCTGGGAGGACCATATGGGATGCCAGAGATCAATCCTGCATCGGCCAGGTATTAGGCAAGCACCCTACCAGTTGTACTATTGCTTCAGCCTTTCTACTTACATCTTTTTCTTTCTTCCTCCCTTGTTTTACTTTGTGACTTCATGTTTGTTTTCTTCCTTTTTTTTTTTTTTTTTTAACAATCAGTGCTCTAGAGACTCGGGGTTTCTCCTGGGAATACTCAGGCAGCTGGGTTTGATGGTTCAATGCCAGGGCTCCTGTGGTACATGCTGCTCAGGCCAAGCAGTGCTGGGGGGTGATAAAGGGCTACAACCAGAGGACTCTGGAGCCTCCAGAGCTTAACTTTGTAGTGTTCAAGGGGGCATGCAATGACAGGATAAGAGTATAAGGCAGGTGACCCTAGATTTTCAAGTCTCTCCCAGTCCCTTTCTTGTTTTTTTTGGGGTGGTGGTGGGTGGAGGGTTGGGCATACAGATGCTCAGGTCTTATTCCTTGATCCTAGGATCAAGGATCACTTCTGGCATAGCTTGCTCAGAGAACCATATGGGATGCTGTCAATCAAACCCATGTTAGTTGCATACAAGGCAAGTGTTCTACCCATTGGATTATGCCTCTGGTCCCTCTTATCTTTTTTGGGAGGGCCACACCCACAGATACTCAACGTCTAGTCCCCACTCTATACTCTGGATAGTGCTTGAAGGGGTCCTTGTAGTGCTGGGGATCAAACTTGGGCCTCTGAGATGAAAAGCATACATGTAACTCTTTGAACCATCTCTTCAGCCAATCAGAACTGCCTGATCATTTTTGGAGAGGGGCACACCTGTTAGTACTCAGGGGCTATTTCTTTTTTTTTTTTTTTTTTTTTTTTTGGTTTTTGGGCCACACCCAGCAGTGCTCAGGGGTTACTCCTGGCTGTCTGCTCAGAAATAGCTCCTGGCAGGCACGGGAAACCATATGGGACACCGGGATTCGAACCAACCACCTTTGGTCCTGGATCAGCTGCTTGCAAGGCAAACACCGCTGTGCTATCTCTCCGGGAGGGGCTATTTCTGACTCTGCACTCAGGAATTACTCCTAGTGATGCTCGGGGGACCATATAAAGTAGTGGGAATTTAATTTGGTCGACCTCTTACAAGGCAAATGCCCTACCAGCTGTACCTTAATACAGGAGGCCAGAGCGATGGCACAGCGGTAGGGTGTTTGCCTTGCACTTGGCTGACTTAGAACAGACTAAGGTTTGATCTCCCGGCATCCCATATGGTCCCCCAAGCCAGGAGTGATTTTTTTTTGGGGGGTCACACCCGGCAACTCTCAGGGGTTGAGCTCAGAAATCGCTGCTGGCAGGAACAGGGGACCATATGGGATGCCGGGATTCGAACCACCATCCTTCTGCATGAAAGGCAAACGCCTTACGTCCATGCTATCTTTCGGGCTCCAGGAGCAATTTCTGAGCACATAGTCAGGAGTAACCCTTGAGCATCACCAGGTGTGGCCCAAAAACCAGGAAAAAAAAAAAAGAGGACACAGCTAGAATGTGAGACATTCAAAGGAAATCCAACCCAATTTCTTCAGCTAGTCAGTAACTGGGTGCAAGGAGGTGGGTAAATAGGGTGCTGAAGTGGGGTGGTGCAGAAGAGATACTTCAAGGCTGTGCTTGCTGGAGACCTGTGTTTGATCCCCAGCACTTTATTGTTTCCTGAGTGAGCGCAAAGCCAGAAATAGCCCCAAAAGCAAAAAAGAAAAGGTGCCTTGTAGGGCCAAATTGATAATATAATGGGTAGGGCATTTGCCTTGCACCTGGCTGAGTTTGATCCTCTGCATCCTATATGGTCCCCCAGCACCATCAGGAATTACCCTTGAGCAAAGAGCCAGGAGTAACCCTGAGCACCAACAGGCCCATAAGAAAAGAAAATTAAAAAAAAAAAAAAGAAAAGAAAAGAATAGAAAAGGTGCCCTGGGGAGATAGATCAAGTAGAATTCACAGAGCAAAAGGCCTCAAGGTTCACCCACCTGCACAGGCACCAGTAGACTAAGCACTCCTGGGCCCTACCATCCCTGAATGTGACCTTCATTTTAAAACAAAGAAATAGGGGTTGAAATTGTAATACAGAGTAGAAGGCATTTGCTTTGCATTGGACTGACATAATTGACCCAGGGTTTTGTTTTGTTTGTTTTGTTTTGTTTTGGGGTCATATCCGGCAGTGCTCAGGGGTTACTCCTGGCTCTATGCTCAGAAATCCCTCCTGGAGGCTCAAATTGACCCAGGTTTGATCCCCAGCACCCTGGTGTTTCCTGAACACTGGTAAGTGTGACTCCTGAGCACAGAATCAAGAGTAAATAAATCCTGAACACTGCTGGATGTGACCCAAAACAAAACAAAGCAAAAATTAAAAAAAATCAATGTGGGGAGGGCCCTGAAGCAATAGCACATCAATAGGGTGTTTGCCTTCACACAGCTGATCTAGAATGGACCTGAGTTTGATCCCCCGTGTCTCTTATGGTTCCCCAAGCCAGGAACGATTTCTTTTTTTCTTTTTTTGGAATCACACCTGGTGGCACAAAGGGGTTACTCCTGGCTTTGCGCTCAGAAGTCGTTCCTGGAAGGCTCAGGAGACCATATGGGACACGAGAATTCGAACCACCATCTGTTCAAATCAGCTGCATGCAAGGCAAACACCTATCTTTCCAGCCCCTCAGGAAGGATTTCTGAGCACATAGCCAGGAGTAACTCCTGAGCATCACCGGGTGTGCCCCCCCCCCAAAAAAAAAAAGCCAGTGGGGGTAGGAACAGGTAGAGTACTTGCACTGCATACAGCAAACCTTGTTCAATCTGCAGCACCCATATGGTCCCTCCCCTAAGCACTGACAGGAGTGATCCCTGAGCACAAAGCCAGGCTTAATACTTTTGGGGCACAACTGCTGGGTGTGCCCCCAAAAAACAAAAGTAATAAATAAAAGCAGTTAGGCACTTGCCTTGCATGAAACCAACCTGATTTCAATCTCTGGCACCACATACAGTCCCCTGAGCCCTGCCAGGAGCAATCTTTGAGCATAGAGTCAGGAGTAAGTCCAGAATAACACTTAGAAAAACACTTACAACAAAACAAAAACAAAAGAGTAATAGCAATAACAAGACCAGTGTGAAAGAGCAGGGCTCTTTTCGTTGCAAGCAGTGACCTAGATTCAGTTTCTAGTCCCCTATATGATACCTGGAGCACCTTCAAAGTGATCCTTGAGATCTTTAATACAGAAACCTGATGCCAACAATAGAGACTGCATGAAAAATAAAACTGTATTGGCACTACAGACAATGACTTGGATTGAACAAACTAGTTTGCCTGGAGCCTGGAGTTGGTCTTATGCCAGGAAACTTTAGGGGTAGGGTCTCCTTGTATTTAGGTCAAGGCTTTTCCTTTCCATGTCCCCCATATTTTGGTGGGCCTATGCAAACAATATTTGCCACTCTAACACCATTTTTACTGTGCTTCTTTGACTCTAAACCTTAAAAAAAAAAAACCACTTAAACTTTTGATGTTAATTTAAACTAATATGCGTGAAAATGTAAAAAAATACTATGCCTTCAATGTTTAACGAATCACATAAATTTCATGGCTTTAGATTGCTTTGTGTACTGCTAAGAAATGTTATAATGTACTGCAATCTGGGGACTTGTGGACACCCCAATTCCACAAAAAAGACTTTGTGGGGGACACTCCTTATGGTGCTCAGGGCTTACTCCTGACTCTTGCTCAGGGATTATTCCTGGTAGTATTCAGATAGAGGTATCAGGGATCATAGCCTGGTTGGCTGTGTGCAAGGCAAATACCCTACCTACTCTAGGGTACTATTACTCTTTACCAGCTATACTGTTGACATACAAAGCATTGTTAAAGTTGTAAACATTTAGTTACAGATTGGATATTTTTGTTTGTTTGCTTGCTTTTGGGCCACACCCAGCAGTGCTCAGGGGTTACTCCTGGCTGTGCAATCAGAAATCACGCCAGGGCAAGCTCAGGAGACCAAATGGAATGCAACATGGGGATCGAACCCAGGTTGGTCACATGCAAGGCAAACCCCCTACCCGCTGTGCTATTGCTGCAGTCCCTGTCATAGTTTATTCCTATAAATTTACATATAACCTTATGTTTATATATGATTATTTAAATATATTAAATATATACTTATATATATTTAAATATATTTCTTTATTAAAAAGCCATGAATCAGGGTCGGAGCGTGGCACTAGAGGTAAAATTGTCTGCACAAGTGCTAGCCTAGGATGGACCGTGATTCGATACCCTGGCGTCCCATATGGTCCCCCCAAGCCAGGAGCAATTTCTGAGCACATAGCCAGAAGTAACCCCTGAGTGTCAACGGGTGTGTCCCAAAAACAAACAAACAAACAAAGCCATGAATCACATAGTTGACATAGTTGATCATATTACATTTGTTTCTGGGCAAGTGTGAGAAAAATTAAAAAGAAAAGAACAGCATGGAGGTAGAGCGTTTTCCTTGCATGCAGGACAGTGGTTCAAATCCCGGCATCCCATATGGTCCCCCAAGCCTGCCAAGAGTGATTTCTGAGCTAGGAGTAACCCCTGAGCACAGCTGGGTGTGACCCGAAACCCCCCCCCAAAAAAAGGAAAAAGAACAGGGGCCAGAGCGGTGGTACAAGAGGTAGGGCATTTGCCTTGCACACACTAACCTAGGACTGATCACGGTTCCATCCCCCAGCATCCCATATAGTCCCCTAAGTCAGGAGCAATTATGAGCACATAGTCAGGAGTAACCCCTGAATGTCACCACGTATGGCCCAAAAAACAAACAAAAAAAAAATTGGAAAGAAAACTAAAAGAAACGAAAGAAAAATAATGAAAGCCAGAGTTATAGTACAGCCAGTAGGGCCTTTGCCTATCACACAGCCCACCTGAGTTCAATCTCCAGCATCCCATATGGTCCCCTGTGCCTAAGAGTGATACCTGAGTACAGAGCCAGTAATCCTAAGCACTATTGGATATGGTCCCTGAAAACAAAAGAAAGGAGAGAAAAATAAAGAATACAGCAACTGGAGGGGCCAGAGAGATAGCACAGTGGTAAGACATTTGCCTTGCATGCAGAAGGACGTTGGTTTGAATCCTGATATCCCACATGGTCCCCCCAAGCCTGCTGGGGCGATTTCTGAGTGTAGAGCCAGGAGTAACCCCTGAGCGCTGCCGGGTGTGACCCCAAAACCAAAAAAAATAAAAAAATAAAAAGAATACAGCAACTAGGGCCGGAGCGGTAGTGTAGGGCATAAGGCATTTGCCTTGTGAGTGCTAGCCTAGGACGGACCTTGGTTCGATCCCCTGGCACCCCATATGGTCCCCCAAGTCAGGAGGGATTTCTGAGCACATAGCCAGGAGTAATTCCTAAGCATCACTGGGTGTGGCCCAAAAAGAAAAAAAAAAAAGAATAAGGCAACAACAAAAATAAAAGTTGTGAAAATTATTGTATCTTGCAATGAGGTCATTAAGTCATTGCCTATGGCTTATTAAGATCTTGTTGCTTGGGGCCGGGAAGGTGGCGCTAGAGGTAAGGTGTCTGCTTTGCAAGCGTTACCATAGGATGGACAGTGGTTCGATCCCCGGGCGTCCCATATGGTCCCCCCAAGCCAGGGGCAATTTCTGAGCGCATAGCCAGGAGTAACCCCTGCGCATCAAACGGGTGTGGCCCAAAAACAAACAAACAAAAAAAAAGATCTTGTTGCTAGTTGATCTTTCTGTTCCTCCCTTCCTCCCTTCCTCCCTCCCTCTCTTCTTCCTTCCTTCCTTCCTTCCTTCCTTCCTTCCTTCCTTCCTTCCTTCCTTCCTTCCTTCCTTCCTTCCTTCCTTCCTTCCTTCCTTCCTTCCTCCTCCTTCCTTCCTTCCTTCCTTCCTTCCTTCCTTCCTTCCTTCCTTCCTTCCTTCCTTCCTTCTCCTTCCTTCCTTCCTCCTCCTTCCTTCCTTCCTTCCTTCCTTCCTTCCTTCCTTCCTTCCTTCCTTCCTTCCTTCCTTCCTTCCTTCCTTCCTTCCTTCCTTCCTTCCTTCCTTCCTTCCTTCCTTCCTTCCTTCCTTCCTTCCTTCCTTCCTTCCTTTCTTTCTGGTTTTTGGGTCCCACCCAGAAGTGCTCAGGGGTAACTCCTGGCTCTATGCTCAGAAATCACTCCTGGCAGGTTCAGGGGACCATATGCGATGCTGGGATTCAAACTACTGTCCTTCTGTATGCAAGGTACGCCTTACCTCCATGCTATCTCGCCGGCCCAACCCATCATATTTCATAGCGTTGTTTACATCTTTTGAGAATAGATTCAATCTATGGAACTGGCCAAATGCAAATACAGTGACTGAATTTATGGGGCATGTTTCGGCTCTGAATTCATTTATCTTAGAAACCATGTAAGAATGGTATCAGATCCGAGACCCAGTTCCCACTCTCCCTCTTACCATGTGACTCTAGGCATGTTAACAAATCTTTCCCACTCTAGGATAATAATAGTAATTGTTGTGACAGTTAATCTGTTGTAGTAGGCTGAGGGCTTCTTAAAAGGGCTTAGTTACATAATAACTGATAAATGTTAACCAATTGATAGCAGGACACCTTTTTTTTTATTTACACAGATTGACATACTCACTTATTCATCAAATGTTTATTGAAAATAATTGTTTTTCTAAAAAAAGGAATTGTTTTTCTGGGACCAGAGAGATAGCATGAAGGTAGGGCGTTTGCCTTTCATGCAGAAGGACGGTGGTTCAAATCCCGGCATCTCATATGGTCTCCGGAGCCTGCCAGGAGCTATTTCTGAGTCAGGAGTAACCCCTGAGCACTGCTGGGTGTGACCCAAAAGTCAAAAAAAAAAAAATTGTTTTTTCTTTTTTGGGTTTTAGTCCACACCTGACTGGGCTCACGGACTACTCCTGACAGGATTCAGCTGTCTATATGTGTGTGGTACTTGAGACTAAATTTGGGTTGGCTGAGTGTAAAGCAAGTGCCTACCCATGGTACCTCCAGCACCATTTATATACCAGCAACTATTGTTAGGTACAAGTGTTGTTGAAAGTGTGTACAAAGAAAAAAGTGTGTACAAAGTGTACAAAACCTAAATCTGGGGCCCGGAGAGATAGCACAGTGGTGTTTGCCTTGCAAGCAGCCGATCCAGGACCAAAGGTGGTTGGTTCGAATCCCGGTGTCCCATATGGTTCCCCGTGCCTGTGCCTGAGGAGCCATTTCTGAGCAGACAGCCAGGAGTAAACCCTGAGCACCACCAGGTGTGGCCCAAAAACCAAAAAAAAAAAAAAAAAAAAAAAAAACCTAAATCTGTAAGGAGAAGAAATAGCTCAAATAAATCAAATATATAGAGTCAGATGATGTTAAATACTCTAAAGAAAATGCAGCAAAGAAAGAATTGGAAGGAAAGCAGAGAAGCAGAGATTTCTTTTGCCTTTTTTTTTTTTTTTTTGTGGTTTTTGGGTCACACCCGGCTGTGCTCAGGGGAAACTCCTGCCTCCATGCTTAGAAATTGTTCCTGGGGGCCCGGAGAGATGGCACAGCGGCGTTTGCCTTGCAAGCAGCCGATCCAGGATCAAAAGTGGTTGGTTCGAATCCCGGTGTCCCATATGGTCCCCCGTGCCTGCCAGGAGCTATTTCTGAGCAGACAGCCAGGAGTAACCTCTGAGCACCGCCGAAAAAAAAAAAAAGAAATTGTTCCTGGCAGGCACGGGGACCATATGGGAAGCTGAATTTGAACTAATGACCTTCTGCATGAAAGGCAAATGCCTTACCTCCATGCTATCTCTCCGGCCCCGAAAGCAGAGATCTTATAGAGGTGAGGTGGTGTTTCCTTTCTTTCTTTCTTTTCTTTTCTTTTTTTTTTTTTTTTGGTCACACCCAGTGGTGCTCAGGGATTACTCCTGGCTCTGGGGTTACTCCTGACTGCGTTCAGAAGTTGCTTTTGGGGTCCAGAGAGATAGCATGGAGGTAGAGCGTTTGCCTTCCATGCAGAAGGACAGTGGTTCGAATCCTGGCATCCCATATGGTCCCCCGAGCCTACCAGGAGCGATTTCTGGAGTAATCCCTGAGTGATGCTGGGTGTGACCCAAAAACCAAAGGGAAAAAAAAAAAAAGAAGTTGCTTTTGGCAGGCTTGGGGGACCATATGGGATTGGGAATTTAATCCAGGTCTGTCCCTGGTCAGCCGCGTGCCAGGCAAATGTCCTACCACTGTGCTACTACTCAAGCCCCTTGTTGCTCTTTTAAATAGAAATGACCTTGGGGTTAGAGTAATAGCACATTTGCCTTGCACGCGTCTGACCCAGGACGAACTGGGTTTGATCCCTGGCATACCATATAGTTCCCTGAGCCTGACAAGAGCGATTTGAGCTCAGAACCAGGAGTAACCCCTGAACACAGTAGGGTGTGGCCCAAGAACAAAGAAAAATAAAAACCAATAGAATGACCAAGAAAGACCTTTCTGATAAGGTGACACTTGAGCAGAGAACTGAAGGAACTGAGGGAAGGAAGTGCATTTCTGAACCCTAGAATAGGGCAGTTTGCAAAGTTGCTCTAGACTTCAGGACCAATAGAGAGAACGGATTGAGCAGTAGAGAAGGGACAGAGAACATAGGTTTTTTTTTTTTTTTTTTTTTTTTTAACTGGTTAGCTTTTAGCTTAGTGGAATGAGAGCCATTGGAAGGGCTCACAGCAAATAATAATAGCAAGGCTGGGGTTGGGAGATAATACAAAAGGTAGGCATTTGCCTTGCCAAGGGCCAGCTTGCGTAGATTCCTAGCACTGCTTATGGTTCTTCCAGCATCAACAGGGTTCAATCTTGAGCACTGAGTATTGAGAAGCCCCTGAGCACCGAGGGGCATGGCTGTGAAAACAAGCTAATAATGCCAAGGCTGAGAAGTTAAATAAATAGGCCAACAGCTAATTGCAGATGCTATCACTCGTGGGAAGCCAGGGACCTAATCTAGGTTGACTGCATGCAATTTATTGCTCTGGCCCCTTTAGTCGGTGTGTGTGTGTGTGTGTGTGTGTGTGTGTGTGTGTGTGTGTGTGTGTGTGTCTGTGTCTGTGTGTGTCTGTGTTTAATTTGGGCACTGTTTTCCTACCACTTGAGCCAATGACACTGGCTCAACCGCCTAAGGCCACACTTGATTAAATAAGTCACAGGGGTGGGCTCTTTTGCTGTCCAGGTCCTGACCACCGCACTGCTCTTCCCTCAGGTGTGTGGGCCACACCGGACTTCTGAGCTGCAAGTCCCTGCCTAGAACAAAGAGCAACAAAGGTGGGAAATGTGGGAGTCCTGGAGCCCAGGGGGAGCACAGGGCCGTGAAACGCTCCTCAGCCAGATCCTGCCCTGTGCACGGCCATGCGGGCCTTAGCCAGGACATAACTGCCCTCTCCGACCCGCTGGAGCGAGGACAAGAGAAAACGGGTCTGGATTCCGAGGTACTGGAAGGAGCAGGTGTCAAGCAAGGGAGGAGAGTAGAGGAGGCTCACTGGGAACGGGAGCCCAGCAGGCCCCAAGAGGGGACGCCAAGGGGGCGTGGCCTGGGCGGGACGGCACGTCACGTGACGGACCATCATGGCGGCGCCCAGAGGCCTTCTCGGTTCCCGGAAGCCAGCCTGCGAGGGGCGGGCGCGCGGCCGGAGCCCGAGCCGAAGGTAGAGCGGGCAGGGCAGGCCGGGCGGCCTGGAGCCCGACGAGTCCGGAGCGTCCCCGCAAACGGGGGCATCAGGTGAGATTGGGGGTTCTGGGGGAGGTCCTGGGTCGGGGCTAGGGGGCGCTGGGGGTGGCTGGGGACCTGGAGAAGTGGGGGACGGGTTGCATGCTCAGGATCCCGCAGTCACTAAAGAGGCTCGGCTCGCACGGGTCGGATGGATGCTCAGGACTGATACCGAGACTTTTGAGGGCACAGATGTGCCCCCTAGAAAAAGCATGGGAGGGGCCGGGTAGGTGGCGCTGGAGGTAAGGTGTCTGCCTTGCAAGCGCTAGCCAAGGAAGGACCGCGGTTCGATCCCCCGGCGTCCCATATGGTCCCCCCAAGCCAGGGGCGATTTCTGAGCACATAGCCAGGAGTAACCCCTGAGCGTCAAACGGGTGTGGCCCAAAAAACAAAAAAAAAAAAAAAAAAGAAAAAGAAAAAGCATGGGAGGTCGTAGAAGTCTGCAAAACCTGCGGGCCCTTTAGGACTGGAGGGGCTGGAGTTTTTGGAGGGACGCCCACTTTGGTTTTGCCAGGTAAGGGTGGGATAAAGGTTTAAGTCTCCCCCATCACACTTAGCCCTCCCAGCCTCATAGGAGAAGGCTCAGGTGGGGTACTCCTTCCACCCACCCAACTGGTCCCTCCAGTCTGAAATCCGGGGGAGTGAACTTGGGTGGGGAAGTTCGCCAGGCAAGGGGTGGGGTGGGGCTGCCTTAGGCTTAGGTACCCATGACAGTTCTATCTGAGCAATGGCTGTGATTCTGCACCCCTCTTTTCTCCCCAGGTCGTCCCGGGGCCCGTCATGCTGGTGACTGCCTACTTTGCCCTGGTGGTCCTCCTGTTCTCCTGTCTGGGGTTGGAGCTGTCGAGATGCCGGGCTAAGGCCTTTGGAAGGGCCTGTAGCAACCCTTCCTTTCTTCAGTTTCAATTGGACTTCTATCAGGTTTATTTCCTGGCATTGGCAGCTGACTGGCTCCAGGCCCCCTACCTCTATAAGTTGTATCAGCATTACCACTTTCTGGAGGGGCAAATTGCCATCCTCTATGTCTGTGGCCTTGCCTCCACAGTGCTCTTTGGACTTGTGTCCTCTTCTCTGGTGGACTGGCTGGGTCGCAAGAAGTCTTGTGTCCTCTTCTCCCTCACTTACTCTCTCTGCTGTTTAACCAAACTCTCTCAGGATTACTTTGTGCTGCTGGTGGGCCGAGCTCTGGGAGGGCTGTCCACAGCCCTGCTCTTCTCTGCCTTTGAGGCTTGGTACATCCACGAGCATGTGGAGCGGCATGACTTCCCAGCTGAGTGGATCCCAGCTACCTTTGCCCGAGCTGCCTTCTGGAACCATGTGCTGGCTATTGCGGCAGGTGTGGCAGCCGAGGCTGTGGCCTCCTGGATGGGCCTGGGACCTGTAGCACCCTTTGTAGTTGCCATTCCCCTTCTGGCTCTGGTCGGGGCTTTGGCCCTTAGAAACTGGGGCGAAAACTATGAGCGACAGCGTGCCTTCTCAAAGACCTGTGCTGGTGGCCTGCGCTGCCTTTTAAATGACCGCCGAGTACTGCTGCTTGGCACCATACAGGCCCTATTTGAGAGCGTGATCTTCATCTTTGTCTTCCTTTGGACACCTGTGCTGGACCCACATGGGGCCCCATTGGGCATCGTCTTTTCCAGCTTTATGGCAGCCAGTCTGCTCGGCTCTTCCCTGTACCGCATCGCCACCTCCAAGAGATATCACCTTCAGCCCATGCACCTGCTCTCCCTCGCTGTCCTTATTGTTGTCTTCTCCCTCTTCATGTTGACTTTCTCCACCAGCCCAGGCCAGGAGAGCCCGGTGGAATCCTTCATAGCCTTCCTACTGATTGAATTGGCCTGCGGGCTGTACTTTCCCAGCATGAGCTTCCTGCGAAGAAAGGTGATTCCAGAGACCGAGCAAGCTGGTGTGCTTAACTGGTTCCGTGTACCCCTGCACTTACTGGCCTGTCTGGGTCTCCTGGTCCTCCATGACAGCGACCGGAAGACGGGCACTCAGAACATGTTCAGTATCTGCTCCGCTGTTATGGTTATGGCTCTGTTGGCAGTGGTGGGGCTCTTTACAGTGGTCAGACACGATGCTGAACTTCGAGTGCCCTCACCCACTGGAGAGCCCTATGTCCCTGAACTCTAACCTTGGGTTAGGACAAGGGGACTGAGATGGACTATTGAGCCCTGCCTCCCTAGGGTTGCACAGATCTCACTGTTACTGACTTTATGATGCTCTGGCCCTTTCCAAGGGCCCCCCTATCAGTGCTTTGTGTTGGGAAGTGCATGGGGTTGATGGCCAGGAAAGATGCCAAACATTGCTCTTTGTTACTCCCTTTCTTCCCTCTCATTTAAAAATAAATACTTTGAATCATCTGATTTATTCACTCTTACCTGTTCTTCCCTCTCCCCAAGTAGATTCTGATAGAGTAGGTAGTTGGAGTTTGAGCATAGGGTCTGGTTATCAGCAGATGTGGGTTTCTAACCTTACTGAAACTGTCTCCAATTATTTATTTGTTTAGGGGCTACACCTGGCAATGCTCAGGGGTTGGTTATTCCTGACTCTGCACTCAGGAATCACTCCTGGTGGGCTCGGGACCATATGGAATGCCACGGATTGAAACCAGGTCATCAAACCTGGGTAGGCTGGCTGCATGCAAGGCAGGTTTACACCCTACCTGTTCCAGCCCACAGTCTCCAGTTTAAACAGAGCTGCTGGAATCAGCTCTCAGGGCTGGGTGGGAAATGCCCGAGGTTCCAACTCTATCCAGATCTCTGCCCTGGGGACAGGTACTTTCCTTTAATTGTTGAACAAAAACCTTGCTCCTTTTCCAGGGTGAAAGAATCTCTGGAACATGTGGGGAAAGCTGAAGCCACTGAGCAAAGATTCCAGAGGCCTGGCCTGCTTTTGATTTGTTTTATTCTGGGCTAAACCTGGAGTAGTGAGGAGGGGAGCTACTCTAAGCATAGTACTTGGGAGTGGTGGTGGTGGTTGTCACTCCAACTGGTATTCGGGGTAGAAGGAAATAAGTGCTAGGATCAACTCCAGAGACCATATATGGTGCTGAATATTGAAATAGGGTCGACATGGGCCAGAGAGATAGCATAGAGGTGGGGCGTTTGCCTTGCATGCAGAAGGATGGTATTTAGAATCCCGGCATCCCATATGGTCCCCCAAGCCTGTCAGGAGCAATTTCTGAGCATAGAGCCAGGAGTAACCCCTGAGGGCTGCCAGGTGTGACCCAAAAACCAAAATAAATAAAAGTTTACAGTTAAGGGGGCTGGAGAGATAGCATGGAGGTAGGACGTTAGCCTTGCATGCAGAAGGTCGGTGGTTCGAATCCCAGCATCCTATATGGTTCCCCAAACCTGCCAGGCGCGATTTCTGAGCATAGAGCAAGGAGTAACCCCTGAGGGCTGCCAGGTGTGACCCAAAAACCAAAAAAAGAAAGACAGAAAAAAAAAATTGGCCACGTACAGGGCAAACTCCTCACTCCCTGTCCTATCTCTCTGGCCCTGAATATACCATTTTGGTCTAGCATTACCTGGGCTCACCAGGTTCTGAAGCTTTGCATGAAAGCTAGTAAAAAGCTGCTCAAGGAAGAGAGCAATGAACAGGTGAGGGACTGGGATATCTTGTCTGTACCTGACTCTTCCACACCCAGCCTGAATGAGGGTGAAGGAGCCATCAGGGCAGGAAACACTACCAGTGGGAACACCAGTTCTGTGGGCCCCTCCCTGCCCCACCTCTGATTATATCTGCCTTTTCTCCTCCCACCAAAACCTGGGCTTCTCAGGGGAAGTCAGAGCCAGCTAAGGAGGGTGGGGACTGAGGAAGAGTAGGCTCAAGGGCGTGTCCTAGAATGTGCTAGAGAAGGGCATTGGGGATCTACCTGTTCTGGCAAGGGATTGCCAACCTTTCCTGGGACCCAGACTACTTTCCAGACTGGAGATGTAAGATTCAAAGACTTGCAAGTGCCAACTTGTGTGAGATTGTGAGATACAGTGTCAGCTGGTGCGGGTTAGATGGGCTTGAGGGTGAGGCTGAGGGGAAGGAATGGGTGGT
This sequence comes from Suncus etruscus, assembly GCF_024139225.1. Lineage (NCBI taxonomy): Eukaryota > Metazoa > Chordata > Mammalia > Eulipotyphla > Soricidae > Suncus > Suncus etruscus. The sequence continues at coordinate 79,712,819 of NC_064858.1, forward strand.
GGTCTCAGGTCCCTATTTGGAGCAGCAAAAACAATCTTCCTCTACCGAGGCTTCAAGGAGTAAAGTTTAGCTTACGTACAGGAAAACATAGCTTTTCCTTCCCCCATCTTGAGGCTGAGATAGATTCTGTTGCAGTAACTTTACTTCCTTTTACTGCCTGTTGAGTTCAAACTAGGTATATTTTGTAGTTATCTATAGACTTTTCATCTGTCCCTACCATAATATGATCTCGGTGAGACAGGAAGAAGCTATCTCATTCATTTGTCTCTCCCCATACATACACACACATGGGGTTTAGCTTAGGACTGCTCAGTAAATATCAAGAGGGTTAGACTATTCACATCTGACTTTGAGTTGCCCTTTTAGTCTGTAGAGAGAGAGTGGTGCTAAGTCTCTCCAGCACCATCAGGAGTAGTTCCTGAATAATCCTTGAGTACCACTGGGTGTGGCCCAAAACCCAAAACAAAACAAATTTGGCACCCAATGTAAACACTACATAAATGTTTGCTTCTGGGCCCGGAGAGATAGCACAGCAGCGTTTGCCTTGCAAGCAGCCAATCCATGATCAAAGGTGGTTGGTTTGAATCCCAGTGTCCCATATGGTCCCCTGTGCCTGCCAGGAGCTATTTCTGAGCAGACAGCCAGGAGTAACCCCTGAGCATCGCCGGGTGTGGCCCAAAAACAAAAACAAATGTTTGCTTCTACATTTATTAAAAAAATTTTTTGGGGGGGGGCCCGGAGAGATAGCACAGCGGCGTTTGCCTTGCAAGCAGCCGATCCAGGACCAAACGTGGTTGGTTCGAATCCCGGTGTCCCATATGGTCCCCCATGCCTGCCAGGAGCTATTTCTGAGCAGACAGCCAGGAATAACCCCTGAGCACCGCTGGGTGTGGCCCAAAAATAAAAAAAAATTTTTTTTGGGAGGGGGGCCAGAGCGATAGCATAGTGGTAAGGCATTTGTCTTGCACATGGCCAATAATGGACAGACCCTAGTTCGAATCCTGGCATCCCATATAGTCCCCCGAGCCTGCCAGGAGTGATTTCTGAGTGCAGAGGCAGGAGTAACCCCTGAGCGCTGCTGGGTGTGACCCCCCCTCCAAAAAAACCAAAAATTTATTTTTCAATCCATGTCTGGATTTTGGGGTGATACTGTGTAGATAGAGATGCATAGAGTACAGAGCTTTCCAATGCATCCCAGTAGTTGGGCGATTCTCAGGAATGTTTATTCTTGGTCCTAGCCCAAACAAGTATGAAGCTCTCTGAGAGGCCTACTTTGGGGTATATGAGCAGCTGAGAAGGGTGTCAGTTAGATCCACTTGAACTCATTTCCTTTTCCTCAAGTGGGAAGGTCAGCTTGGTGTCAGGCTTGATACACACCATCATCTTTCTTCACTAAGAGGATCCTGCTTTTCTGATTTCTATCCAGCTGGAAACACTATTATTTGATATGGATCTTTTATTTATTTTAATTGTGGGGGACCACTCCAGTGATGCTTACTTCTGCCTGTGCACTCCTGGTTGGCTCAGGGAAACAACACATGGAGCTGGGATTGAACCTGAGTCAGGTGCATGCAAAGCAGGTGTCATACCTGCTTTACTATCTTTCAGGTCCCAAATATGGAGCTTTTTTTGTTTTGTTTTTGGGTCACACCCAGCCATGGTCAGGGGATACTCCTGGCTCTACGCTCAGAAATTGCTCCTGGCAGGCTCTGGGGACCATATGGAATGCCGGGATTTGAGCCACCGACCTTCTGCATGCAAGGCAAACGCCCTACCTCCATGCTATCTCTCAGGCCCCAATGTGGTTATTTTTAATTTTTCTTTAATTATTGTGAATTACAGATACTGTCCCCTTTTCAGAAAAAAATAGTAAATTGAGGCATCAGTAAAGAATACAATATACTGCAGGAGCTATTTCTGAGCAGACAACCAGGAGTAACCCCTGAGCAACGCCGGGTGTGGCCCAAAAACAAAAAAACAAACAAACAAACAAAAATAATACAATATACTGGATGCTTGCAGTACATACTGCTACAAGAAATCCCTGACCACTGCTGAGAAATTGAAGGCCAGAGATATAGTTCAACCCTTGGACTGATTTGAACTATATATATATATATATTTTTTTTTTTTTTTTTTTTTGGTTTTTGGGCCACACCCGTTTGACGCTCAGGGGTTTCTCCTGGCTATGTGCTCAGAAATCACCCCTGGCTTGGGGGAACCATATGGGACACCGGGGGATCGAACCGCGGTCCATCTGCTTGCAAGGCAGACACCTAACCTGTAGTGCCACCTTCCCGGCCCCTGAACTATATTTTTAAAGCCAGAACTTTACAAGTTTGAAGTCCAGAGTTCTGTTTCCTATCATCAAAAAAAAGAAAATTGAGCTGGCACTAACATCTGTTCCTCTGTCCAGACTGAAGTTAAAATCTTATTCCACAGGAGTTAAAAAGATAGTGCAGAGTAGGGGCTGGAGATATAGTACAGCAGGTAGGACATTTGCCTTGCATGCAGTTGACCTGGGTTAAATCCCCGGCATCCCATGTGGTCCCCCAAGCCTGCCAGGAGTATTTTCTGAGCACAGAGCTGGGGGTCACCCCTGAGCACTGCCAGGTGTCGCGCCCCCCTCAAAAAAAAAAGATTAGTCTAGGGGTTAAAGAACTTGCCTTGTATGCAGCAAACTCCAATTTGATTCCAGACATTACATATGTTCCTCTGAGCACAATCAGGAGTGATCCCTGAACACTGTTGTTGCATCAAGCCCTTTGGATGGGCTTGGATGGTGGTGGATGGTGATGGAGGCCTTCTCCTCCAGGCCATGACATGTGGCTCTGCAACTCCCTTTGGGGTGGCGGTGAGGAGAAAACCCCCTCACAGGCAGGCTTCAGGAAATATCAGCTTTATTTATGCCCTAGCCACCACATGTGTGGTCTATCATAACCATTTACGCTGGATCCTTATTCAGCCCTACATACTAACTTGTCTTTTTTTTCTCCTGCTCCTTCTCCGTACTCCATCCTGGCCAAATCCCCCTTTGCCCCTCAGGCAAAACCTTTTATAACCTTCCAAGACCCTCCCAGAAATGGGAGGATCTATTAGCAGGTAAGATTACACTGGAGGAAATGGGGTGTGTGGTTACAACCACTGTGTGTGACTAAAAATAAATAAACAAGGGGGCCAGAGAGATAGCACACTAGTAAGGCGTTTGCCTTGCACTCGGCCAACACAGGACGGACCCTGGTTTGAATCCCAGTATCCCATATGATCCCCCAAGCCAGCCAGGAGCAATTTCTGAGCACAGAGCTAGGAGTAACCCCTGAGTGCCGCCAGGTGTGACCCATAAATCAAAAACTAATAATAATAAAAAATAAAACCTCTTCCAGGGGCTACAGCAATAAATAGTAGAGTGGGTAACGTACTTGCGTACTTGCCTTGCATATAGCTGACCAGCTGACCTGGTTTTAGTCTCCAGTATCTTATATGGTCCCCTGAGCTTTGCAAGGTATGGCCCAAAAACAAAACTAAAAAAACACAAAGTTCTTTCAGCATTCTATGCCTCTTTACAAACTTGGGGTTCAAGAAAGTAATCAAGTGATGTGCCAGTTTTATACTAATTCACTGATATCTTGATTCTCAAATTTGGCCCCCACCAGGAGTGATACCTGAGTGCTGAGCCAGGAGTAAGCCCTGAGCACAGCCAGGTTTGACCAAAAACAAAACAGAAACAACAACAACAACAACAACAACAAATAAACTGGTCTGGAGAGATAGTCCAGTGGATAAGGAGCTTTGTTGCATGTGCCTACCCAGGTTCTATTCCAAGCATCCCATATAGTTCCTGAGCACCACCAGAAGTAATTCCTGAATGCAGAGCTAGGAGTAACCCCTGAACATCACTGAGTATGGTTCCAAAACAACAACAAATGAAAACAAGTATTTTTTTTTGGTGTGGTTTTTGGGTCACACCCGGCTGTGCTCGGGTTATTCCTGGCTCCAGGCTCAGAAATTGCTCCTGGCAGGCACGGGGGACCATATGGGACGTTGGGATTCGAACCGATGACCTCCTGCATGAAAGACAAACAGCTTACCTCCATGCTATCTCTCCAGCCCCACAAGTACTTTCTTATATCTTATAAAAAGTAGAAGGGGAATTAAAAAAAAAAAAAAGAATTTTGGGCAAGGGGAGGTATCTCAAGGGTTGGAGCACATGAGGAACCCCTAAGTTTGTTTGTTTTGGGATTTTGCACCACACCCAAGTAGTCCTTCCTCTGTGTTCATAGATCACTCCTGATGATGTTCAGGGAACCATTTGGGATGCTAAGGATCAAACTCAGTTCAGCCACGTACAGGGCAAACATCCAACCCTCTTTACTATTTATCTGACTCCACAGCCACATGTTTCATCTACATAGTTTCCTAGTATCAATAGAATTAACCTCCAAAACAGCCCCTATAGGAAAAGAAAAAAAAAAAAAAAAAAAAGAAAGGAAGGACTGGAGAGATATTGTCGACAGTATAAGGCATTTGCTTTGCATGTGGCTGATTTCCTTTCGAGTCCCTGACACAACATATGGTTCCCTTTGAGGTCAGAGAGATAGTATAGTGCGTAGGGCGCTTGCCTTGTGGCTCATCTGGGTTTAATTTCCAGCATCTCGAGTGATCTCCCCAGCCTGCCAACAGTAATCCCTGAGCACCACTGGATGTGGCACAAAAACAAAAACAAAAAAACATATGGTTCTCTGAACACAGTCAGCAGTCACCCCTGAGCACAGTCAGGAATAGCTTGCACACTGCTGAGTATGGCCCAACAATAAAGAGAAAGAACCCAGAGAGAAGGAAAGAAAATGGCTAAATTCTTTCTTGAGTTTAGGATCAAGTAGATATAATATGTAGTGATAAAGTCCTAGAATGCTTTACAATATGTGAACACTGATTGCTCAGGTATTTAGCAAGAGGACATGAGGACATGAGTTCTGAAAGAAATTGATGATGACCTCTCATGACTTTTGTCCCAGAAGAGAAATGTCATCATGTCTATGACACATTGAGCACCTGTGTTAAGATCACCTTTAACATACCAACTTATCATTGTATCCTCATTGAGATTCTCTGGACATGTCATTGTTAGTATTTTGGATTTCTATTCTTTATTTTTTTGGTTTTGGGGTTACACCATATGGTACTCAAGAGATATAGCTTGGGGGACAGTGGTTGCTTCCAGCAGGGAGGACCTGCTGGGGGGACTATGCAGTGCCCGGGAGCAAACTGGACTTCCCTCCTGCAAAGCCTATGCTTAGCCTATTGAGCTACTTCACTAATCTTGGGTTTTATCTATTTATTTGGGGTTGGAAGTTGGGTCACATCCTGCAGTGCTGGAGGAACCAAATGTGGTGCAGGGAAGTGTTTGCATGTGAGGCAAAGGCAAAATCCCTGTACCATCTTTCAGGACTTTTATTTATTTATTTATTTATTTTTTTTGGTTTTTGGGCCACACCCGGCGGTGCTCAGGGGTTACTCCTGGCTGTCTGCTCAGAAATAGCTCCTGGCAGGCACGGGGGACCATATGGGACACCGGGATTCGAACCAACCACCTTTGGTCCTGGATCGGCTGCTTGCAAGGCAAACGCCGCTGTGCTATCTCTCCGGGCCCCAGGACTTTTATTTTTTTTTATTTTTGGTTTTTGGGCCACACCCGTTTGACGCTCAGGGGTTCCTCCTGGCTATGCGCTCAGAAATCACCCCTGGCTTGGGGGACCATATGGGACACCGGGGGATCGAACCGCGGTCCATCCGCTTGCAAGGCAGACACCTAATCTGTAGCGCCACCTTCCCGGCCCCCAGGACTTTTATTTTTAAATTGTCTTCCTTTCTAGACTTTCAGCTCTTCAAAGAGGTTGGTGGTGGTAAAAAAAAAAAAAAAAAAAAGAGTGACAGGGGCCGGAGAGATAGCACAGCAGTAGGGCTGTTGCTTTATCTTGCATGCCGTAGACCCAGGAGGGACCCAGTTCCATTCCCGGTGTCCTATATGGTCCCCCAGCCTGCCAGAGTTTCTCCCAGGAGTAACCCCTGAGTGCCACTAGGTGTGGCCCAAAAACCAATTAATCAATAGATCAATAAATACATACATAAATAAAGTTTTAAAAGAAAAGAGTAACAGAGGAAAGTTCTAGAGTTCATTAGGAAATTAACTCTAAAGACCAGATCAGTGAGATGAATTTTTGACTGGAGGAAGAAAAGAGAAGCAGAATCAACTATATTTGTATGTTTGGGGAGGAGTTTAGTATTTATTGAACATGTCATTAAAGGCCAAAAGATCCAGGTAGCAGGGTGCTTATCTTGCACCAAGCTGAGTTGGTATGGTCCTCAACACTTCAAGGAATGGGCCGAGAGATAGCACAGCAGCACAGCGGTAGGGTGCACACCCCAGAGGGATCAGTTTGATTCCCAGCACCAGTAAGTTTCCCCAGCCTGCCAGTGGGTGTGGCTCAAAAACCAATCAGTAAATAATTTTCTTTTTTAAAGAAAGCACTGCCAGGGCCAGATAGTATGGAGGTAGGGTGTTTGCCTTGCATGCAGAGGGACGGTGGTTCGAATTCCAGCATCCCATATGGTCCCCTGAGTCTGCCAGGAGCGATTTCTGAGCGTAGAGCCAGGAGTAACCCCTGAGCACTGCCGGGTGTGACCCAAAACCAAAAGAAAAAAAGAAAAAGAAAAAAGAAAGAGCACTGCCAGGAGTAATTCCTGAACCCAGAGCTAGTTGTTACTCCTGAGCATCGCTGGGTGTGGCTCAAACCAAACCAAACAAAAAAGCCTAAAAGACCCCAAAGAATTTTTCCAGTTTCCTGTCACTCACAGCTCCTTTAGTCCCCCTACTCTATACCCAGTAAGAAAGGTGACTGTCTTCCTAAACTCTCAACTACAATCATTGGAGGGAAAGCTAAGTTGGAAGGCTGAAAAGTCAGAGAAATTGATGTCGTTGCTCCTAGAAAACTGTATTTTTAAAGGATTCCATGAAAGTCTATTCCCTTATAGCCATCCCCCTAATAAACTAAATTTGCTTCAATTTCCAAGTTCTCTTAACTGTCCTATATCTATACTTTGTTTTTGTTTTTACTTTTGGGCCTCACTGGGCGGCGCTCAGGCATAACTCCTGGACCTGAAATTGCTCAAAAATTGCTTCTGGCAGTCTTGGGGGTGTGGGGGGACCATAAGGGATGCGAGGAAAGGAACCCTGCTCCCTCCTGGGTAGGCCGCAGGCAAGGCAAATAAATGCCCTACCTCTGTGCTATCTCTGCGGCCAGTCCTCTATCTATTCTTTTAGGTATTTACCCGCCTTCCTCCAGGTTTGAAGAGGGAGAAGTGGGAAAAAAGCGATTCAAGCAAGAGCAGAGACCCTAAGTAACAGCAGGGAGCGTGAAATGAGAGAACCCGCGCCCTCCAGAGGCCTTGAGCGCCCAGAACCAGCAGCGTGCCTGAACCGCTGGACTACATCTCCCAGCGTGCCCCGCGACCGACCGGTGTCACGTGCGCCCCCTGATTGGTCGCCGCGGATATTTGAAAGGAAGGCCTGGCGCGGAAGACGCGAGGCTGTAGTTTTGGGAGCCTTGTTGAGCTCTGAAGGTGGGCCTGAGATTCGATTCCTGGGCTTGAGAAAGCCGGGTAGCTTCGGGTGCGTTGAGGGCCGGAGGGGCTGTGAACTTCTGTGTGCGATGAAGAAAAGTGGGGTACCAGCAGTGACTTTAAAAAGCGACCGGGCTTGGAAAACTGGGAGACTCGGGAGGTCCTAGCGGGTGCCGAAGCGCCCAGTGCAGGCCTGCAGGGAGGACGGTTGGAGGGTTGGGGTGGGGAGACTGGTGTAAGGCCCTGGAGCGGAGGGGAGAAGGGGGAACAGTGGAAACGACCGCCTGAAAACGGGGTCCCCGTACCCCCGACTCCCAACCCCATCCAGCCTAGGATTTCTCATAGGATTCTTTGCTTCCCAGGTCAGGGGCCTTCGGGGCCTTCTTCACCCTCTTGAGCTCCTTGAGGCATTGGCCTACAGCACCCCAATTTTTTTTTTTCTTTTTCCCTAGCTCGCCGACGCCATGAGGAGCTTCAAAGGCGTCGACTTTGAGACTCTGCTAAAGAGCCAAAAGGAGGCTGAAAGCTTGCTGCTTGACTTGAAGGTGGGAGTGCTGTTTGGGCTCTGGGTATAACTGACAGTTGGGGGTGGAGGCGTGGGGTTGAAGAGAGGTAGGTATGAGGGAGAGAGAGAGAGAGTGGCTCTGCTTTCCTTGCCACCTCGCATGCCTCAGCTTCTCTGCAGAGGACATTGAGGTCCCTGTTCGCCATCCAGATTTCTGCGATTTTCTCTTTTTTTGGCTTTTTATCTGTTTCTGTAGGAAAGAATTTCAGGAGGGGCCCAAATGATAGTACGATGGGCAGGTTGTTTGCCTTGCACTCAGCTGACCAGGGTTCAATCCCTCATTCCATAGGATCACTCCCTAGCTACGAGTGATCCTTGAGCACCTCAAGTCTCTCTCTCTCTGTCTCTCTCTCTGTCTCTGTCTCTGTCTCTCTCTCTCTCTCTCTCTCTCTCTCTCACACACACACACACACACACACACACACACACACACACACACACACACACGAATTTCAGGTTTCAGGAGGAGACAAATAACAGAGTAAAGAACTTTTAGCAACTACGAGCGGGGGAGACAGAAGAGAGGGAATGCAAGCTTTACCTCCAGAAAGAGCAGAGAGATTTCCAAAAGGAAAGGAATGGCAATCCCTATGTTGGGGTGTGAGCACTCCCAGGAGTGGAGTGTGTCCCATCAAGTTCAAGGAAAAGGAGTGGTTGGCACTATTGAGATAAAGTAGAGAGTGTAGGCCTCTGGCTTCTTCAAAGCTGATTGTACAAGGTCTAGAGCCATGCTTGGGGGGGGGGGGGGTCAGTCATCCATAGGGTTCTAGAGTTCAGCTCAACACTCCTGAAGCTAAAGCATTAACTTCAGCTTTCTCTCCAGCCCTTTAAAGCTAGTCTTGGATTTTTTTTCTTTTTATTTATTTTTTAATTTTGGTTTTTGGGCCACATTCAGTGGTGCTCAGGGGTTCCTCCTAGCACTGCATTCAAGACTCACTCATGGTGGGCTCCATGAACTATATGAGATGCTAGGGATGGAACCTGGGTTGGCTGCATGCAAGGCAAGTGCCTTTCCCACTGTACTATCATTCTGGCCCAAGTCTTGAATTTTTCTTTTTCTTTTTTTTTTGTGTGTGGTTTTTGGGTCACACCCGGCAGTGCTCAGGGGTTATTCCTGGCTCCAGGCTCAGAAATTGCCTGGGAGGACCATATGGGACGCTGGGATTCGAACCGATGACCTCCTGCATGAAAGGCAAACGCCTTACCTCCATGCTATCTCTCCAGCCCCCAAGTCTTGAATTTTTCTAAGCTGCCCTGCCATGAAATCCATGCCTGGAGTGTTGTCAAATTGGGGCTACCTGAATTGTCACTTAATGAGTCATTTATGAATTCAGCCTTAATGAAATTCACCTGAAATTCATTGCCAACTAATCTACTTAATTTTTTAATATGAATTTTAAATTTTATTTTTATTTTTGTTTCGTTTTGGGGCCACACCTGGCAGTTCTTAAAGCTTACTCCTTGTTTTGTGCTCAGAGATCAATCACTCCTGGCATTCCTGGCAGCTCTCAAGGGAACATATGCAGAGCCAGGAATTGAACCTAGGTCAGTCAATTATAAGACAAGTACCATGGGCCTGAGTGATAGCACAGCAGTAGGACATTTGCTGTGCATGTGGGGTGCCCCCACACCCCCGTATGGACCTGGGTTCAATCCCTGACATCCCATATTGCTGCAGACTTGTTGCGTCTTAGCAGTTCTCGTGAGTCATAGTCCTTTCACGAGAGGAAAATGGGTACACGAGCGGATGAATTTGAAATATGAAATAATACCACACGCAGTGTATGTGGGGTCAACACATTTCTGGCAGGAGTGCGACAAATTTAATCTTCAGGCAAGGGAGTATATAAAGGGTAAAGAGAATCATATCATAAAAGGAATGCCAACATTTGTTTCTTACAAAGTACAGGAACTATCAATGTACATTGTTTGATTTTAAAACAAATACACATAGCTTTAGGTGGTTTATAACCTTAGAATAGAATAGGTATCAGTTAGGAGTTAAGAGGATAAAAGGAAGGCTAATTTTTATTTTTATTTTTATTTTTTTTTGTGGTTTTTGGGTCACACCCGGCAGTGCTCAGGGGTAATTCCTGGCTCTAGACTCAGAAATTGCTCCTGGCAGGCACGGGGGACCATATGGGACCTCCTGCATGAAAGGCAAATGCCTTACCTCCATGCTATCTCTCCGCCCCGGAAGGCTACTTTCTTTTTTTTTTTTTTTTTTTTTTTATTTTTTTTTATTTTTAATTATGAGAACAAAGATGTAAAGAAAGAGGACAAGGTAAAGTTACAGTGGAAGGACAATCACCCATAACATGTCAGGAGAAGTCCCCTTGCTGATATCTTAACTTTGAACTTTCAGCCAAAGAACATTAAGATAAATAAAACAGAATCCATGTACAATTACTTTGTCCCTCAAGTCCCCAGATTGTAACACATTATAATATTTCTTAACAGCACACAAGGCAATCTAAAGCCATAAAACTTACATAACTCCTTAAACATTAGAGGCATAGTATTTTTTACATTTCCATGTACATGCATATTAGCTTAAGTTAACCTCAAATTTTAAATGTTTTTTTTTTTTTTTTTTTGGTTTTTGGGCCACACCCGGTAATGCACAGGGGTTACTCCTGGCTATGTGCTCAGAAGTTGCTCCTGGCTTGGGGGACCATATGGGACACCGGGGGATCGAACCGCGGTCCGTCCAAGGCTAGCGCAGGCAAGGCAGGCACCTTACCTTTAGCGCCACCGCCCGGCCCCAAATGTTTTTTTTTTTTAAGGATTAGAGTCAAAGGAGCACAGTAAAAACGGTGTTAGAATGGCAATTGTTGTTTGCATAGGCCCACCAAAATATGAGGGGCATGGAAAGGAATAACCTTGGCCTAAATACAAAGAGACCCTACCCCTGAAGTTTCCTGGCATAAGACCAACTCTAGGCTCCAGGCACGCTAGATCGTCCAATCCAAGACATTGTCTGTAGTGCCAACACACTTTTATTTTTCACACAGACTCTGTTGTTGGTATCATGTTTCTGTATTAAAGATCCTGGAATCTGTATATCCTACATTGAAGTCAGGGTGTGGAGCGTCTTCTTGTTTCACCTCACTATTAAAGGGTAATGCAGGAAGCCCTGTATTGTAAGCAGGTCGTTGCTGTTGTTAAGTCTTCTCAGTGTTAAGGAAAGTCTCTTGAGTAGGTCGATGTCTGAGCAGTGTAGGGTCTTCTGTGGTAGAGGATTGCTTCTAGGTGATGTTATAGACAAACCTGGATGTTTCGTGGATGGCTTCCCTGGTTCAGGGGTGAATGGAAAATGCCCTTTCTTCTGAGGCCTGTGCCAGGTCGTTATGTCAATGTTCAGAGTGTAAGGTCCCTTTGCACTACAACTTTGTGTGTTCCAAAGTATGTATAGTATTTTCCCATTTTAATGTGCCTATGCAAAATGGAGCAATGCCAAGTGGCGTTATTGGCGCATATGGGGGCCGTAAGAACAAGTCCAACAATCCCCATGACATGGTTCAATCATAAGCATTAAACTGGGGGACTCTTTCACCAAAATTTCTTGTTGAACAACTCATAAAGAGAAGATAAAAAGTGGTTAGAATCGGGCCCGGAGAGATAGCACAGTGGCGTTTGCCTTGCAAGCAGCCGATCCAGGACCAAAGGTGGTTGGTTCGAATCCCGGTGTCCCATATGGTCCCCCGTGCCTGCCAGGAGCTATTTCTGAGCAGACAGCCAGGAGTAACCCCTGAGCAACGCCGGGTGTGGCCCAAAAACCAAAAAAAAAAAAAAAAAAAAAAGTGGTTAGAATCATCACTGTATAAGGGAATATTTAGTAAGACTTATAGCTGTCAGAGAAAAAATACAAAATATTCTAAAGAAATATGTGTCCATTTTATGTCTTTTGAAACAGTTTGGGGTTGTTACACACAATGCATGGCTTTGGTCTGTGATTAGGATTGTGCAGTACTGAAGTTAAAAGGAGTAATGTGGGGCTTGGAGAGATAGCACAGCGGCATTTGCTTTGCAAGCAGCCAATCCAAGACCAAAGGTGGCTGTTTCGAATCCCGGTGTCCTATATGGTCCCCGTGCCTGCCAGGAGCTATTTCTGAGCAGACAGCCAGGAGTAACCCCTGAGCAACGCCAGGTGTGGCCCAAAAACAAAAACAAACAAAAACAAAACAAACAAAAAAGAGTAATGTGGGTTAGTGATGTTTGGAGGGGGGTGAGAGAGTTAAAGAGTAAAAATGAGCTTTGTAGGGATGTGGGAAAGGTCAGAATACAAAATGGACATTCTGGATACGCAAAACTTAACATAAGGATAAGGAATACCCTTTTTTTTTTTTTTTTTTTTTTTTTTTTTTGGTTTTTGGGCCACACCCGGTGACGCTCAGGGGTTACTCCTGGCTATGCGCTCAGAAGTCGCTCCTGGCTTGGGGGACCATATGGGGCGCCGGGGGATCGAACCGCGGTCCGTCCTCTAGCGCCACCGCCCGGCCCCAGGATAAGGAATACTCTTTTTTTTTTTTTTTTTTTTGGTTTTTGGGCCACACCCTGTGACGCTCAGGGGTTACTCCTGGCTATGCGCTCAGAAGTTGCTCCTGGCTTCTTGGGGGACCATATGGGATGCCGGGGATCGAACCGCGGTCCGTCCTAGGCTAGCGCAGGCAAGGCAGGCACCTTACCTCCAGCGCCACCGCCCGGCCCCAAGGAATACTCTTAATACATGCAGTGTGTGCGGGGGTGCTAGCCCCCACGCGGTTTTCCATATGTAGACTGGTCAGAAATTGCCAGTGACAAACTTAGTGCAACTGAGCAAAACTCAGCACACCCCAAGTTAGGACCCACCATTTCTGGCCTCCTGGGCTGCCACCCCAGAAGGCCTGGAGGCCAGGGGCAGAAGAGGGAAGGCTGGGGGCTTATCAAGGCTCCCAGCACACCCAAGTTAGGGAGAAGGCCTTCCACATGGGGTCTCCCCAAGCCCCATGCCAGCTAGAGCTAGCCTCCAGCTCAAGAGAGAGAGCCTACTTTCTTACATATCAAAGTAGATCCTGGCCCTAAGTGTCATTACTGATGTAAATAAAGGGATAGCAGGAATCCTAGTTTTCTCCTAATAACAAATATCCTTAACCTGAGGGAAATAGTATTCTAGCTAGGGGCTAAGACCCACTTCCTATGATCTAGTAATAGAAAGAGATAAAACTTATGAAAGGGGTACAGAATTATACCTAGTAAAATAGCTTAATTCTATACTGGCCAAACCTGTTTGTTAGCATGTATACAAAGTGACAAGGAAAGTCTCTGAGGCAAAGTCATTCTGCTGTGGTGCTCAAAGGCAAAGAGAGAAGACCATTGTCTTGAAGATGCTATGTTTTCTTTTTGTTTGTTTGTTTTTTTTGTTTTTGGGTCACACCTGGCAGTGCTCAGTGGTTACTCCTGGCTCTATGCTCAGAAATCGCTCCTGGCTGGCTCAGAGGACCATGGTCCTCTGGGATTTGAACCGATGACCTTCTGCATGAAAAGCAAACACCCTACCTCCATGCTATCTCTCCAGCCCTGAAGATGCTATGTTTTGACTTGGCCTTTGGAAGTAAATAGGCTGACAGAAAGAGAGGTAGCTGGCTGGACTTTGAGTAGCAAATATACTTAGCCAGCAGGGAACTTCTAGCAGCTTTCTTTGGTACTGAAATTTCTTTATGACTGCAGGATAACTAAGGCTGAAATTCTGTAGTTAGCAAAGGAGACAAAATCAAATAAAAGGAAAAGAGAAATATAATGTCACAGCCATGTCAAATATAGCCAGTAATCCACGCAGGGGTTATGATTGACTTCCACCGATGGGCCTTCTGGCTGATATTTTCTTGGGGAAAATTAGGCACTTCACCGGGAAAGTCAAAAGACACATTTGGAATGTGCTTTCCCTTTATAATGGAGACATCCATGTTACATGTTGTGACACCGTATAGTTCCCCAAGCTTGACAGGAACGATTTCTGAGTGCAGAGCCAGGAGTGACCCTGAGCATCGCTGGGTGTGGCCCACAAACAAACAAACCAAAAATACTGCAATGGAAGACAAGAAGCTATCTTGTTATACTGTCTCTCTGGCTCTTGTTTGTTTTGTCTATGGCCACACCTGGCAGTGCTCAGGGTCAAGTCTACTTTTTTATTTTTTTTTGGCCACACCCGGTGGTGCTCAGGGGTTACTCCTGGCTGTCTGCTCAGAAATAGCTCCTAGGGGCCGGGTAGGTGGCGCTGGAGGTAAGGTGTCTGCCTTGCAAGCGCTAGCCAAGGAAGGACCGCGGTTCGATCCCCCGGTGTCCCATATGGTCCCCCCAAGCCAGGGGCGATTTCTGAGCACATAGCCAGGAGTAACCCCTGAGCGTCAAACGGGTGTGGCCCAAAAACCAAAAAAAAAAAAAAAAAAAAAAAAAAAAGAAATAGCTCCTGGCAGGCACGGGGGACCATATGGGACACCGGGATTCGAACCAACCACCTTTGGTCCTGGATTGGCTGCTTGCAAGGCAAACGCCGCTGTGCTATCTCTCCAGGCCCTCAAGTCTACTTCTAACTTGGTGCTTAGAGTTTTTCCTCGAGGAACCATGAGTTGCCCAGGATCAAACTTAAGTTTCTTGCAGCCAAATATGTCATACTATCTTTCATACCCCTGAACTTTTTTGTTATTTGTTTGTTTTAACCTATTTAAAGAAGTAGCTTAGTAGGGTCTTCTCTCCTGAGCAGCTGTATTTCAAATTGCTTTAATTGCCTTTTTTTCCTCCTTTGGTGACTACACTCACATATTACTTTTTTCCTAGGAATTCCTCTCCAAGAATACAGCTGGTTCTTCAAGCAGTCGATCTGATTCTGAGAGAAGACACATTTGTGATGCCATCTTGAGGGCTTGCAACAAGCAGCTGACTGCCAAACTGACCTGCCCTGGGTATCTGTGGAGCCTGCTAGAGCTGGCTGAGCTGGCTTCCAATGGCTACTTGATGTCCACCTCCCAGCACCCACCCCTCTACCTAGAACGAATTCTTATTGTCTTTCTTCAGAACCTTGCCACTCAGGAAGTCCCAGAGGCCACACTACGTCTTTCTCAGACCCTCCATGCCTGCTTACTGCAGAGCTCTCGGCAAGCTTCTCCTCAAAACTATGACACTGTAGCTCGGAGCAGCTTTATTGTGCTTTGGAAGGGGGCAAATGCCTTGTCAGAGCAGCGAGCTGCATTCTCAGCCCGGCTAAAGGCCTTGAGCTTTCTAGTACTCTTAGAAGATGAAAGTCCCCCTTGTGAGTTACCCCATTTTGCTTCTCTAACAGCCTCTCGAGTGGTAACAGCCTTTCAACTGTTTGATGCTAGTGGGCATGGTCTGAGTGAAGAAGATGCCGATTTCATAGGTGACCAGATCTCTGAGCAGTTGATCAGAGTCTTGGTGCATGAGGGAGGGGGCTCCCCTGGTCCTCTTTCTCCCCGGAGGGCCCTCTGTGTCATGGAGCTTACTCTGGAATATTGCCGCCGGCTCTGCTGGAGCTCTTTTCATGCTAAGGCCACCAGTGCAGTGGAGAAAGCCCAAGAGTACTTAAGAAACACCAATCTGGCCCCCAGCCTCCAGCTCTGCCAGATGGGGGTGAAGCTACTGCAGGTGAGGGAGGCAGGAGACCCGGTGGTGGCTGCGCTTCTGAATCAGGCAACAGCTATCCTGGACAACAGTCTTAAGACACCATCTCCTGCACTGCGGGCATTGTGTGAAAGCTGCCAGTTTTTCCTCTCAGGACTGGAACGAAGCGCCAAGAAGTGCTATAGACCTGATGCTATTCTCAACTTCTTTGGTATTCTCAACAGCTACAGTTCACTTCTATGGAGACTGAAGGATGAGGTGAGTTAAAGCCCTAGTGGATAATTTGGTATGAGGTTCTTTGAATTTATCAGCCAAAGGTTAGATCTGAAAGCTCCAGGCTTTGTCCTGGGGAGCTGCTCCCTGGCATTTTTAGCCAGAGCATCTCCTATTTAATCTGAGAGGATAGTGCGGCCTTTCTTGGGAACTAGTTACTCCCAGGGCTGCACCAGTCTGCTAGGACTCTGGCTCAGCCATTTTCTTCACCCCTCAAACACGCTTTTTTCCCTCCATAGGTCAATACAGATGATGCCAAGCAGCACCAGTCTTTGGTGCAGATGCACTTTCAGGCACTCTACCACTACATCTCGATGGTTTATGATTTTGTTGAAGGCGGTGGTGAGGTACGGTCTAATAGGAAAATAGTTGCACAGGGTACTGGGGGCTGGCTTGACTGCCTAACCCTTTGAAGAGGTCTAAGGTGGCCTTGACTGTGGGGTTGAGGTTGTGACTCACCTTAGACCTCTTAGGACTTTGCTAATTCTCTTGGTCTTCTGGTTCTTTCAGGTAACAGATTTGGCTGTCCTGGCTCAGTTAGTGGAGAGTTGCAAAGCTACTGTCCTCTTGCTGTTGAAGGTGTTACAGAGCTTATCAGGCCAAGAGCTGACTGACTGCATGGAGACAACTGGTTAGTGGCCTGGGCCTCAGAGACTGGGTTCTTGGAAGGCCCTTATGTCTTAGGCAGGCAGATAGTACTTTGGGTGCTTCTGACCATCTTCGGGCCCCTATGGTTAAGGGAAGTCATGAAAAAGATGTATTGGGGCCAGAGAGATAGCATGGAGGTAGGGCATTTGTCTTGCATGCAGAAGGACAGTAGTTCAAATCCAGGCATCCCATATGGTGTCCCGAGACTGCCAGGAGCAATTTCTGAGCGTAGAGCCAGGAGTAACCCCTGAGCGCTACCAGGTGTGACCCAAAAACAAACAAACAAAAAGATGTATCCATTAGGAGTAAGGAAATGACTATTACCTACTCCAGATCTAACAGCAATAGAAAAGGATGAGTTACACTGAATAGCTGATGTGATCTTTCACTCATTGGCTTTAAAAATCTAATTTGTTATTTGCTCATATTTGAAAAATGCTTATATAAGTTACTTTCTGATTCTTTTTTTTAATATAATTTTTATTTTGATCGTAGTGGCTTACATATTGTTGACAATATTATTTTAGGTACATATTTACATAAAATCAAGGGGGATTCCCATCACCAAATTGTCCTCCCTATACCTCCATTTTTGTCCTCCCTCCCATTTCCTCTTCCCTCACCCCCAGGGCAGCTAGAATATGTGGTCCCCTCTGTATCTGACCTACTACTTAGTAGTCTTGCACCTGTTTGGTCTTGATGTCTCCCTTATTTCCCCCTACTTTCTGATTCTTATATATATTTAAAAATCTATAACTTAGCAATTGGGAAATCTAGGGACCAGAGATAGTACAGCAGGTAGGGTGCTTGACTTGCCTTTGGTTACCCTGGGTTCTCTCTCCCATCTTCCCATATGGTCCTCTGAGCCCTGTCATAAGTAATCCCAAAACACAAAGCCAGGAGTAAGTCTTGAGCACAGCCAGATAAGACCCCAAACCCAAACAGATAAAAATTGAAAACCAGAGAAGCTGGAGAAATAGTACAGTGAATAGGGCACTTGCCTTGCACATACTGGCTTAGGTTCTGCTGCCAGCATCCCATATGCTTCCCAAGCTCTAACTGGAGTAATTTCAGAGTGTAGAGTAATTCAGAGTGTAGAACCCCTGAGCATCTTCAGGTTTAGCCCTGCAAGGAAAAAAAATAAAAAGCAAAAAGGAAAACAAGGGACCTAGATAGATAATATAGCAAAAAGCACTTGGCCTTGCATGTGACCAACTAGGGTTTGATCCTGACACCAAATATGGTCCCGTGAGCCCTGCCAGGAGTGATTTTTTGGTGATGCAGAGCCAGGAGTAAGCCCTGAGCACCATCATATGTGGGCTAGAAAGAAAAAAATAAAAACCCCGACAAACATCTATACAGTTCAAAATTAAAATAGTATAAAAGAGCATACAATAAAAAGTTCCTTGGTCTTTTTCTGTTTGTTTTTCTCGGGGGTGGGGGGGAGTGAGGCAAATCCAGCAGTGTTCAAGGCTACTCATGTCTTGGTGCTTAGGGATTGCCTCAGTCAGTGTTCAGAAAAGCATGTAGTGCTGGGGCTAGAACCTCGACCTCTGCTTGTAAGGCATGTACTTCGTCTGTTAAACTCTCTGTCAGACCCTGATCCTCTCTTGGTATTCTTTTTTTTTGGCCACACCTGGTGATGCTCAGGGGTTACTCCTGGCTACGCACTCAGAAATCACTCCTGGCTTGGGGGACCATATGGGATGCCAGGGATTGAACCAAGGTTCGTCTTGGATCAGCTGCATGCCAGGCAAACGCCCAATCCCTGCTGGCTCCTGGTATTTTTTTTTTTTTTGGTTTGTTTTGGGGTCACACCCAGCGCCGCTCAGGGGTTACTCCTGGCTCTGAATCAGAAATCTGCTCAGAAATCGCCCCTGGCAGGCACGGGGGACCCTGTGGGATGCTGGGATTCCTACGCTGTTCGTCCTTTGTTGGTTGTGTGCAAGGCAAACACCTTACCACTGTGCTATCGCTCCAGCCCCGCCTGGTATTATTTATTGTTATTTTTTATTCTTTATTTTTGCATTTTGGACCACATCCAGTGGTGCTCAAAGTTTATTTCTGGCTTTGTGCTTAAGGATCACTTCAGGTAGGGCTCATGGGACGTTATAGGGTGCCAGGGATTGAATCCAGGTAAGCCGTGTGCAAGGCAAGTATCCTCCCTGCTATACTATTTGGCCCCTGGAACCATTCTTGTGATTGAGTATCATTTTCTTTCCCTGTAGTCTTTTATATTAGCAACTTGGCCTACAGATTCTACAGTCACAAGTTCTATGCAGAGGTCTGTGAAGTCTTAGAGCCCTTCTGCCAACACTTGGGCACCTATCCTGACTTGCCTCCTAAGCAGGTAAGAGGCAGGAGGAGAAGTTTGCCACATAAAGGGGGTGGACTGGAGGAGGGCTGAGAAGCAAGAAATGGCCTGACTAGGACTCTGCTTTGGAGTGGGTTCAGCTTGCTTGTTGGTGCAAATTCCTGGGGTGTTATTTCCTAAACCTTACCTGTACTGATACATTTTTAGTGCTTTCCTTTGTGGGGATTCATATTTTTTTTTAAATATGGAACGCTTCATGAATTTGCGTGTCATCCTTGTGCAGGGGCTATGCTAATCTTTGTATCGTTCCAATGGGGATTCATATTTTAATGCTTGCCTTGTCTCTGCTTCATATTAGAACCATCTGAGTGAACTTAAAAATGTATCAAAGGTGGGGCCGGGCGGTGGCGCTGGAGGTAAGGTGCCTGCCTTGCCTGCGCTAGCCTAGGACGGACCGCAGTTCGATCCCCCGGCGTCCCATATGGTCCCCCAAGAAGCCAGGAGCAACTTCTGAGCGCATAGCCAGGATTAACCCCTGAGGGTCACAGGGTGTGGCCCAAAAACCAAAAAAAAAAAAAAATGTATCAAAGGGTTGGGAGATAGCACAGGGGTTAGGGAGCATGCTAGGCATTTGGGTTGATTTCTGACACCACAAGTCACTCAAGCATGACTGGGTGCAGCCCTGGAGGCCCCTCTGCAGAGTTACCTGAGTCATTCTTTGTTGTATTGAACTGCTAGCCAAGTTGGCTGAGAAATATTGGCTCCCAGGCTTCCAAAGCATCAAGTCAGAGCTCAGGCTACTCCTGGCTGTCTGCTCAGAAATAGCTCCTGGCAGGCACAGGGGACCATATGGGACACCGGGATTCGAACTAACCACCTTTGGTTCTGGATCGGCTGCTTGCAAGGCAAACGCCGTTGTGCTATCTCTCCGGGCCCCCAGAGCCCCCAAATTTAAAAAAAAATTCAAATGCTGCTCTAAACTAATTTTATTAAACTCTGTCATAGAAACCTCGACATTTGGATTTTTTTTGTTTTTGTTTTTGGGTCACCCCTGGTGGCACTCAGAAGTCGCTCCTGGCAGGCACTGGGGAACCATATGGGATGTTAGGATTCGAACCATTATTTGTTCGAATCAGCTGCATGCAAGGCAAATGCTCTACCACTGTGCTATCTCTCCAGCTCCTGGATATTTCAGTTTTTAGTTTTTGGTTTTTGGGTCACACCCGGCAGCACTCAGGGGTTACTCCTGGCTCTGTGCTCAAAAATCGCCCCTGGCAGGCTCAGGGGACCATATGGGATGCTGGGATTCGAACCACTGTCCTTCTGCATGCAAGGCAAATGCCTTACCTCCATGCTATCTCTCTGGCCCCCTAGTTTTTAGTTTTGAGCCATTCTTTGCCAGTGATCAGAGAGTACTCCTGGCTGTATTCTCAGGGATAACTTCTGGCAGTGAAAGGAGACCTTATGTGGTGCTGGGGATTTCACTGGGTTGGCTGCATACTAATCATGTACCTTATCTACTGTGTTATCTCTCCCACCTCAGTAACCGGAATTTTTTTTTTTGGGGTGGGGGCTACACCTGGCAGTGTTCTAAAGCTATTCCTGGGTTTGTGCTCAGAAATGACTTCTGGGGCCCGGAGAGATAGCACAGCGGTGTTTGCCTTGCAAGCAGCCGATCCAGGACCAAAGGTGGTTGGTTCGAATCCTGGTTTCCCATATGGTCCCCTGTGCCTGCCAGGAGCTATTTCTGAGCAGACAGCCAGGAGTAACCCCTGAGCATCACCGGGTGTGGGAAATCTAGGGACCAGCAAAACAAGAATGACTTCTGGTGGTGCTCTGGTAACTATATCTGGTGCTGAAGATCCTTTTTTTTTTCCTTTTTCTCTTTTTTTCTAATCTTGGCTTGCCTGTGCTAAGATTCTACCAGGTTCCTTAGATGCAAGGCAAGTGCCTTAGTGCCCTGTACCTTCTCTCCAGCTCATCATTTGGATATATATATTTTTTCTTTTTTGGGGGGTTCACACCCAGCAGCACTCAGGGGTTACTCCTGGCTCCACACTCAGAAATCGCTCCTGGAAGGCTCAGGGGACCATATGAGGTGCCGGGATTTGAACTGCCGTCCTTCTGCATGCAAGGTAAACAGCTTACCTCCATGCTCTCTCTCTGGCCCCATCATTTGAATATTTTTAAAGTTCTCCTAAGGCCAAGGAGATTCAAGGTTCAAGGGACTGGAGAATATGTTTTGTTTTGTTTTTTGTTTGTTTGTTTTGTTTTTTGTTTTTGGGTGACACCTGGTAGCGCTCAGGGGTTACTCCTGGCTCTGCGCTCAGAAATCGCCCCTGGTAGGCACTGGAGATCATATGGGATGCAGGGATTCGAACCACCATCCTTCTGGATGTAAGGCAAATGCCCTACCTTCATGCTATCTCTCTGGCCCTGGAGAATATGTTTTACATGGAGGAACCCCAGGTTTGTACCTGGCATTCATAATCTTAAGCCCCACTATTTTTTTTGGTTTTTTTTGGTTGGTTTTTGGTTCACACCTGGTAGAGCTCAGGAGTTACTTCTGACTTTACGCTCAGAGCTCAGAAATTGCCCCCAGCAGGCTTGGGGGACCATATGGAATGCTGGGATTTGAGTCACCATCCTTGTGTATGCCAGCAAACGCCCTACAACTGTGCTATCTCTCTGGCCCCAAGCCCCACTATTTTGGTAGGGGGACACAACTGGCATCACCCAGGGGTAACTACTGGCTCTGCTCTCAGAAATCATTCTTTTTTTTTTTTTTTTTTTTTGGTTTTTGGTTTTTGGGCCACACCCTGTGACGCTCAGGGGTTACTCCTGGCTATGCGCTCAGAAGTTGCTCCTGGCTTCTTGGGGGACCATATGGGACGCCGGGGGGATCGAACCGCGGTCCGTCCTAGGCTAGCGCAGGCAAGGCAGGCACCTTACCTCCAGCGCCACCGCCCGGCCCCAGAAATCATTCTTGACAGGTTTGAAGGACCATGTGATATCAAAAATGGGTTGACCGCATGCAAGGCAAACATCCTATCTGCTGTACTATCACTCTAACCCCATTGAATCCCATTAATTTTTTTTCTGTTTTGGAGTTTTTTTTTTTGGGGGGGGGGGAGAGACACCCTTGGTGGTGCTTAGTGGTTATTCCTGGCTCTGTGCTTAGGGATCACTCCTTGTGGGCTCAGGGGACTATAAATGGGATGAACCTGGAATTGAACCTGGGCTGACCAGGTAAGGTAAGAGCAAGTGTATTACCCACTGTGTTATCCACTCTGGTGCCTCACTGTGTTTGGATTTGGCTAAAAAAAATTTTTTTTAGAGTTTCGGGGAGAGATAGCACAGTGGTAGGGTGTTTGCCTTGCAAGTGCCTGACCCAGGACCGATGGTGGTTCAAATCCCGGCATCCCATATGGTCCCCCGTGTCTGCCAGGAGCAATTTCTGAGCACAGAGCCAGGAGTAACTCCTGAGCGCTGCCGGGTGTGAACCAAAAGCCAACAACAACAACAACAAAATCAGAGTTCCTCTAGGTTAGGACTAAGATAGACCTCCAGTATATCCATGAAAAATGGGCAGTTGTGGCTTGGGTGGAGGATCCTGAATAAGTTTGATGAATTTCTAAAGGATTTAAGTAGAGCCATGATAGCAAGTTGGCATTTGAGGTTTCTGTGGGGTTACTGGCAGATAGAAGACACCAGGCTGTTCTAGTAGACTAGACAAGAAAGGTTGGGCATCTGAAAAAGCAGCTGCCTGAGCGGTAAAAGAAGGGGGGATACAGGGCTGAGTGGTGTACTGGGGGTCAGGGCTGATAGGGTGCTTTCCTTGCATGCAACCGAGGTTTGGTCCTGGCATCCCTTATGGCTCCCTAAGCATCACCAGGAATGATTCCTGAACTCAGAGTCTGCTCATGTATGTGGCACCCCAGGGTATTTCTATTTTTCTCTTTGGTGTCTTCCACCTCCTAATGACGGCACTGGAGCAGAGGGTCCCATGCATGAGTTTCTGTGTGTGCATAGCACTCCACACTCAGTGGCTCCTCTCTCCATTACTTGTCTCTGGTCAGCTGCACAGGTGCTTCCGGCTACATGTGGACAGTTTGAAGAAGCTGGGTAAACATGACCAGGGCTGCATCATGGTGACTCTGTGGCTGACAACACTGCAGTCCTATGGCCCTGAGCACATGACTGAGCCAGTCACCTTCTGGGTTCTGATGAAAATGGATGCGGCTAAGGCAGGAGACAAGGAATTGCAACTGAAGTAAGTCGGTGGAGGGAGCATTAGCACCTTTGCCCTCACAGCAAGGCTTAACTGGCCTGATAGTACTCCTGGTCGTGTTCATTCTAGATCTAAAAGGGTCCTGCTTGCTCATTTTCATGTTCTTTGAGTGCCAGCCCCTGCACGGTGCTGGGGACTAGTGGCTCTGAGTAAGAGTTCTTGCTTTCATGCCTGGAAACCTGAGCTCTCAGGACGTCTTGACCTGGGTGGGTGCTTGTTGCTTCCCTGGGTGGGCCTGTTGTTGACCCGACTTCTCTCAGGACGCTACGAGACAGCCTGCCTGGCTGGGACCTAGACACACTGGCCTCTCTGCTGCGGGAGGAGCTGCAGGCCTATAAGAAGATGCGAGCAAACACGGGGCAGGAAAGGTACAACGTCATCTGTGACCTGCTGGAACTGAGCCCCGAGGAGACATCTGCGGGGGCCTGGGCACAAGCCACGTACCTGGTGGAACTGGCTCAGGTGCTCTGTTACCACAACTTTACTCAGCAGACCAACTGGTAAGGATGAAGAGCTGGGCATGTCAGTCTGGGTCTTCATCCTTTTCCTACCCCATTTCCCTCTCTATACTTCCCTGTGTGACCTTCAGGACATGGCGTTGCGGGCTCACCCAATGGGACCATTGGCTAGCTGAGGTGTGTCTTCTTCCTGCAGTACTGCTTTGGATGCTGTCAACAAAGCCCTGAAACTTCTAGAATCTGTGAGCCCCGATGCCCAGACCCAGGATCAACTTTGGGATGACAAAGCACAGGCCTTGCTGTGGCTCTACGTCTGTACTCTGGAAGCCAATCTACAGGAAGTAAGTGTAACTGCTATGAAGTTTAACAGGACTGGAGATAGGCATTGGTTTTCCTGGGCCCCGGTAAGCTGGTCCCAGCCTTAATGTAAACCTTGTTGAACCCATCCAGGGTAATGAGAGGGATGGGAGAGCTCAGACTCCTCGTAACCTGGAAGAATATGAAGTCAATGACCTCAACTATGAAGAAAAACTCCAGAAACATCATTTCTTGTACAGCAACATTGCTTTCAACCTGGCTGCAGAAGCTGGTGAGGGCCTTGGATGTAGTGTGGTGGGATGGGAGTCTCCTCTGTGACCTCCTTAGAACTAAATGCCTCACGGGGCCGGGTAGGTGGCGCTGGAGGTAAGGTGTCTGCCTTGCAAGCGCTAGCCAAGGAAGGACCTCGGTTCGATCCCCCGGTGTCCCATATGGTCCCCCCAAGCCAGGGGCGATTTCTGAGCGCATAGCCAGGAGTAACCCCTGAGCGTCAAACGGGTGTGGCCCAAAAAAAAAAATAAATAAAAAAAAAAAAAAGAACTAAATGCCTCACATAGTGGGGGAGCGGGCCCTTGGGAGGTACAAAGGCAGAATGAGTTAAGGAGAAGCCCACGTTCTTCCCAGAGGACTCATGCTGAGAATGGCTGGCTCCTTTCTTCCAACTTCTAGCTCAGTCCAAATGCCTGGACCAAGCACTAGCTCTGTGGAAACAGCTGCTGACAAAGGAGCAGGCCCCTGCTGTGCGGTGTCTCCATCAGACTGCTGTGTCCTTGCAGATCCTGGCAACTCTCTATCATCTGGCGGCAAAGGTAATGGGCCAAACAGCAGTGCAGACCAGAAAACCAATGCCTTCACCTGTGTATGGTTTGTTTGGGGGTGCGGTGTAGGGCACACCTGGCAGTGGTCAGGAATCACCAGGAAGGGAACAAGGAACCAGATATCATATCCATGATCAAATCTAGATGGGCCACGTACTAGGCAAGCAACTTAACTGCTGTACTCTCTCTCCAGTTCATCCTTGAGCGTCTTGATCTGTGTATTCAGTTAGGACACACATCATCAGTCTCCCTGTGTTTATTTAATTTTACTTTTTGGCTTTTGGGCCACACTTAGCTGTGCTCTGGGCTTTCTCCTTGCTCTATGCTCAAAAATCATTCCTGGAGGGGCCGAAATGACAGCACAGAGGTAGGGTGTTTGCCTTGCATGCGGCTGATCCAAAATGGGCCTGGGTTTGATCCCCGGTGTTCTATATGGTCCCCCAAACCAGGAGCGATTTCTGAGCACATAGCCAGGAGTAACCCCTGAGCATCACCGGGTGTGGCCCAAAAACAAACAAAATAGTTTAGTTTGTATCCAATGTGGAAAATAACTAATAAAATTGGTATTTAAAAAATAAAAATCATTCCTATGGAGACTTGGGGGACCATTATTGGTGCCAGGTATCAAATCCTAGTTCGCTGCGAGTACCTTCCCTGCTGTACTATTACTCTGGTCCCACTCTCCCTAAGTTTAAATCCAAGTGTCACCATCTATTAAAACAGTGCATTTGGGGCCAGGGAGATAGCATGGAGGTAAAGCATTTGCCTTGCATGCAGAAGGACGGTGGTTCGATTCCTGGCATCCCATATGGTCCCCTGAGCCTTCCAGGAGCGATTTCTGAGCATAGAGGCAGGAGTGTAACCGCTGAGCGCTGCCGGATGTGACCCAAGAACCAGAAAAAAAAAAAAAAAACCAAAAAAAAGTGCATTAGGCAAGCTGCTGCCCCTTGGAAGCCTGAGTTTCCTTTTTGTTTTGGCACCACAGCGGGCCTTCATGATTACTCCTGGCTCTGCATTTAGGGATCACTCCTGCAGGCTTAGGGGACCCTAAGAGGGATGCTGGGGCTTAAACCAGGGTCTTACCTGCTGTACTATCACTCCAGCCCCTGAGTTTTCTTTTTTTTTTAAGTTTTTGGTTTTTGGGTCATGTAAATTATCTTCTCTGTTAAATCCTTTGTTGGGTATTTGTGAATCCAAGAACAGTCCCCAGAATGAGAAATTACTTCCCATCCCCTTGTCCCCTTTCGGGGGGAGACCTTGGTAATATCTATCCGCAGCAAATAATAATCCACACAGACAAGAAGGATAGGGTGTAAAAGATTGGGCAAAGAGAGCGAGAGAATCCTCTTGCAGCCTGCAGCTTTCGCAAAAGGACCCCTCTCCCCTGTCCATCAAGCTATTTAGTGCCAACTCCACAGCGCCCCACCTGGAAGGGCTAGGTGGGGAAATAGTCACAGAACAATCCTAAGGAAATACTTTTATATACAACAATTCCAAGAATAATCTTATGGAAACTTTTTCATATACTACAATTCCCCCTTTTTTTGTAAAGAAACAATAATAGTGTACAGAAGTAATTTTTTTTTTTTTTTTTTTGTGTTTTTTTGGGTCACACCCGACAGTGCTCAGGGGTTATTTCTGGCTCCAGGCTCAGAAATTGCTCCTGGCAGGCACAGGGGACCATATGGGGCACCGGGATTCGAACCGATGACCTCCTGCATGAAAGGCAAACGCCTTACCTCCATGCTATCTCTCCGGCCCCCAGAAGTAATATTTTTATAATTGTAAAAAGAACAACTAAGCAATTGTAAAAGAGTGGCTGTTTGCATAAGCACATCACCGGAAAAAGTATAGAAAAAATTTTTTTTGGTCTTTGACCAGCATGGAGGTCAAAGGAAGATGGCTGAAAGGAGTTAAGATGCAGGGCTAGCGAAGAATGGCTGTGCTTGAAAGGTTATGAGATAGGCCACACACATGTGGTGAATAGGGCATGAATAAAGTTGATGCTTCCTGATGCCTGCCTGTGAGTGAGTTCAATACCCGTCGCTTTCCTGAACCCCAGACCCGCTGGTTGATGGGGGATGAAGCCACGTGTCTGGGGCCTAAGGACAAAGGCCTCCATCCTTCACCATCCAGCTCCATCTTTAATTATTTGATTCTACAGGGTCACACCTGGCAGTGCTCAGGGAGTACTCCTGGCTCTATGCTCAGAAATTGCTCCTGGCAGGCTAGGGGGACCATATGGGATGCCGGGATTCGAACCACCTTACTTCTGCATGCAAGGCAAACACCTTACCCCCCATGCTATCTCTTCGGCCCTGAGTTTCCTTATTTTTTTTTTTTTTTTTGGTTTTTGGGCCACACCCGGCGATGCTCAGGGGTTACTCCTGGCTGTCTGCTCAGAAATAGCTCCTGGCAGGCACGGGGGACCATATGGGACACCGGGATTCGAACCACCTTACTTCTGCATGCAAGGCAAACACCTTACCCCCCATGCTATCTCTTCGGCCCTGAGTTTCCTTATTTTTTTTTTTTTTTTTTTTTGGTTTTTGGGCCACACCCGGCGATGCTCAGGGGTTACTCCTGGCTGTCTGCTCAGAAATAGCTCCTGGCAGGCACGGGGGACCATATGGGACACCGGGATTCGAACCAACCACCTTTGGTTCTGGATCAGCTTCTTGCAAGGCAAACGCCGCTGTGCTATCTCTCCGGGCCCGAGTTTCCTTATTTTTAAACTGAGGGCAATACTATATTGCCACTGCTTCAGTTGTATGAGATGATATGAAGAAGGATGTCTATAGAGAACATTCAAGTGTTGGCCCTAATTATAATAATTATTAAATGATATGGTACCTATAGACTCAAAAAAATATCTAAATGGGGACTAAATTGATACTCCAATGGGTAAGAAACTGTCTTTGTGGCCTTATTTTTTTTAATTTAAACACCATGGTTATAAGGTTGTTCAGACCATAGTTTGTTTATTTCACAGATAAAATTGTTCTTGATTGAGTTGTCATACAATGTATAACAACCTTACCAGTATTGTTTTGTTTGCTGACAATGTTAAGGTTTCAGAGACTCCCTCTAACTTCTACGGATTTTACACTAGAAACCTTTGGGAAGGATTACTGCCCATAAACGTTTGAGGAGCCTGGGAAGCTGCCTCAACCCAAGGAGTTTGAGTCCTGGCTCTACTGCATACCTGTCAGTTGAACAAAGAAATTAGCTCATATGAATTTCAGTGTCCTCATCCATGAAATTGGGATTAGAGTTGCCATGAAGATTGAATGGGTTGAGGCATAGTACAGCAGGTAGGGTGTTTACCATTCCTGGATTTGATCTTCAAGCATGGCCAGGAATGATTCCTGAGTGCAGAGCCAGGAGTAATCCTTGAACACTGCCAGGTGTGGCCTCAAAATAAAAACAAGGAAAAGATTAAATGAGTTGATGCATGTAAATCTCTTGGCACAGTGCCTGGCACAGAGTAAGCTCTTGGTAAATCCTGCTCATTGATGGTGATTGGCACCTGGGCTTGAGAACAGAAAGGGGAAGATTATTTTGAGGCCCCCTGAGCTTGGTTGAGCTTGGCTGCCAGTTGCTCTGTCTGGGTCGTCATGTACCTCCAGTCCTGAGAGCAGACCAAGGTCTAGGAAGGATAGAAATTAGAAAGAAAGTTAGAAGAAAGAAGTTAGAAATAGAGGCTTGCACGGACCTGGGTAACCCTATTGTTCCTGACCCACCCAGCCCCTGCAGGCTGTGGAGGTCTTCCAGCTTGTTCAGATGGTTGCCCAAAGACTGGAGGATCACGCCAAGGCAGCTAGCTCCTGCTTCCACATCACCCGGCTCTTCCTGACTCTGGGCTGTCCTGGCTCTGCACAGGTGAGTGCCCAGTCTTCTAGCCTAAGGGCTGTAGGGGAGATCTGGCTTTAGTGACCCAATTTTTCTCTGAGAGGTGGGGAACTGACAGGCCACTTTTGTGCCTATTCAGCAGAATGTCTTTTAGTATGAGTGGAACAGAGGTGTCTTTTTCTGCCAGTATTTCTATTTCTCGCCTTTTTTTTTTTTTTTTTTTTTTTTTGGTTTTTGGGCCACACCCGTTTGACGCTCAGGGGTTACTCCTGGCTATGTGCTCAGAAATTGCCCCTGGCTTGGGGGACCATATGGAACGCCGGGATATCGAACCACGGTCCATTCCTTGGTAGCACTTACAAGGCAGACACCTTATCTCTAGCGCCACCTTCCCGGCCCCATCTATTTCTCACCTTTTAAAATTGCTGCTGATAGGATCTTTTTAGTTTTACTCTAAAAAGTAAATTTAATCTTATTATTACTTTGGTGGGGGTGGCCAATTGCTTGGTTGCTTGTGGGGCCATGTATGGTAGGGCTCAAACTCTGAACTCCTGCATGCAAAGCACATACTCCATCCCTTTGCTTGATTTTGGTTTTTTGGGGGATTTTGTTTTGTTTTGGCTTTGTTTTGGTTTTTTGGGCCACACTCAGCAGCGCTCAGGGGTTACTCTTGTCTTTGCTCTACTCTCAGAATTTGCTCCTGGCAGGCTTGGGAGACCTTATGGGATGCTGGGATTCGAACCACCGTCCTTCTGCATGCAAGGCTAATGCCCTACCTCCATGCCCTTGATTTTGGTTTAGGAGTTATAGCCAGTGGTGCCCAGGGCTTCTCCAAGCTCAGAGCTTCGAGGTTATTCCTAATGGTGCTCAAGGGACTACGTGGTGCTGGAGATGGAAACCATGACCTTTGAATTATCTCTTGGAACCTAACACATTCTTTTAAGATATAGATTTGATCTGATCTTTTCTTTCTTTAAAGTTGAGTGCCAGAGAGAGAAAGAGAAAGAGAAAGAGAGAGCTTAATGGACTGAGGTGCCCCCAAACTAAAACAGATTCAGTGGCTTCCCCATTCCCATTCCAGATCCTTCACTTTGGAACATCTTTTTTTCCAGTTCATGCTTCTGCTTGCTGCCTTCTCCCATGTACTTTATACCAGGCCTTACCCGTTTATTACTTTATATTCCCATTCCTTGTGTCACCTCTCTGTTTGACTGTTAGTCCTGACTAAAACGAGTCATTTTCTTTTTTGTTTTTGTTTTTTTTTGGCCACACCCATTTGATGCTCAGGGGTTACTCCTGGCTATGCTTGGGGGATTGAACTGTGGTCCTTCCTTGGCTAGCACTTGCAAGGCAGACACCTTATCTTTAGCGCCACCTTGCCGACCCCAAAAACGAGTCATTTTCAAAAATGCTTAGCTTGTGCATTCTCTGTCCTCTCACCCTGCGCACTCAATCCTGTTGTTTGTTCAGGAAAGGTTTCTTTTCAAAATGCAACTCAATTCTGTCTTTCTCCATAGTGCATTTTATGTGTCTGCTTTAAAGTCTCCCCCCTGCTCCCCCAAATCTCTAGGTATGGGACTGGAGCAATAGCATAGCAGTAGGGCATTTGCCTTGCATGTGGCTGACCTGGGACAGACCTGGGTTTAATCCCCAGCATCCCATATGATTCCCCGAGTCTGCCAGGAGTGATTTCTCAGTGTAGAGCCAGGAGTAATCCCTGAGTGCCATTGGGTGTGGCCCCAAAGCCAAAAAAAAAAAAGACCTCTAGGTATGTCTGTACCCCCACTGCATTGCGGCTTTTAGATAGGTCTGGCTCGTCCTTACTGTTTTGTGTTTCTAGGCTGGTGGATAATCAGAATGCCCTAAATGAACAATTTGATTCCTTGATAGATTATTTAATTTTTTTTAAGAGTTTAGGATTCTTTTTTTTTTTTTTTTTTTTGGTTTTTGGGTCACACCCGGCGGTGCTCAGGGGTTACTCCTGGCTGTCTGCTCAAAAATAGCTCCTGGTAGGCACAGGGGACCATATGGGACACCGGGATTCGAACCAACCACCTTTGGTCCTGAATCGGCTGCTTGCAAGGCAAATGCTGCTGTGCTATCTCTCTGGGCCCAAGTTTAGGATTCTTTAATTCATTTATTTTCTTCCCAGCTCCTTTATTTTGTTTTTCTTTTAGTTTTGGTTTGTTTTGGGGGGAGTTGGGGGGGACACACTGGCAGTGCTCAGGGTTTACTTCTGGCTCTGCACTCAGAAATCGCTCCTGGCAGGCACAGGAAACCATATGGGATGGCGGGATTCGAAATAGCATCCATCCTGAATTGAATGCGTGCAAGGCAATCACCCTACTGCTGTGCTATTGCTCCGGCCCATTTTGTTTTTTGGACCATACCCGATATTGCTCAGGGATTACTAGGTTATGCATTCAGTAATTACTCCTGGTGATGTTTGGAAAAATAATACGGGGCTCTGGGGAGCAAGCTTAGTTTGCTGCACACAGGCAAGCACCCTATCCACTATACTATTATATAGTTTGAAGCAATGGGATTTTTTGAGTGTTATGCTTGAGAAAGATCTGCTCCTATTTGACTTGAAGATTTATCTATTTAATTTGCCTGCTTCTCTCTGGTATGCTGATGTACCCTTGATTGCTCCTGTAGTTATACCTAGAAGAGTCCGAATCAAGCCTGAAGCTTATGGATCACAATACTGACACATACCTGCTCCTTTCCCTGACCCGGGACCTACTTCAAAGTGAACTCTACTACCTTCACCAGAAGGTATTACTCACCTTTTCAGTCTCCTTGGTTTTGGAAGGATTTTAAGATGCTTCTGGACATTAGCTTCTGAGATTTCTCTAGAGGCAGGGAGAATATTCCTGAAAAGCAATGCTATTTCCTAGCTTTGCCCTCTACAGTAAGTAAATTGCTCCCAATTGCTTCTGTAGAAGAGGTTCATCCTTTCTCTTTTCAGCTTTTCTCGAAGCCAGGGGGAAAGATTGTCCAGTGGCTAGAAATTGAGAAGATACTTGGATCCCTCAACTAGAGTTCTCTCAGCAGCCAACTGAGACTTGGCTGCTCTCGTACCCTTTTCAACTCTCACTCCTCTTCTTCTGTCATCTTACAACAGGTCCATGCTCTCGGTGCTGATGTGACTTTACACCCTACACCCCTCTTCTACTCTCCCAGGTGGCGGAGGGTGCCTCACTCTTGCTGTCAGTGCTTCAGAATCCTGCCCTTCAGAAGGCATCCAAGGCCTGGTACTTGTTGCGTGTCCACGCACTGCAGCTGATGGCATTGTACCTTAGCCTCCCACCAGATAGCCTCTCTGGCACCCTGGGTGAGCAGCTCTTCACACAAGGTGAGGAAGGAGGAGCAATGATCTCTTGTACTAGTGTGTGCTTTATCCACTATCAACTTTCCTTAGCCCTCAAGCATGTGGACAGGTCCACCTAGAAGTGACATAGAGGAGTTGTGGAGTGTCAAATGGATTTTAGTTCTTCCACTGACCTGAACAGATTGCCTGTATCTTGTCAAGGGAGGAATTTGTGACTGTGCTGGGGAAGAGTTCTGTGATTGCTTCGTTCTATCTGCCTTAAATGCAGAAGACTGGCTGTATGCTTTGCATTGCCCATCCTAGCAGCTGAAGTTCTGTTCATAGCATTTTTTGGGGGGGGCTTGGGGATGGGAAGGGAAACCTCCCAAGCAGTGAGTGCTCAGACAATTTAGGAGGCTGCTTCTAGTTACTAACCAGACCTGTGGTCCAATACAAGGGCTTGAGAATATGGTGCTATTTGGGCCCTGCAGTGTTGAGGGTTCGTAGGCCACCCTGGCAGTGCTCCAGGGGTTTTTTGTTTGTTTTGTTTTTGGGCCACACTAGTTGGCACTCAGGGGTTACTCTTGGTGACATTCTTGGCTCTGCACTCAGAAATCTCTTCTATCAGGCTCGAGGTACCATATGGGATGATTGGGGTTGAACATAGGTCCATCCCTGGCCGGCCGTGTGTAAGGCAAGCACCCTACCACTGTGCTATTGCTCAAGCCCCTCAGGGACCATTTGGGGTACCGGGAATTAAACCTGAGTCAGCCATATGTAAGGACTGTGCTCTACCTGTTATGCTATCTCTCCAGCCCATTTCTTCCTTTTTTGTGAGTTTGTTTTGTTTTGGGACCACACCTGGCAGTGCTCAGGGGTTACTCCTGGCTCTGCTCTCTGTGTTATTATGACTTCTCACCCTCTCTTCTTATCCCTGTACACTTACATAGGCTGGCAGAGCCCGGAGATAGCACTCAGTGTTTCCCATAAGCTCCTCCGAAGCATTCTCCTCCTCCTCCTTGGCTGCGATGTGCTCTCAGCTCAAAAGGCAGCAGGAGAGACACCTTTTTTGGATTATGGTGAGTGTGAGCAGAAAATTGGAGAAGTCCCTGTGGGTATGAACAGTTCTGATGGGGGACTGGCAACTTTGTCTTTGGATAATCAAGGCTGTGCCCAAATTAATGGTGGTCTCGTCTCTTTCCTCTCCAGGTGAAAATATAGTACAAAAATGGCAGGTTCTTACAGAGGTGCTGAGCTGCTCGGAGAAGCTAGTGTCCCACCTGGGCCGCCTAGGCAGCGTGACTGAAGCCAAGGCCTTTTGTTTGCAGGCCCTGAAACTTAGTGTGAAACTGCAGATACCAAGGCAGTGAGTACAGGGCTCCAGAGACTGCTAGTCTCAGAGCTCAAGTCCCCCTACCCTTCACTGTGGGTTCCCAAACTGTTCCATAGATTGACATCTTGTATTTGGACCATGGATGTAGGTCAATGCTAGAGCACATAGCTCTCGTATGTGAGGCTGTGGGTTCGAACCCCAGCACTGCAAAAAGGAAAGAAGGTAGGAAGAACAAGGAGAAAGGACTTCTGTAGAGTATATCTTTAGATTTGCTTGCCTTTTTTTTTTTTTTTTTTTTTTAAGTTTTTGGATCACACCCAGCAATGCTCAGGGATCACTTGTGGTTCAGCACTTAGAAATTATTCCTGAAGGGGCCCGGAGAGATAGCACTGTGGCGTTTGCCTTGCAAGCAGCCAATCCAGGACCAAAGGTGGTTGGTTCGAATCCCGGTGTCCCATGTGGTCCCCCGTGCCTGCCAGGTCCTATTTCTGAGCAGACAGCCAGGAGTCACCCCTGAGCACCGCCGGGTGTGTCCCAAAAACCAAAAAAAAAAAAAAAAAAAAAAAAAAAAGGGCCGGGAAGGTGGCGCTAGAGGTAAGGTGTCTGCCTTGTAAGCGCTAGCCAAGGATCAGGACCGCGGTTCGATCCCCCGGCGTCCCATATGGTTCCCCCCAAGCCAGGGGCGATTTCTGAGCGCATAGCCAGGAGTAACCCCTGAGCATCACACGGGTGTGGCCCAAAAAAAACCCCCCCAAAAAAAAAAAAAAAATTATTCCTGAAGGGGCTGGAGAGATAGCACAGCAGTGACAGGGCATTTGCCTCACATGCGGTCGACCCGGGATGGACCTGGGTTCTATTTCTGGCATCCCATATGGTCCCCTAAGCCTGCCAAGAGCGATTTCTGAGTGCAGAGCCAAGAGTTAACCCATGAGTACTGCAGGGTGTGACCCAAAAACCAAAAATAAATAAATATATATAAAAGAAATCATTCCTGGCATTGCTTAGTGAATCATTCAGGATGCCAGGAATTGAACCTGGGTTGATTGTATGCAAGGCAACACCCTATCCACTATACTATTGCCCTTTTTTTTTTTTTTTTTTTTTTTTAATTTTTAAAATGTATTTATTTTCTGTTTGGGGGCCACACCTGAAGGTGCTCAGAGCTTACTCCTCAGGTATCACACCTGGAAGTACTTGGGGGACCATATGGGATATCAGGGGTTGAACTCTGGTTGGCTGCATGCCAGGCAAGTACCCAACCTGCTCAGAGTCATGCTTAAAACACCATGTAGTGCTAGGGATTGAACCCAGGGCTTCTGCATGCAAAGCAAAGGCCCCAGGAAGAAAAGCTCTAGAGGGCAGGGGAAGACTACAGTGGCTCTGGGCCCATGTTTTAGTGTGGTCCCAAACACAAACAAGAAAGATAAAAATTAATAATAGAAGTCTTTGAGCTATTTTTCTTTGTTTGGGTGGATGGGGGGGAACGGGTGAGAAGAGAGAATGAGTAGGAAGACAAAAAGATTCATCTAATGGCTCTCCTCTCCCCCCAACAAGGTGTGCCCTGTTCCTGGTGCTGAATGGGGAGCTGGAGTTGGCCCGCCATGACACTGATCTCTGCCAATCAGACCTGCAGCAGGTTCTGTTCTTGCTTGAGTCTTGCACAGGTAAGCATCCACACCTCACATCTACGGATTAAAACTTGCGTGGTACCAGCATATTGTCCTGAGCCCTCTGAACTGCAGGCATGGGGACTATGTGGGTCAATTGTTGGATGGAATGAAAAGATAGTGGATGTTATTAAAAAGTGGGAAGTCGGGGCCAGAGAGATAGCACAGTGGCGTTTGCCTTGCAAGCAGCTGACCCAGAACCTAAGGTGATTGGTTCGAATCCCGGCATCCTATATGGTCCCCCGTGCCTGCCAGGAGCTATTTTTGAGCAGATAGCCAGGAGTAACCCCTGAGCACCGCCGGGTGTGGCACAAAAACAAAAACAAACAAAAAAAAAGTGGGAAGTCACACTAATATTTAGTATGTTCTATAACTATTTAGTTGTAAAGTAAAAATAACAGGTACTCGGGAGTTGGTCCAGGAGTGGCTCAGGAAGTGTTTGGCAATTCCCCCCCAGTTTTCTTATTTTTGTTCTGCTCCCTCCCTAGAATTTGGTGGAGTGACCCAGCAGCCCGACACTGTGAAAAATGTCAACCTGAAGAAGGGGAAACTGGAGGCTTGCAACCCCCATCCTCCAGCACCTCCAGAAGAGGACCTGTTCCTCAAAGGTCCTGATCTGGAGCTGGTGGCCACAGTGGCCAAGGAGCCTGGCCCTGAAGCACCTTCCACTCACTCCTCTCCGATTCTGAAAAAGAAGCCCCTGCCTAGCCCCCACTTCCTGACCCATACAACCACTTGTGACTGCTGTCTTTGTGCCAGTCCCATTCTCTCTGCTGTCTGTCTGCGCTGGGCCTTGGTCACCGCAAAAATGAGAATAACCCTGGGCCAGAAAGCTCAAGGGCTAGAGTTGCTACAGTTTGTGCTGAAGGGTTGCCCTGCAGCCACTGAGCGTCTAACCCAGTCTCTTCGAGCTTCCCTGCAGCCCAGAGCCCCTTCCTCCTCCTCTGCCCCATGCCTCTTCAACGAGATTTTGGCTGAGGCATACACACAGCTGGCACTGGAGGGGCTGAACCAACCCTCAGACAAGAGTCATGAGAAGGTCCTGGAGTCTGGACTGAAGTTTGTGGCAGCCTGGAAACCCCACCTGGAGCCCTGTCGAGCTGCCCTACTCCTGATTCAGGCTCTCACGAAGCTGGTCGGCCACAGCTGCTGCACAGCCCAACTTTTTGCAAGCTCTTGGGGTTGGCAGCCTCCGTCAGTAAAGAGCCCACCAGGCTCAGAATCTAAATCTCGGAGCCAAAAACATTCTGGACAAGGGCGCCAACTTGCATCCTCCACTTCTCAGCCCTCCGGTACTGTCTTTCTGAAATTTCTAAAAACTGGAGGAATACCCAGTACCCCAAAGTTCTCAAGCTGGGTCAACCAGAATGGCCCTCGGGTCCCTTTCACTGTATTTGAGGACGTCTCACCCACCAAGTTCAAGCAAGAAGTTCCCAAGGCACCCCGGATCCGACAGAAGACCCAAACGCGCCTTCTGGTGAGTGGAATTGGGACCCGGTGGTGCTGCGGTGGGCCAGAGGTGGGCTTAGAGAAGAACTCTACAGAATGGGAGTCTCCATGGAATTGCTTTCCAGGGTCTCAAGAGTTTCTCCTGTTCTCTGCAGGATTCCCCCATCTTCTATATCAAGCCCAAGGTCAAGTGGGCCTTGTTTCCTGCTGACACTATTCCCTTTCATCCTTCTTCCTCATCTTTGCTCCCTCATTCCACACCACAAGTTACTGCCCAGGACCCAGGACATAGCCCAGTATCATTAGCCTGTGTGCGAAGCCCTGGGTTTCTGGGTTCCATACACACATACAGTCTCTCCACGTGAGTGCATGTACCCTGCTGTGCTCTGGCCCATGCAGTTTGGTGCTTTAGCTCCTGTTCTGTCTTTTCAGTCACTGAAAGCCTTTGAACCCCCTCTTTTTTCCCACCCATCCAGGTGGACTTCAGTGATGACAGTGACTTGGAGGACCTCCTCTCAGGAGACACACAGCTCGCAGAGGGGCTAAAGAAACGAAGCATTGCTTCTCGGGGCAGGGGCAGGGGCAGGGGCCAGGGCCGAGGTCGAGGCCGAGGCCGGAAGAGTCCCAGCTTGAAAACAGATGTCATAGCTGCCCCAGGGACTGCCCAGGAACACCCCAGCTCCAGTGGCAGAAGCCGGAGGACCAAGAAGGCAGCATCGGGACTTTGTGAGGAGAAGAGCCATGAAGTCATGAGGACTATTTCTGAGGAGATACTGACTGCCAATCAGTTGGAAGTGAGCTTTGAGATCTTTAGGGGCTCTGATGTAGAAGACTCTGCCTCAGGTATGACAGCAAAGATGGGGCCACCTGGTGTCCAGAACCCAAGAAATAATTGGGACAAAAATCTGACAAAGTTCTTTCTGACTCGAACTGAGCCCAGAAAAAAGGGATGAACCTCTTTTTTCTCCTCAGGTACAAAGGGCCCAGATGCAAGACCTGGTGTGGCTGTCAGGAACCAGGGGTTACTGGGACAGGATTCCAGCCAAGAGGAGCTGCCAATACTGTGCCCAGACAAGGACAAAGACAAAAATCTGCGCTTCCGACTCCCCTCAGCCCCTGTGGCAACTGGTAAATATGCTGACCACTGAGGTCTTGTCTGGACGCATTTTCTTTCTAGTCCAGGGTTCTGGATTTGGATCCTCCTAGATCAGTAGCCTGTGAGTCTGTGTGTGACTCCCAGGAGAGTGGTGTCTGGAGAGGATATAGCAGGCTAGTACCTGAGAGCTACTAGTGTGTCATTGTGGTCATAAGTGCCTCTCGGCTCACCCACCTTCATGAGCGGGAGCCTCTATTTCCCAGCGAGAGATGACTTTGGGGAATCATCAGATCAAGTGTCTCTCTTGGCCCTCTAGGTGTCTCTTCCCTGGACTCCATCTATGACTCCCTCAGTGTTGCCTTCCAGGCAGTCAGACACTGCCCTCCCAGTGGCCTTTATGCTCACCTCTGTCGCTCCCTGTCCTTGTGCCTGGGTCACCGGGATCCCTATGCCACTGCCTGCCTGGTCACCGAGTCTGTGTCCATCACCTGCCGCCACCAACTATTTACCCACCTCCACCGGCAGCACAGGTGAGTGAGGAGTGCCGGTGGAGGGGTGTGTTTGAAGGGGGGAAGCCAGCCTCTGGGATCAAAGGACTCACATGAAGCTTGTGTTACTTTCAGCAAAACTCTGAAGCACCAAGGATTATCCGAAGTTATAAACCTGCTGCAGGGCCTGAGTCTTGAGGAAAAGCCGGGCAATGTTCCTCTCACCCGCCTCCAGCACCTTTTTTCCTTCAGGACCTCAGAGTCTGGCCATTTCCCTGAGCCTGAGAAGGAAAGTTTCCGGAAACGCCTGGCTCTGCTCCCTGATGGTACACTGGAGGCTGTGGTTGGCTCTTGTCCTTTTGTGTATCTTCACCCTAAGCTGAAGTCTGGGGCCTTAGTATGTGTCAATTTTTGAACCAGATTGAACCAGATTTCTGGCCCTCCGCCACCTTCCCCTTCCTCCCTTCCATCTTTCCATTCTTCCATCCTTCTCTATCAGTGCTCAAGGCTTAGTCTTACCTCTGCACTCAAGGATCACTCCTGGCGGGGTTCAGTGTACATATGGAGTGCTGCGGATGGAACCTAGGTTAGCTGCATAAAAAAACCTTACCTGCTGTACTGTTGCTCTGGGTTCCCCCATCCCTCGTGACTTTTCAATTTATTTTATTTTTGTTTTGTTTTGGGGCCATACCTTGCAGCACTCGGGCTATTCCTGGCTCTACGCTCAGAAATCACTTCTGTCAGGCTCTGGGGACTATATGGGATGCCAGGAATAGAACCTGGGCCAGCCGTGTGCAAGGCAAACACCCTACCCACTGTGCCATCTCTCTAGCCCACTTTGTAAATTTTTTTTTTTTTTTTT
The DNA here is from genome assembly GCF_024139225.1 of Suncus etruscus. NCBI lineage: Eukaryota > Metazoa > Chordata > Mammalia > Eulipotyphla > Soricidae > Suncus > Suncus etruscus. The sequence goes on from NC_064858.1 coordinate 79,751,801, forward strand.
GGATTTTGGTTTTTGGTTTTTGGGTCATACCCGGCAGCACTGTTACTCCTGGCAGGCTCGGGGGACCATATGGGATGCCGGGATGAGAACCACCAACCTTCTGCATGCAAGGCAAATGCTTTACCTCCATGCTATCCCTCTGGCCCCCACTTTATACATTTTTTTTTTTTTGGGTCACACCTGGTGGTGCTCAGGGGTTACTCCTGGCTGTCTGCTCAGAAATAGCTCCTGGCAGGCAAGGGGGACCATATGGGACACCGGGATTCGAACCAACCACCTTTGGTCCTGGATCGGCTGCTTGCAAGGCGAACGCAGCTGTGCTATCTCTCCGGGCCCTACATTTTTTATTTTAACTCAGTGATTTACCAAGTTGTTCATAATACAGTCTTTTCTTTTCTTTTCTTTTTTTTTTTTTTTTTTTTTGGTTTTTGGTTTTTGGGCCACACCCGGCATTGCTCAGAGGTTACTCCTGGCTGTCTGCTCAGAAATAGCTCCTGGCAGGCACGGGGGACCATATGGGACACCGGGATTCGAACCAACCACCTTTGGTCCTGGATCGGCTGCTTGCAAGGCAAACTCCGCTGTGCTATCTCTCCGGGCCCATAATACAGTCTTTTCAAGTATTAAATATTCAAACACTAATCCCACCACCATTATGACCTTCCCCTTCACCAGTGTCCCCAATTTCCACCCACCTCAGTAGTTTTCTTGAGTGTTAAGTTTGGATATGTGGGCTCTTTCTACACTACGAAATACATCATCGTTAGGTGAATATCAATGCCTCGTCCTGTGCAGGTCTTTAGTTCATTTCTATGAGGAACACTAAAGTCAGAATGTCCTTTGGGGCAGGAGAAAGCAATGTATAGGGAAGGCTTCTGGGAGTACAGGTGGTGAGGACTAGAGTATGATTGCAGGAGACATGATGTCCTTTGAAGAGCTGGGATGATTTTTCTATATCTTGTGCCAGGGGTGATTGTATGTGTGTTGGTCCTGGCCACCCTTCAGCCTGGAATTACGGGTGACACTCTTTTGCTGACCCGGCTGGAAAAAGACACTCCCCCAGTCACTGTGCAGATACCCACGGCTCAGAACAAGGTAGACATCAGGGCTCCAGTGAGCACAGTAGGGGGGTTCCATTTTGGGGGGTTTGGCTTGATCTACTTCCAGTTCCACTCAGAGGTCATTCCTTGCAGTGCTCGGGGAGCATGTGGTGTTTGGGATTGAGCTGAGTTTGTTGAGCTCTCTCTTGCCCTGGGTCAGATTCCTGGTCATATTGCTCTCCTTCGGTACCTGGGGTGGGGGTGGCAAGAGAGGGTCTGCACATACACAGAAATATCACCCTCAACCTCTCCAAGTTTTCTCTAAGTTCAGCCCTGAAGGAGTTTGACAGCATCCAGAAGGAACAGAAGGCAAACAGCAATTGTACTGACAAGAAGGAATGGTGGACGAGACGGCTAGAACTGGATCGCAGGATGCAGGTGTGTGTCAAGTCTACTTGAGAACCACAAGAGGGTGCCTTGCCTGTATTTCTCTGAGGGCCTAGTCAGTGCTACCTTAAGTCCTTTCCAGAGATACAGAAAAGTCTATATCTTTTTTTTTTTTTGTTTTTGGTTTTTGGTTTTTGGGCCACACTCGGCGGTGCTCAGGGAGTTACTCCTGGCTGTCTGCTTAGAAATAGCTCCTGGCAGGCACGGGGGACCATATGGGACACCGGGATTCGAACCAACCACCTTAGGTCCTGGATCGGCTGATTGCAAGGCAAACACCGCAGCGCTATCTCTCCGAGCCCGAAAAGTCTATATCTTCACTTGGAAAAGACTTTATCGTTTTGGTTTCGTATCTGTTGGGTAGTTGTGGGGTGGGATCTGAGCCACATCTGGCAGTGCTCGAGTCTACTCCCATCTCTGTTCTTGTGTGGGGGGGGGATCACTCCTGTTGATGCTCAGAACATGCAGTGCCAGGGATCAATCCCAGGTTCTCCTGTGTGCAAGGAAGCACATTAGGTAATTAGCTTGACTAGAGCCCATGTTTTATTTGTTAGAGCCCTGGGTTTGATTGTGAGCCCTTGAATTATTATTATTATGGCCCAAGAGCCAGATACTTAAGAAAAAGAAAAAAAAAACTTGGAGCGAAGTCCAAGTATCAGCTTCTTGACATTAGTTGCCAGAGCCTACTTATTCCTATTTGTCCAAAAATTAATAAGGGATTATCTATATTCTTCCAGAGTCTCAGCAAATGAAAATGTTTTCAGCTTTTTTTGTTTGTTTGTTTTTTTGTTTTTGGGTCACACCCAGAATGCTCAGGGGTTACTCCTGGCTCTGCACTCAGAAATCACTCCTGGCAGGCACGGGGACTATATGGGCTGCCAGGGATTCAAACCACCGTCTGTCTTGAATTAGCTGCATGCAAGGCAAACGCCCTACTGCTGTGCTGTCTCTCCAGCCTCTGTTTTCAGCTTCTTGCCTTATGACTGGTGAAAGGATCGGCAGGACAAATTTACACTGGAGAACCTGCCATTTTTCTATAGTGTGGCAGCACCTGTGGAGAAGGGAAGCATGGTCTGACTGCAGTCTTGTTTTTTCCCATTCAGGCCCTCATTACTTCTCTGGACAAGCAGGTATTGGGGTGCTGGAGGGGGCTGCTGCTGCCAGCTAGTGAGGACCCCAGCCTTGCCCGAGAGGCCACCCGCCTCTTAGAGTTGCTGCAGGAATGTGGCTGGAGATACCCGGATTTCACTCTGCTGAAAGTGAGTTGAGGGTGAGGGAGGCCAGGGGCATGGCCAGTTTCTCTCCTGCCTGCCTGCCAGGGGGACGAACTGGGAGCCAGGCACTTGCTGATCACTGTGCCCGCAGATCCTGCTCAGTAATGCCAGTACCCTCACCCCGCTGGACGTCCAGACCCTCGCCCATGGGCTGTGCCCAACCCGGCCCGAATGTGCCCAGGAGCTCATGAATGAGGTTTTAGGACGTGTACAAGGTCAGAAGAAACTAAGCAATAAGTACCTCGTCTTGGTGCTAGACAAGGTAAGCCCAAGGGACTGCAGGGACGGTGTCCAGAGGGCAGCGGGCACCAGCTCCCCTCAACACCATGTGACTCAGTGTATGTTCAGCTGGGGACAGTGACCTTGAGTGCTCTTCACCCAGGACCTCCAGAAACTGCCCTGGGAAAGCATGCCCAGCCTCCAGACAATGTCAGTCACTCGGCTGCCCTCCTTCCGCTTCCTGCTCAGCTACTCCATCCTCAAGGAGGTAGGGCTTGGGAAGACCTGAAGAAAGAAAAGTGGGAACCTGGGAAGCCTCACCCTTAGTCGAGGGCAGGGTTCTGAGTCAAGTGTCCCTTCCTCAGTCTGGGGCCTCATCTGTGCTGAGCCAAGGAGTGGATCCACGCAGCACCTTCTATGTCCTGAACCCTCACAGAAACCTGTTCCGGACAGAGGAGAAATTTCGAGACCTTTTCAGCAGGTCAGGGGACATGAATGAGAAAAGGGTTGGGAAGGGTAGGAACACCCTAAAAGGAGCTCGGGTCTGGAGCCATCTTCTCTTCAGTGTTCCTCAAGCCTCTACCTCTCTTCCCTGTCCAGTGAGACTGGCTGGAACGGCGTGGTTGGAGAGATGCCAAACCCAGAGCAGGTGCAGGCGGCGCTGACAGAGCATGACTTGTACATGTGAGTGCGTGAGAGGGTAGCGGTGTTGGGGTGTGCCCAGGACAGGCATGTTTGAGGGTTTAGAGCCCCGGACTGACTTGGGGTTCTTATGGAAACATACAGAGGCCTAGTTAGCACTGCTAGCTCAAGCCCACCAAACCTTCTGCTTAGTTATGCAGGTCATGGGGCTGGTGCGCGCTTCCTGGATGGGCAGGCTGTCTTGCAGCTGAACTGCCGGGCTGTGGCCCTCCTGTTCGGCTGCAGCAGCGCAGCCCTGGCTGTGCATGGAGATCTGGAAGGGGTTGGCATCGTGCTCAAGTACATCATGGCTGGTTGGTGAGTCTGGTTTGGTTTTGTGTGTGTGTTGTTGGGTTTTGTTTTTTTTTTCTTGCTTTTTTTTGGAGGGGGCGGTTCACACCTGGCAGTGCTCAGGGGTTACTCCTAGCTTTATGCTCAGAAATTGCTCCTGGCAGGCTCGGGGGAACCATATGGGATGTCGGGATTTGAACCGCAGTCCTTCTGCGCCTAAGGCAAACGCCTTACTGCTGTGCTATCTCTCCGGCCCCTCTTTGATTGCTTTTTAAGGTCAGGTATCAGCATGAGAGCAGTTCCCCAAAAGTGCAGGTACTCATTCTGCTTGTAACCCCTTATCCCGATGACAGTGGGGGTTGTAGCCTAATGAACTGCTGGTTCCAGATAGATCCTGTTGTTTTTCAGCTTGTCTCTTCATTTTCACATCTAATAGCATAAATCCGAGATCATTAAAAAGTGGGAGCTTATTGATGTAAGAACTTGAAAAACAGATCGAAGAGGCAAGAAATTAATGCATAAATACCTTGGAAACATGCTATACCAATTATCCAGAGCTTTACATCCTTTCTTTAAGCTTAAGCTATTCTCCCAGGCAAAGCATTACATTTGAAAATTTAGCCATGTGGGCTGGAGAGATAGCAGGGAGGTAAAGTGTTGCCTTGCATAGAGAAGGACGGTGGTTCGAATCCCAGCATCCCAGGTGGTTCCCCAAGTCTGCCTGCCAGGGTCGATTTCTGAGCGTAGAGCCAGGAATAGCCCCTGAGTGCTGCCGGGTGTGACCCAGAAACAAAAAAAAAAAAAAAAAAAAAAAAAAAAAAAAAAAAAAAAAAAAGAAGAAAGAAAGAAAGAAAGAAAAAGAAAATTCAGCCATGTTTGAAACAAGTCCATGTAATACATGGCAGACAAGGAGCCCTTCAGTGTTACTATTCCTCCTTTTACTACCATCATGACCAGTGTTTAAATCCTATGGGTATGGGAATGGGAGGGTGATGGATGGTGAGTCTTGACTTTCCCAGAGTGGGAAACCTAATTTCACCCTCTTTTGTACCCCATCAACCCCACTCAAGTTCCTTGGTATGAATGCCTGGGACTTTAACCTACCTTCCTCTTCTAGCCTCCTCTTGAGAGCTCTGGGCAACAAACTATTCAATTACTGCCCCAGTACCATGCTTTCTAAGATGTTCTTTTTTAGAGCCCTAACTTGGCAGTTTTCCTTTTACCAGTCCGATGTTTGTTGGTAACCTCTGGGATGTGACTGACCGGGACATCGACCGCTACGCAGAGGCCCTGCTGCAAGGCTGGCTCAGAGCTGGTTCCGGAGCCTCCCTTCTCCACTATGTTAACCAGGCCAGGCAGGCCCCTCGACTCAAGTATCTTATTGGGGCCTCGCCTGTTGCCTACGGCTTACCTGTTTCCCTGAGGTGAGCCTTGGGACTGTTCTACCAGCAAAAGAGGCCAAGTGACTGTTCTACCTCCAAGTTTTATATCCCTTTGGATATATATCTTTAAGTCATTTATATGAAGTGTATTTTATATTAAATATTTCCTTTGATTTAATATAATAAAATTACATTACTTTAACCCTATTTTGTTGTTTAATTTGGTTATTGGCTCATATCTGGTAGCTTTGTGCTCAAAATCACTTCTGGTGGGCTCAGGGATGCTGTGGATTGAACCCAGGTTGGCCAGTACAAAGCAAGCACTTTACCCACTGTACTATCAAGTCCTTTTTACCCTATTTTTATGTAGTTCATCATGCTATCTCTCCGGCCCCATCTGAGAACTTTAAAGATAAAACTATTGCTCCCATCCCACTCTGTGATATACACAGAATTTAAAAAAGAAAATGTTTAAATTGAGGGGCCAGAGAGCATGGATTTGGACGTTTGCCTTACATGCAGAAGGACAGTGGTTCGAATCCCGGTATCCCATATGGTCCCCCGCGCCTGCCAGGAATGATTTCTTAGTGTAGAGCCAGGAATAACCCCTGAGTGCTGCCAGGTGTGACCCTAAGAATTAATATATGATACACTAACAAAGTTGTTCATGATTGAATTTCAGTCATACACCCATCCTTCACCAGTGCAAATTTTCTTACGACCACTGTCCTATTTCCTGACTGCCTCTATAGCAGATCTCTCTCTCTCTCTTTCTCTCTCTCCCCTCTCTTTTCTCTTTTTCTCTTTCTCTCTCTCTCTCTCTCTCAACAGCTGCATAGTATTCCATTGTGTAAATGTGCCATAATTTTTTTATTCACTCATCTCTTGTTAGGTACAATAGGGTTGTTTCCATATTCTGGCTATTATGAATACTGTTGCATTGAACATGTTAGTGCAGATGCCTTTTTTGCATTGTTTTTGTGCCTCTGGGGTATATTCCCAGGGATCTGGGAATATATGCTGGGTCACATGGGAGCTCAATTTTCAGTTTTTTGTTTGTTTTGGGCCATACCTGGCAGTGCTCAGGGGTACTCTTGGCAGGCTTGGAGGGCTATATGGGATGCCAGGGATCGAACCTGGGTTGGTCGCATGCAAGGCAAACACCTACATGCTGTGTCCTGCCTGCTCTAGCATCATGTTCTTTTTGATGTGTGCCACTTTCTATACACATGAATTTTTGTTGTTTGTTTTTGAACCATACCCAATGGTGCTCAGTGATTCCTGGCTTTGCACTCAAGAATCATTCTTGGTGAACTTGGGAGACATGGAATGCCAAGGATGGAACCCTGCTATACTATTACTCTGGCCCTTATACACAGAAACTCTGAGAGCACTGGGATGAAAGGCAAACCCAGAACTATAAAGACAGAGCTCAATGGGCTGAGCACATACTCTACACTACATGCAGGAGGCCTGGGTTTGATCCCTGGTCTCTTTTTTTTTTTTTTGGGTGACACCCGGCAGTGCTCAGGGGTTACTCCTGGTTCTACGCTCAGATACCACTCCTGGCAGGCTCAGGGGACCATATGGAATGCCGGGATTCGAACCACCGACCTTCTGCAGGAAAGGCAAATGCCTTACCTCAATGCTATCTCTCCGGCCCCGATCCCTGGTCTTTTATGATATCCTGCATACCATCAGGTATGGCCCTAAAACTAAGAATTTTAAAAAGCTGATCTTGGAGCACTGCTGGGTGTGACCCCAAAATTATAACAATAAAAAAGGCAATTTCATGGGGCCGGGAAGGTGGCGCTAGAGGTAAGCCTTGCAAGCGCTAGCATAGGACGGACAGCGGTTCTATCCCCCGGCGTCCCATATGGTCCCCCCAAGCCAGGAGCAATTTCTGAGCGCTTAGCCAGGAGTAACCTCTGAGCATCAAATGAGTGTGGCCCCTCCAAAAAAATTTCAATTTCATAGTATAAAGCTGAGTCTTAGTGAAAAAAGGTAAAGGAGAAAGGGATTGTTTCTACTTCGAGTGGCCAGAAAGCCCTAACAAGAGTGGGGTAAACAGGCCTATTGAGAGTATCCTCACTGTATACCTTCAGTTTAGTGCTATTTTCCTGCCTCAGCTAACGTAAATGTGATACTGATGGTCCTGCCTCAGTAGTGGTCCTCCCGCCACCATCAAGTGGCTGCTAGAGTCTGGTTCAGCTAATACACCTGCAGTTTCAGAAGCAGTTCTGCCTCTCATCTATGGATTTTCTCTTCCTCACTAGAAAGCATACAATTTAGCTTCACTTATCCCTCATGTCTGGTGCCTGGTCCAGCTACACTGATGAATAAATCTGTGTTGTCGGGGCCAGAGAGATAGCACAGCAGTAGGGCATTTGCCTTGTATGCAGCCAACCCAGGACCAACTGTGGTACAAATCCCGGCATCCCATATGGTCCCCTGAACCTACCAGGGGTGATTTCTGAGTGCAAAGTCAGAAGTAACCCCTGCGCATCGCCAGGTGTGATCCAAAAACCAAAAAAAAATTTTTTTTAATTAATTAAAAAAATTCTATGTTGCACTGGTTTCGTAGTCTTCTCTTCACCTCCATACTTTTCCACTTCATCCAACTAAAGCCCCGTTTTCATGATTCCTCCTGACCACATCTGCTGGTTACTGTAGAATGAAGTAATTAACGATGGGGCTGGATGGCGATGGATGGCGATGGATTCCTTTCTGCCACCCCAGGCCACATGGCTCTGCAACCCCATCCAGCCGGCCGGGTCCCAGGCCCAGGTGAAAGGCGAAATTACTCACTCACATGCAGGCTTCAGGAAGAATCATTTTTATTCATGCCCTAGCCACCACGTGTGTGTGGTCTATCTCATAACCTTTCAAGCACAGCAACATTTTGCTAGCCCTGCGTCTTATCTCCTGTTAGCCATCTTCCCTTTGGGCTCCATGCGGCCCAAAGATCCAAAAGCCAGCCAAAAAACAAAAAGGGCCGAATCCCCTTCGTTCCAGGCTTATCTAACTTTTTCCAGACCCCTCCCAGTAATGGGAGGTCTTGCAGGTAGTTACACCTATTATCCGGTTCCCAAGACCCCTCCCAGATATGGGTGGGTCTTAGGGTCTTTGCACCCAACTTCAGGGTTTTAGCTAGGTACACCAACAGTTACTAGGCTCCATTCCATCCCAGACACTGCTCTAGAATGTTGGGGTTAGAGGTGATGTGTGAGATTTTGGAGTTTAAAAATATAAGGGTGAGGGCTGGCGCGATAGCACAGCAGTAGGTATGCCTTGTACACAGACAACCTGGGAAGACCTGGGTTTGATTTCCGGCATTCCATATGGCTTCCTGAGCCTGCCAGGAACCATTTCTGAGTGCAGAACCGGGAGTAACCCTTGAGTGCTACTGCCGGCGTGGCCCAAATATAAAAATAAAAAATTAAAATAAGGGTGGGAATAGTACAGCAGGCCTTGTTTGAAGCCAACCTGGGTTCAATACCTGGCCTCTCATATGATCCCCAGAATCTGACAGGAGTCTTCCTGAGCACAGAACCTCAGAACCTAAGTGCACTGGTATGGCTCCAAAACCAAATATACATACATACATATGTACATACATGCATATATATGTACATATACATATACAATTATATGTATATATACACACATGGGGAAAATGGAAAGTTAGTACAGCGGATAGGGTACTTGCCTTGCACTCAGCCAACCCAGGTTCAATCCCCTGCATCCCTTAAGGTCCCCCAGGCATCACTAGGAGTGATCCCTGAATACAGAGCCGGGAGTAACCCCTGAATATAGTTGAGTATAGCCCTAACACAAACACAAACACACACACACACATACCTGCCCCACCTCCCTAAAAATAAATAAAAAAGGCAAACACTTGGAGCCAAGAGTGCAGTTCACCTGCAGAGCACTGCCTTGAATGTCTGGGACCCTGTATTTATCTCCAGGACTGGAAAACAAACATTTTGAAGCTCCTTAAGGAATCCTGTGGTGCAAGGGTAGAGCATTTGCCTTGCACGCACTGACCTAGGATGGATCGTGGTTCGTTCCTCCGGCATCCATTATGTTCTCCCAAGTCAGGAGCGATTTTTCTGAGTGCATAGCCAGTAGTTATGAGTGTCACCGGGTGTGACCCAAAAAGAAAAAAAAAAAAAAAAGAACAGCAATCCTGTACAATTAAATCCACAAAACCCTACAAATACTGACACTATTATAGCAGTATATAAACTTGTTAAACCATAACAATTTTATTTTTGTTTGGGGGGACATGCCTGATGACTGTTCAAGATTTTACTCCTGGCTGTGTGCTCAGGATGACTCCTGAACAGTGCTCAGGGGACCATATTGGATGCCCATGATCAGCCATGTGCAAGGCAAAGGCCCTACACATCTTACCATCGCTTCAGCCCCTAAACCATAATACTGTTTTAATTTTTTTGTTTTTGGGTCACACCCAAAAACAGTGCTCAGTGCTCAGGGGTTCCTCCTGGCAGGCACGGGGGACCATATGGGATGCCGGGATTTGAACCACTATCCTTCTGCATGCAAGGCAAATGCCCTACCTCCATGTTATCTCTCCAGCCTCCAATGCTGTTTTAATTTAAGCCAAAAAAAAATATATATAAGTATATACAAAATAGGGGCCGGGCGGTGGCGCTAAAGGTAAGGTGCCTACCTTGCCTGCGCTAGCCTTGGACGGACTGCGGTTCGATCCCCCGGTGTCCCATATGGTCCCCCAAGCCAGGAGCAACTTCTGAGCACATAGCCAGGAGTAACCCCTGAGCATTACCGGGTGTGGCCCCCCCCCAAAAAAAAAGTATATACAAAATAATGGGCCCGGAGAGATAGCACAGCAGCATTTGCCTTGCAAGCAGCCGATCCAGGACCAAAGGTGGTTGGTTCGAATCCCGGTGTCCCACATGGTCCCCTGTGCCTGCCAGGAGCTATTTCTGAGCAGACAGCCAGGAGTAACCCATGAGCACCGCCGGGTGTGGTCCAAAAACAAACAAACAAAAAAAGTATATACAAAATAAATATGATATATTATTTATTTATATCAATTATATTAATTATATTATACATATATATAACATATTATATATAAAATGTTTAAAATATATATATTCCGTCCCATCTTGCTACTTGAGCTGTTTAGTAAAAAAACAAAAAACAAACAAACAAAAACAAACAACAACAACATAAAACCTCTTTCAGACTTCAGAGAGGCTCCGGCAGTCCTCCCTCGGGGGTTGACCATAGAGACCTCTGAGCAGCGAGGCCTCTGGGGGTGGCCATAGAGATGCTCAGAGGCTGGCTAGAAAGCCACTTCCGCTCCGCGAGCCCGTCCTCCTTCCCAACATGGCGCAGTCGGTTAACATCAGCGAGCTGAATCTGCCGCAGCTGGAAATGCTCAAGAACCAACTGGACCAAGTAGGGACGGGCCCCGAGGTGTCCCTTCTTGGCCTCACAACCTTCCCGTCCGCCTTGGTCCCCGTCCCTCCCAACGGGGGCCGTTTCTTTCCCCAGGCTAACACTCCTCCATCTCCTGATGCCCGCTGCCCCTTTTGTCATGGTGCCTGCATGGTGGGTGCCTCTGACCCCTCGCCCGCCTTCTCTCCCCGTCTCTGCAGGAAGTGGAGTTCTTGTCCACGTCCATCGCCCAGCTGAAGGTCGTCCAGACCAAATATGTGGAAGCCAAAGACTGTCTGAACGTGCTGACCAAGAGCAACGAGGGTATGGCCTACTGGGTGGAGGCAGCCAGGATGGGGAGCTGGAGGCTTGTCCTGCCTTCCTGTCCAGTGACCTTTGCATAGGGGACAAACATACCTGCCACTGTTGCACACCACCTCTCGAGCCCCATGCATGTTGGCTCTCTAAAACCCACGTGCATGGGACTTGCCTGTTTCCGTTCTTTGCATGCTAACTAACCCTGTATTATGTGGGGATTCCTTGTTGTGACTTCATGTTGGAGCTACCATCCTTCCCCCAGATGTTTGACTACATTGCTTTCACAGGAAAAGAATTACTTGTCCCGTTAACGAGTTCTGTATCCTTTCCACAGGAACTGCCATTTCCCCTCTTTCCACACCCTCATACTCAAAGAGGTTTACCTCGTTGCCATTATAGAACACACACACATCGAGTAGATAGATCTCTGTCTCTGTCTGTCTTACCTGGGGCCAACCAGTATTACTGAGTTGGGATTGTTTACCTTTGTTATCTGAGGTTATTTCATGGTGGTTTATATCAGATTGAGAAGATGTAAGCAATAAAATAGGAAGGTAAGGAATGATTGACTTAATTGAATTTCAGTTGAAAGATGGGAGTGGCTAGGTTAGGCCAAGGTACTTGGGGTCTATTCCTAGGTCTGTGCTCAGGAGTGGGTCCCTGTCAGTGTTCAAGGAGCCTTATGTGGTGCCTGGAGTTTTAAACAGGGCCTGAAGGATAAAAAGCATGTGCCTTAATACCTAGTACTAGGTCTCAACTTCTCAAGTTGTTTTCTTGGAACTCCTTGGAGGCCATGTCTGGCTGTGCACATAGCTTATTTCTGGTTTTGTACAAAGAGATCATTTCTGATGGGGTTTAGAGGCTCATATGCGGTGCTGAGGATCAGCCTAGGTTGGTTGCATGCAAGGCAAGAGCTTTATCTGCTGTATTCTCTCTGGCCTCCTTAATTGTGAGTCTTTATTTTTAAGCTGTTAACAAGAAACCTGAAATCTGTTGAGTGTTTTCTTGAACGAGCAGATTATAACATTATACTCTGAAAGCTAACAAGCTAAAAGAGAAATATTGGAATATAAGTGCTATTGGCCAGTGGTTGGCAACCTTTTTTTTTCAACTGAGCCAAATCTCGCCAAAACCACGATTGAAAGCCACACAGGGCGTGCACTGACAGAGGCTAGGAGCAGAATCCTGACTCCTGGAGCGGCCACCCGGCACACAGAAGAGCCAATTTAAAAGTGTAAAGACCCGCATGTAGCTCACGAGCCACAGGTTGTCGACCATTGAAGAATAGACCATGCTTAAATAATAAACACAACTCCATCAGAAATTCACTAGTAAGCCTCGGAGTGGTTGAGTGGTTAATATGCCTAACCCATGTTTGATTCCCAGCACCACATAGTCTCCACTGCTAGGTGTAGCCCTGGAGGTCCCCTTGCAGAGCTGTATCCTTTCCTCAAGACCTGCCACTTCTTCCCACATCTCAGATTCAAAAAGTAGACCTCGGGGCCGGGCGGTGGCGCTGGAGGTAAGGTGCCTGCCTTACCTGCGCTAGCCTAGGAGACGGACCGCGGTTCGATCCCCCGGCGTCCCATATGGTCCCCCAAGCCAGGAGCGACTCCTGAGCGCATAGCCAGGAGTAACCCCTGAGCGTTACCGGGTGTGGCCCAAAAACCAAAAAAAAAAAAAAAAAAAAAAAAAAAAAAAAAAAGTAGACCTCGTTGCCATTACTCCAGCAGAAGAACACTTAGGCACACTGTGGACCACATCCTGGTCCACAGAGCACTACAGGGTTTGATCTAGATCAAGTCATCAGGCCCTAGCATTGAAGCACCCTCCTGGGTGGCTCAGTATCACTCTAGATCCTTTGAGCACCACTTGGGAGGTACCTTAATAAAAAATCAGTTGGTTTATGATTGTGAGTATTGAGAAGTGACACTTTTTTTTTGGGGGGGGGGGGCGGGTCACACCTGGCAGCACTCAGGGGTTACTCCTAGCTCTATGCTCAGAAATCACTCCTGGCAGGCCTGGGGTACCATATGGTATGTCAGGATTTGAACCACTGTCCTTCTCAATGCAAGGCAAATGCCTTACCTGAATGCTATCTCTCTGGCCTGAGAAGTGACACTTTTTTTTTTTTTTGGTTTCTGGGCCACACCCAGTGACACTCAGGAGTTACTCCTGGCTATGCTCTCAGAAGTCCCTCCTGGCTTGGGGGACCATATGGGACGCCGAGGGATCGAACCGCAGTCCGTCCAAGGCTACCGCAGGCAAGGCAGGCACCTTACCTCTAGCGCCACCACCTGGCCCCAAAAGTGACACTTTTTTTTTTTGGTTTTTGGTTTTTGGTTTTTGGGCCACACCTGGCGGTGCTCAGGGGTTACTCCGGCTGTCTGCTCAGAAATGGCTCCTGGCAGGCACGGGGGGGCCATATGGGACACCAGGATTTGAACCAACCACCTTAGGTCCTGGATTGGCTGCTTGCAAGGCAAACATCGTTGTGCTATCTCTCCGGGCCCAGAAGTGACACTTTTTTTTTTTTTTTTGTGGTTTTTGGGTCACACCCGGCAGTGCTCAGGGGTTATTCCTGGCTCCAGGCTCAGAAATTGCTCCTGGCAGGCACGGGGGACCATATGGGGCGCCGGGATTCGAACCGATGACCTCCTGCATGAAAGGCAAATGCCTTACCTCCATGCTATCTCTCCAGCCCCAGAAGTGACACTTTTTTTTTTTTTTTTTGGTTTTTGGGTCACACCCGGCATTGCTCAGGGGTTACTCCTGGCTGTCTGCTCAGAAATAGCTCCTGGCAGGCACGGGGGACCATATGGAACACCGGGATTTGAACCAATCACCTTTGGTCCTGGATCGGCCGTTTGCAAGGCAAACCCGCTGTGCTATCTCTCCGGGCCCAGAAGTGACTCTTTTTTAAACAATTTTTTTTTTGTTTGTTTGTTTTGGGGGGCCACACCTGGCGACACCCAGGGGTTATTCCTGACTCTGCGCTCAGAAATCTCTTCTGACAGGCTTGGGGGACCATATGGGATGCTGGGGATTGAATGGATGCTGGTCTGTTCTGGGTCAACCACATGCAAGGCAAACGCCCTACCTACCTCTGTGCTATCACTCCAGTCCCCTAATTTTACTTCTTAGAAATAGTAGGAAAGCATTATTTTATTCTGTCTTTATTTTTATTGTTTTGGGTTTTATTGTTTTGTTTTGTTTCTTTTTGTTTTGGGGTCACACCTGGCAGCGCTCAGGGGTTACTCTTGGTTTTACACTTAGACATCGCTCCTGGCAGGCTCGGGGGACCATATGGGATGCCAGGATTCGAACCACTGTCCTTCTGCATGCAGAGTAAATGCCCTACTTCTATGCTATCTCTCTGGTTCCCCACCCTATCTTTGTTTTTTGTTGTTGATGGTTGTGATGGGGTTTTTTGCTCAAACAAGTACCCTACCCACTATACCCTCGATGGCAGACCTATGGCACACGTGCCAGCGGTTGCATGCCAAGGCCTTGCAGCTGGCATGCGGGAAGGTCCACAATTAAGATATGCGGCACAGCAGGAGGCGAGTGTGCCGGTGTCTGCTTTGCAGCTCACCTGGCAACAGGGCCGGACTGGCCATAGGGAGGACCGGGCATTGTGCGGCAGTTTGGGCACTCAGGCTCAAAAAGGTTAGCCATCACTGCACTATACTATCACTCCAGCCTTATCTAGTCTTTTCTTGATGATCTAGTACAATTGCTTGGAAGGTAACAGGTGGATAGGAATGTCTCAGCAGTATATATCATTTTCCCCATAAGGAACCAACTTCTGTCTCCCTCTTTGGAGTTTATGCTATAATTCTATACCTCAGATTTTCCCAACCTTTTACTGCTCATGGTTTCACTGGTTCCCCTCTAATCTTGTGCCTTGGTCCTCTACTTAGAAAAAATTTACCTGTGGTCCTCTTGGAATATCATAGGGATCAGTAGGGGACCATATGGCCCCTGACTGAGAAATGCAGCCTAACAAGATTTCATGCCACATACCTTGGAGCTTTTTAGAAAAAAGAGAGCTTAGGATGCAAAGCCGGTTGTCTGGCAGAATGAGTCCTGGCTCATGCTGGGCTGGTTTTTCCCTTAATCCTTGCTCCTCAGATGTATGTCCCTGGCAAGCTCCATGATGTGGAACACGTGCTCATTGATGTGGGAACTGGCTACTATGTAGAGAAGGTGAGTTGAATGGAAATGTTGAGAGGAGGTCTAGAGTGCATCTTGGGGGTCTCTTCATGTCCTTTACTTACTCCTTGAATTTGCAGACAGCAGACGATGCAAAGGACTTCTTCAAGAGGAAAATTGATTTCCTTACCAAACAAATGGAAAAAATCCAGCCAGCTCTCCAGGAGAAGCACGTCATGAAACAGGGTACTTGGCCTGGGGCACGTCTTCCCTTTATTTTTTTTTCTGTATTTGGTTTAATGGGCCACACCTGGTGATTCTCAGGGGGCTACTCCTGACTCTGCTCAGGAATTACTCCTGGCAGTTCTGGGACTATATTGGATACTGGGGATTGAATCCAAGTTGGCTGCATACAAGGTAAATGCCCTACCTATTTACTATCTCTCTGGTCCCCCTCTTCACCTTTCTATCTCCATAATAAAGCTAGGCTGTGAACCAAGGGGGTAGCTCCACTATTGGATTAAAGCTATGGCCTTTTGGGCTAGGGAAATATTGAAAATGGTTAGGACACATACAGGCAGGCTGCCCCAGTTTGTTTTTGGGGGGGAGGGGTACACCTGGCAGTGCTCTGGGGTTATTTCTGGCTCTGCTTAGGGGTACTTTGGGTGCTCAGCGGACCATGTGGGATGAGGGGATCAAACCCCATCGGTCGCATGCAAGGCAAATACCCTACCTGCTGTACTACCTCTCCAGCCTCAGGTTTGATACCCAGTACTACATAGGTCTTTGATCACTGCAGGGTGTGACCCCAAAACGAACATATAAACAAAAAGCCATCACTTTCTATTTGGTATCCTTATTCTCTACACTTGTCAGCATTATCTCTTTATTACGTAGATGACTGAGTAGGGTTCTGGAGAATTTAGAAAGGAAAGTCATGTTCTTTTGAGCTCCTATTATTGGAAATTGAATGGAAAAAAAAATACATATAAATGTATATAGTTGGGGCCGGAAAGATAACATGGAGGTAAGGCGTTTGCCTTTCATGCAGAAGGTTGGTGGTTTGAATCCTAGTGTCCCATATGGTCCCCCGAGCCTGCCAAGAGCGATTTCTGAGCGGAGAGCCAGGAGTAACCCCTGAGCGCCACCGGGTCTGACCCAAAGAACAAAAACAATAAAAAATAAATAGGGGCCGGGAAGGTGGCGCTAGAGGTAAGGTGTCTGCCTTGCAAGCGTAGTGTAGGACAGACTGCGGTTAGATCCCCCGGCGTCCCATATGGTCCCCCCAAGCCAGGGGCGATTTCTGAGCACATAGCCAGGAGTAACCCCTGAGCGTCAAATGGGTGGGCCCAAAAACCAAAATAAATAGATAAATAAACGATCATAGACAAATATAGCTCTAAGTAAAAACCCAAACAGACTGTGAGTTCCAAGAGATCTTTTCAAAGTGCCAGTGTGAGCTGAGTATTACCTGGAAGCAAATAAATAAAGCCACCCATCATCCATCTACTTTCACTCACATCCTCACCCATGGAAGGCATGCACTCTACCACTGGGCTGTGTCCCCATCACCTCATTTAGTATTAGAAAGTCAAACCCAGTACTTCATACATGCAAGATGCATACTTTACTGCTGAGCTATATCCCTGCCCTCGGGATATTTCTCAAAAAGTTCACCAGGTTGAGGCTGGAGCAGTAATATAATGAAAAGGTAATTAGTTGCCTTACAGGTGACCAAGTAAGTTTCAGTTCCTGACATTCCAGATGGTCTCCCAAATCTCGCCAGGAGTCATCCCTGAGCACTGTCAGGTGTGGCTGCAATACAGAATTTCCCCGGGTGGTTTATTCAGTATTAAGAATCACTTTCGCTGTGCTCGCTTCGGCAGCACATATACTAAAATTGGAACGATACAGAGAAGATTAGCATGGCCCCTGCGCAAGGATGACACGCAAATTCGTGAAGCGTTCCATAAAAAAAAAAAAAAGAAAAGAAAAAAAAAAGAATCACTTTCGTAAAGAGTAAACACTGCATGTTATGATTAAGAGATGGGAGAGCTCAAAAGGGCCAGTGCTTTGCTTGAGGAGATGAAGTTTTTTGTTTGTTTGTTTTTTGGTCCACACCCGGCGGTGCTCAGGGGTTACTCCTGGCTGTCTGCTCAGAAACAGCTCCTGGCAGGCACGGGGGACCATATGGGACACCGGGATTCGAACCAACCACCTCTGGTCCTGGATCGGCTGCTTGCAAGGCAAACGCCCCTGTGCTATCTCTCCGGGCTGAGGAGATGAAGTTTTGATTCTCTGGGATGCAGTCTCCCAGCACCAAGCCCCTGAACATTGCTGGGTGTGGCCCAGAAACAAGCTGCATTACATTTGGGTTAAGAGAGTGCTAGCTGGGGCCGGGTAGGTGGCGCTGGAGGTAAGGTGTCTGCCTTGCAAGCGCTAGCCAAGGAAGGACCGCGGTTCGATCCCCCGGCGTCCCATATGGTCCCCCCAAGCCAGGGGCGATTTCTGAGCACATAGCCAGGAGTAACCCCTGAGCGTTAAACGGGTGTGGCCCAAAAAACCAAAAAAAAATGCTCTGAAGAGAGTGCTAGCTAGGGACATTGCATCTCGGCGTTTTTCTGCTGTCCTTTTGCCCAGGTGGGTGGTTTCTACAAGTTCTCCCATTACCAAAAAAAGTTTTCTGTTTTCCCTGCAGCTGTCATGGAGATGATGAGTCAGAAGATCCAGCAGCTCACAGCTCTAGGCGCCAACCAAGCCACGGCCAAGGCCTGAGTGGGTTTTCCGGAACCAGCACCGAAGATGGAAGATAGAGGATGAAGGATGGACTCTGCAGCCTGGGCCTTGGGCTCTGTGGGCGTGGCCTCCTCGGTGTGGGCGTGGCTCCCGGCGCGACGGAAGCTGCATCCGGGGTTTGTTTCACAAATAAATGTATCCGATGGCTGGACGGTCGGTCTCGTGGTGCTGCGGCGCGTTGCTATAGTTATGTCACTGCGGATGGGGCGGGAGTGCTTCGCTCGGGCAACTTCCGCTTCCGGGTCGGCGCCCGCGCCGTTCGCGGGAAAAGGTGAATGGTGCCGCGCTTCCTGCGCCTCCTGCCGCTACCGTCCCGACTCGCCTGGCCCCGCGCGCTCAGCCTGGAGCCCGCCCCGCCCTGCAAGCGGGCCCGCGAAGGCCCGTCCATGGCGCCGCCCCGCATCGGGACCCACAACGGCACCTTCCACTGCGACGAGGCCCTGGCCTGCGCGCTCCTGCGCCTGCTGCCGGAGTACCGGGTAGGGCTCGCGAGGACCCCGGGGCAGCGTGCCCGGGCCCTGAGCTCACCCGCCCGCTCTGTCGCCCGCAGGACGCGGACATCGTGCGCACCCGGGACCCCGAGCAGCTGGCGGCCTGCGACGTGGTGGTGGACGTGGGCGGCGAGTACGACCCCCGGCGGCACCGCTACGACCACCACCAGCGGTGAGTGAGGACGTGGCTCTGCGCTCAGAAACCGTGGGGTGCCGGGCTTCGAACCACCGTCCTTCTGCATGCAAGGCAGACGCCCTACTTCCATGCTATCTCTCCGGCCCCTCGGTTTGAACTTTTTTTGGGGGGGGGGTTGATTTTTGGTTTTGGGGTCACACCCGGCAGCGCTCAGGGATTCCTCCTGGCTCTGCCCTCAGAAATCGCTCCATGCAGCCTCGGGGGACCATGTGTGGTCCCGGGATTCGAACCACCAACCGACCTCTGCTTGCAAGGCAAGCGCCTAACCTCCATGCTATCTATCTCTCCGGACCCTCGGCTTGAACTTTTTTGACTTGAACTTTGTCCAGGTTTCGACCCTGTGAGTGGAGTAAGCCCCCCACGATGCTTTGAATCCCACTGGGACTGGAGCTTCCATTCTTTCCTCCTCTCACCTGTCTAGGTCTTTTTCTTTGCCTCATCATCTATCCCAGCCTCCCGTGGCCTCTACTCCATCTTCTCAACTCACCGGTCTTTGCTTCTACCAGCATGGTCTCATCATATCCCCAGCAATACCCACACTATTGCCCTACCCTGTGCCCACCCTCAAAGCTGGCCTTGGTGGTAGAGGATATGGTCTTTGCTTCACTGACACTCCTTGGTGGGAAGTCTTTTCATTTCCAGGAAGTATCCATTTGCCCCCTCCATCCCAGCCTTTTCCCCTCTCCTCAAGGGTGCCATCAACCACTTATCAATAAGCCATCTGTCTCTTTTTGCTTTGTTTTTGTTTTTGGATCACACCCAGTGACACTCAGGGTTTACTCCTGGTAAGCACGGGGACCCCATGGGATGCCGGGATTCGAACCACCGCTTATTAGAACCAGCTGCATGCAAGGCAAAGGCCCTACCGCAGTGCTATCTCTCCAGCCCCAGCCATCTATCTCTTTTTTTTTCCAAGGAAATTGAGTTTTTCCTGCTCACAAGACTACAGCAATCCACTCTTAGTTCCCTTTCAGTTTAGGAAATCCTTTTGCTTTTTCAAAACATAGCCTTTATCTCCTCCATATTTTGGGTTTCAGCTCTAAGTTTTTTCCCTTCAGCTGCCAACCCAATTTTTTTTTTCTTGTTCATAACCTGTAACTGTTCTAGTTTTCATCTTGTAAATGGAAGTAAGAAAGACGGGGGCATGGGGCACACACAGCAGGTGGGGCATTTGCCTTGTATGCTGCCGACCCGGGTTTGATCTTGGTGTCCTGTAACTAGAGCAGAGCAGGTAGTGCTTGGCCTTGCATGTGGTCAACCAGGGTTTGTTCTCCAGCATTCCCCCATACCCTGCCATGAATGATCCCTGAGCATCACTAAGTGTGGCCAAAAACTAAAAAGTCCCTCACTTTTACACTATTTTTGCCTTTTTTTTTTTATTTGGGAGCCTCACCATTCACTCCCAGGGTTGCCGTTTAGATAGCTGACTGGGGTTCAGTCCCCAGCGTGAGCCCTACCAGGAGTGATCGCTAACCATAGAGCCAGGAGCAACCCTTGAGTACTACCAGGTGTGGCCCCTAAAACAAATACAAATTAAAAAAGCCAAAGTGCCAGAGATAGCACAGTGGTAGGGCATTTGCCTTGCACGCAAGCGACCCAAAACAGATAGTGGTTGAAATCCCGGCATCCCATATGGTCCTCTGAGCCAGCCAGGAGTGATTTCTGAGCGTACCAAGAGGAACCCCTGAGCACCACTAGTGTGACCCAAATTTAAAAAAAGAAAATAAAAAGTCAAAGCACAAAGTGAATACCACTAAATCAATCTCATTTCCTTTTGGGCTGGGGTACACCCAGCATCCTGGTACTACACTCACTCAAGTCATTCCTGATGGTGCTCAGGGGACTGTAGGGATGTTGGGGTTTAAAACCTGGCCCTCATCCCCTTTTCTTTATCTCCCAATGGGCTTCTTCTCTGTCCCACCCCTCTTCTCAAAGTAAGCAGTATTCTACTGATTTTCAGCATTGTTGCGCTCATGTCTATTTCCATTTACGTTCAAGTAATTTTTGTAATGAGTTTAATAGAAATCATTATAATTGTGACCAACTGATTTCTAGAAATCATCCTGTGGAATGTACTTCCATGACAGTTTCATACTTTTTCCTGTTTTCTGTCCTACCTCTATTCAAATTTCTAACTTCCTCACTCACCTGGACCACTGCAGGTAATTGTCTATTTTTTTTTTTTTTGTGGTTTTGGGGTCACACCCGGCAGTGCTCAGGGGTTATTCCTGGCTCCAGGCTCAGAAATTGCTCCTGGCAGGCACAGGGGACCATATGGGGCGCCGGGATTCAAACCGATGACCTCCTGCATGAAAGGCAAACACCTTACCTCCATGCTATCTCTCCGGCCCCAATTGTCTTTTTTTTTTTTTTTTTTTTTTGGGTCACACCCGGCGGTGCTCAGGGGTTACTCCTGGCTGTCTGCTCAGAAATAGCTCCTGGCAGGCACGGGGGACCATATGGGACACCGGGATTCGAACCAACCACCTTTGGTCCTGGATCGGCTGTTTGCAAGGCAAACACCGCTGTGCTATCTCTCCGGGCCCCCAATTGTCTATCTTTTACATGCTGGTTGCAGTGTTTTATTTTTGGTTTTGGACCACATCCAGCAGGTGTCAGGGACTATTGCCAGCTTTGTGCTCAGGGAGCCACAGTGCCAGGGATTGAATCCGTGTCTCCCACATGCAAAACATATGCTCTTGTTTGTTGACCTTTGACCCTCCCAGTGTTCTGCTTTTGCTTGTTTTAAATCTGGCTCCCTATTGCATGAGTAATGCCTGAACTCCTGGGCATGATGTACATGGCTTTCCGAGATCTGACTAATCCTGCTTATCTTGCACTTCTCCTTCCCCCCATATGTATAGCTTTGTTTGTTTTTCTTCCTTTTGGGGGTCATACCAATTCAGGGCTTACTTCTAGAAGGAGCTGGAGCGATAGCACAATGATAGGGCATTTACCTTGCACATGGCTGACCCAGCACAGACCCACATTAGATTCCTAGCATTCCATATGCTCCCCCAAGCCTGCTAGGAGTGATTTGTGAGTGCAGAACCCGGAGTAACAACCCCTGAGCATCACCCTAGTGATTTCTAGAAATCATCCTATGTTTTATACTTCCATATTTCCATGTACTTCCCAGTGATGCTCAGGGATTACTCCTTAGTCTGTACCCCAAAACCATTCCTGGTGGTGATGCCATATGATGCCTGGAATAATTCACAGGCTCTTCTCCCTGGATCTTCACCCCACCCTCTTGCCTGTCTCCTTGTTATTTATTTCCATGGTTGTGTATTGTTCTGATTCTAGCATTTGAAGGTCAAGACAAGTTTTGCTACTGGGGGGTGTGGTGTGTGTGTGTGTGTGTGTGTGTGTGTGTTTGCTATTTGAAGGAAAAAAGGGCTCCATACTGAAGCCCATATTAACTCATGAGCATAAATCAGGTCCTGGAGTTGGCCTAGCTCCCAGAGGATCCCCAGCCTCCCAACTCCAGGTCTACACTTGCACACATACCATGACTCCCCATGGCTGCTTCTTAACTCAGCCACACCTCCCTGTGCTCCTCAGGTCTTTCACAGAGACCATGAGCTCCCTGGCTCCTGGGAAGCCATGGCAGACCAAGCTGAGCAGTGCGGGACTCATCTATCTGCACTTCGGCCACAGGCTGCTGGCTCAGCTGCTGGGGACTAGTGAAGAGGACAGCATGGTGGGCACTCTCTATGACAAGGTGGGGACCTGAGGACAGAGATCCCCTTATCTGTGTCTGCACCAGGCCTCTGGGCATGGCACTCTTGAAATATGTGGGGTAGGGTTACTGGTCCCGAGTTCCTAGGTTCTTGCTGGGGTAGTAGATAAGAGGATGGGGAAGGGTCTGGAAAAACCATAAAGCATCCCAGTCTTCTTTTGTCTTTTGTCGATGGGCATTACCCAGTGATGCTCATGGATTGCTTCTGGTTTAGTGTGCTTGGGTGTATTATAGACAACCAGGGACCAAATCCAGTTGGTCACATGCAAAGCAAGCACCTTAGCCACTGAACTATTTCTCTGGCCCCCACTCTTTGGATTGTTCAACACCTTGGTCACAGGTGGCCGCAAGTTTGTAAGCAGACAGCTCCAAAATTCTAGCTGCCAAAGTAGAGCGGAACATAATGTAGGTGCCATTGTAAAAGCTCTCCAAAGAAAGGGAAGTATAACTAAGAAGAGGAGAACAATGAAAAGATCTTTAGGTTCTATAAGCTCAGCAGGTTTCTGCTGAGGGAAGGAACAGGGCAAGTGATCCTAATGTGTGTGTGAGATCAAAGGGTGATACTTTTGGGCCGGAGTGGTGGTGCAAGCGGTAGGGTGTTTGCCTTGCACGCTGATCTCGATTAACAGACCTTGATTCAATCCATTGGCGTCCCATATGGTCCCCCAAGCCAGGAGGGATTTCTGAGTATATAGCCAGGAGTAACCCCTGAGCATCACCGGGTGTGTCCCAAACACCACGAAAGCACCAAGGGAAGAGTAAATGAACCTGAACGGAGTCTATAGTTAATCCCATGACAATATAGTCCAAGGGTGGAGAAGCCCCATATCTCTTAGGCCAAGTGAATTCCTTTTCAAATGACCCCAATATTTACTGTGCCAGTGCAGGAGGGAAAAAGAAGGTAAAAAGCACAAAACATTTTTTTTTATATACTCATTTTTATTATTTTTTTATTTTTACTTACCTATCTACTTCTTGTCGATTTCCCTGTTTTGGTGTGGTTATTGAAGTTGTTATCCCCATTTATGTTTTTTCCTTCTTTTCTTTTCTTTCTTTATGTGCCCTGCCATGTTTTTTTATCTCAAGACCATGGCTTTTTTTGTGGTGCTTATTGTTGTTATTGTTGGAGTGCTCACTGGATATTTGTTTTTTTTTTTGTTGTTGTTGTTTTTTTTGGGTTTTTTTGTTGTTGTTGTTGTTGTTTTTTTTTTTTTTTTTTTCGGTTTTTGGGCCACACCCTGTGACGCTCAGGGGTTACTCCTGGCTATGCGCTCAGAAGTTGCTCCTGGCTTCTTGGGGGACCATATGGGAAGCCGGGGGATCGAACCGCGGTCCGTCCTAGGTTAGCGCAGGCAAGGCAGGCACCTTACCTCCAGCGCCACCGCCCGGCCCCGTTTTTTTTTTTTTTTTTTTTTGGTTTTTGGTTTTTGGGCCACACCCGGCGGTGCTCAGGGGTTACTCCTGGCTGTCTGCTCAGAAATAGCTCCTGGCAGGCACGGGGGACCATATGGGACACCGGGATTCGAACCAACCACCTTTGGTCCTGGATCGGCTGCTTGCAAGGCAAACGCCGCTGTGCTATCTCTCCGGGTCCCTCACTGGATATTTGACACTTCTTTTTGTACTGTTGGGGTGTTTCACCTTATTTTTCTCCTTCGTCTCTCAAACCGATGATGAGAGCCTCTAGGATTCTACCCATTTTCAGCGTATTAGACTTTCACCCCAGTTTATACTTTTCTCTTCTTCAAACCAAACCACATAACACCAATTATCTAGTCCTGCCTCCCAGTTAGAGGGGGAAATAAGAGAGGCACCAAGACCAAACAGGTGCAAGACTACTAAGTAGTAAGCTAGGTACAGAGGGGACCACATTTTCTAGCAGCCCCGGGGGTGAGGGAGGAGGATATGGGAGGTAGGACGAAAACGGAGGTGTAGGGAGGACAAATCGGTGATGGGAATCCCCGATTTTATGTAAATATGTACCTAAATATTATTGTCAACAATATGTAGGGCCCGGAGAGATAGCACAGCGGTGTTTGCCTTGCAAGCAGCCGATCCAGGACCTAAGGTGGTTGGTTTGAATCCCGGTGTCCCATATGGTCCCCCGTGCCTAACAGGAGCTATTTCTGAGCAGACAGCCAGGAGTAACCCCTGAGCACCGCCGGGTGTGGCCCAAAAACAAAAACAAAACAAAACAAAAAAACCAATATGTAAACCACTATGTTCAAAATAAAAATTATATTAAGAAGAAAAGTGATACTTTTTTTGGGGGGGAGGCCACACCTGGCAGGTCAGGATACCCTGAGTAAAATGCCTCTGGAATGCTGGGGATCAAATCCAGGCCATCTGTGTGTAAGGCAAATGCACACAGAAAGAATTTGGGCAAATTTTTTCTAAATGCCTGCTGTATTATCACTCTGGCCCCTAAATTTAGGATGATTCCGAGGACACCTGCTTAATCCTCTTCCTGTGACATTACAAACTCAAGTATCCGATTTTGTCAGCTCTTATTTTACACGTGACAACTGTTGAGCTCAGTGCTCTGTCCCCTTTGTGTGTGTGGAGGGGGTGGGAGGTGCCCACATCCAGCTATGCTGAGGGGGTCTCTTCTGGTTCTGTGCTCAGTAGGGCCTGATAGTGTTCAGGGAAACCTATGGGATACCAGACAGCCATGTGCAAAGCAGGTGTCCTACTCTGCTGTATTATCATTTTGGCCCCAGTGCTCTATTCCTTCTGACAGCTTTTGGATGGTCCCCAAGAGAGAAAGTAATAAATCAAATTGATCTTTTAGAAGATTGTCTGACCGTCTAACTCATTTTCTGTCTTGCCACCTCAGCTGTACGAGAACTTCGTGGAGGAGGTGGATGCTGTGGACAATGGCATCTCCCAGTGGGAGGGTCAGCCTCGCTATGCGTTGACAACTACCCTTAGTGCCCGGGTAGCTCGCCTCAATCCCACCTGGAACCAACCTAACCAAGACACAGAGGTAAGGGGGAGTTGAGGGGAGATGGCAAGGAATGTTAAAACCTCAGGAAGGGAGTGGCCATATCTTCCCTGACCCCCAGCCTCACACAATTACAAGCCCTCACCAGCACCTCAGTTCAGATCCCCATGATTCCCAGGCTGGGTTCCAGCGTGCAGTGGAGCTAGTTCGAGAAGAGTTTCTGCAGAGACTAGATTTCTACCAGCATAGCTGGCTGCCGGCACGGTCCTTGGTGGAGGAGGCTCTGGCCCAGCGATTCCAGGTATCAGCATGGGAGGAAGCTCTGTGGCTCCTGATCAGAAAATGCTTTCCTTCTACCTACACCTCACTTCCCTTTCAGGTGGATCCAAGTGGAGAGATAGTGGAGCTAGCCAAAGGCGGGTGCCCTTGGAAGGAGCACCTGTACCACCTAGAAACGGAGTTGTGCCCTCCGATGGCCATCGCCTTTGTTATCTACACAGATCAAAATGGACAGTGGCGGGTGCAGTGTGTGCCTAAGGAGCCCCATTCTTTCCAAAGTCGGTGAGCGGGGGCACCTTACCCTTACCATTGGCCTCTGGCCTGTTGCAGCCTTATCAGAGGAGGCCACTCAGCTTGACCTCCGCTCAACTCATTTGCTTCCCCAACTGTCTTGTAGGTTGCCTCTGCCAGAGCCCTGGAGGGGCCTTCGAGACGAGGCATTAGACCAGGTCAGTGGGATTCCCGGCTGCATCTTCGTCCACGCCAGTGGCTTCATCGGTGGGCACCACACCCGAGAGGGTGCTCTGAGCATGGCCCGCGCCACCCTGACCCAGCGTTCAGCACCTGTGCCGCCTACAGATGCCTAGATGTTATTAAAGTTCCTTTCATCTCTTACCAAGTATTTGCACTTTGAGAATTTGCTGATATCTGAGGAAGGTGCCTAAGCTATGTTTTGTTTATAATTGGATATACTTGAATGATCCTTAAAAGAGAAAGCCTAGCAATGGAATGAAACATCAAGGATGATTTTTTTTTTTAATGATCACTAGTGGGAAATAGAGTGGCCCTGATCAGGACTTGGGTGAGGGTCCCAAGGGGCATCCAAGGGGGATGTCTCTGTAAAAAGGGGCAGATCATGGACTGAGCCGCCTCCTCCAGCGGGGGGCTCTTGGGCTCGGCCTAGAACTGGGTTAAAACGTGGGAACTGAGCATTGACAAAGTAGAGTGGGATGTGGGCTATCCGTCCTGTAGACCAGCCCTGGAGAGAGAAGTAAAAGAATATCAGAGCCACACAGAGGCTGAAGCCTCAATCCCAGCAGCCTGGTTTACCACAGTGAGAACTCCAGCAGCCTGACTTACCACAGTGAGCAAAGCTCCTTTGCTGAAGGAAGGGTGGAACGTGATGAGCTGGGCCTTGGCTCCTGGCTCCCCTTGGATCATGCCACTAGGAAAAGAGATCAGCCTGTATAGCAGGAGGTGGGTTTGGCGTGGGGAGAGTTTACACCTCTCAGGCTGCTCAACACTTACCAAGGCAGCAGCTCAAACACAGGGCTGTTTCGAGTGCGAAAGAGAAGGATAACTGGCGTACCCTCCTGGACCCGTGGGTTTCCTGTAAGAGGATTCAGAGAGCTGGGGATGTGGCTCCACAGGAAAGCCTAAGCCTCACAGGCATGGAAGCTGGTTTGATCTCCAGGAGCACCACAAACGAAAAAAGTCAGAGTACAGCAGGTAGGGGATTTCCTTCCAGGTTTGAGCCCTGATATAGTTCCTGTTGCCCCACCAGAAGTGATCCCAGGGCTGGAGAGAGGAGCCCAGTGGGTTGAACACATGCTTGTATGGGGGAAGCCCATGTTTGAACCCTGGCATCGAATAACCTCCTACATACAACCAGCAGCCCCTCCCCCCCCCCCACACACACCAAATAAGTAGACCCAGAGCTAAGGGACTGGAATGTGAATCTCAGGGCAGAGAAACTGGGAAGGTGACTGCCCTCTTACCTTTCATGAGCACAGCCAGACGCTCCCCACTTGGGTCCCAGACCATGGAGTGGGCCTGTCCTCCAATCCTAAGGGCCAGAGAGTATGCTGGAAGGGCTGCTCTGCCCAGCCTCCCCTTCACTGCCCCTCCCTTGCCTATCACTTCACCTCTCCTCTCCATTTGGTGTCTGAATTGTCATCTCTGACAGATCTGCCACAATTGTTGCTGATTTGGCGCCTCCAACACGCCCCTTTCCTTCCCCTGTGGATATGAGCAAAAGCTCTTATACCAGAAACAGACCTCCACCTCCACCTCCACCACACTATTCTTATGCCTCCCTTACCCTGCAAAGCCATAGGATCCAGGGGATTCTTGCCACTCTGACTAGCCCCATAATCTACACTCTAGAGAGTTTCCCTTAGCTCACCAAATTCTGGGAAAGACAAGGAGTAAATCAGTGGTTCCCCTAAGACAGTGAACAGTAGACGGTTTCCATCTGGGCTCCAGCAGCCAGTCTGGGGTTAGAAGCAAAAGGGAAGGGAAGGGTGGTCTAGAAAAAGAGGTGGGGAGACAAAT
Organism: Suncus etruscus; assembly: GCF_024139225.1. Lineage (NCBI taxonomy): Eukaryota > Metazoa > Chordata > Mammalia > Eulipotyphla > Soricidae > Suncus > Suncus etruscus. The sequence continues at coordinate 79,779,763 of NC_064858.1, forward strand.
ATGTAGGAACAGGACCCACCCTACCATATGACTCCATCCTCTCACCTGACAGCGCCCTGCGAGAGTAGGCCACCGCTCACATGTCCACATCTGGGCCTCCCAGACTCTGCCAGAGGGGGACACAACTTAAGGCCTCTAGGTTCCCAGCATGGACTCAACTCCTGCCAGTACCAGGTCAGGGGCTTGACTGCCAGAGTCCAGGAGCCTTTAGGTCCTTCCTGCTGCCCTTTTCCACTCACCGGAAGACCGAAGAAGGTGTGGTAGCCAGGACTTTGCTGCCATCTGGGGACCAGAGCAGGTTGGTAACCCCTCCTCCCCGAAACCAGGGAAGGGGAACACAAGTCTCTGTTGATACATTCCATACCTAGGAAAATGGGGGCAAGAGTGAAATAGGGAACTTACACATTCTACGTCACCCCAGAAGACTACTCTTCTTGGAGGTCCAAGGACCCAAAAAGGAGAGGAGCTGTTAAAGCAGATGTTTTTTTTTTTTTTTTTTTTTTTTTTTGGTTTTTGGGCCACACCCGGTAACGCTCAGGGGTTACTCCTGGCTATGCGCTCAGAAGTCGCTCCTGGCTTGGGGGACCATATGGGACACCGGGGGATCGAACCGCAGTCCGTCCAAGGCTAGCGCAGGCAAGGCAGGCACCTTACCTCTTGCGCCACCGCCCGGCCCCTGTTAAAGCAGATGGAAATGGGCTCTGTCCAACAATGACAACTGGTAGTTTTATTTAGGGTTTTCTTATTTTAGGGGTGCCATACCTGGTGGTGCTCAGGGGTTACTCCTAGCTCTGCACTCAGGTAGGGACTAAGGAGCCATATTAGATGCTGGGATGCTTGGATCAAATTGGGTCAGTCATGTGTAAAGCAAGCATACCTGCTACCTGCTGTACTGTTGCTCCAGCCCCAATAGGCAGAATTTTAAATCTCAAGATCCTGCCTGGTGTGGTTCCCCCCAGTAGAATCTGTCTTTCCCCCACTGCCCCCAGGACATATTCACCCACAGGTAAAGTCTGCCTGACTGAGAGGTGGCAGAAATGACCCTACAGGGAGTCATGGGCACTCACCAGGATACCAGCATCCACAGGGGAGGCTGAGAGCAGCCATCCCCCACTGGGGGCCCAGGCTAGGCTAGTAACAGGTGCATGACCAAAGTGAGAGAGAACCTGGGCACAGCCGGAAGAAGGCCTGTGGAGGGGAAACAATGGAATTAGAAGATGAAAGGGGCTGGAGCAGTGGTGCAGGTGGTAGGTTATTTGCCTTGCACGCGCTAACCTAGGATGGATGGCAGTTCGATCCCTGGCGTCCCATATGGTCCCTCAAGCCCGGAGCGATTTCTGAGCGCATCACCAGGAGTAACCCCTGAGTATCATCAGGTGTGGCCCAAAAACTAAAACCAAAACAAAATAAGAGCCAGAGACAGTACAGGGGCTGAGACTCTTGCCTTAAATCTTGTGAACCCAGGAACAAATTTCCAGGTCCCCTGAGCACAAAGCCAGAATAACTCCCTGAGCTGAGTGGATGTGACTCCCCCTCAAAAAAAAAAAAAAAACACCCTGTGATTCACCTACTAAGTCCATAATCGCCCCTCTGAGTTCAAATTCAAGTGGTAGGAAATAAACTAAGCATGAAAGAAAGGAAGTAAGTAGTCATAAAGTACAGTGGATAGGTTCCATCTCTGAGAGCCACGTGGTCCCCCAACCCCCAAAAGGAGTAATCCCTGAGCACAGAGACAGAAATAAGCCTTGAGCACTGTTGGATGTGGAAATAAACGAGGAAGGGGGGGAGGGAAGGGGAAGAGGGAGGGAAGGGAAGGTGACCAACTGACTGACCAACTGCCAGCTAGAGCACTTGGCCTGCATGTGGCAAGTATTCAATCCCAGGCACCATAATAGACCGTGGGTGGAAGGGTGTCAACTTCACTACCAGTTTCAAGGAGATAAAAATCCTCACACCAGTAAAACTAAAAGGTGCTGGGCCGGAGCAATAGTATAGTGGGGAAGGTGCTTGCCTTAAATGTGGCAGACCCAGGTTCAACCCCTGGTATCCCATGCATGGTCAGGAGTTGATTCCTGAGTACTGGTAGATTCGGCCCAAAAAGGAAAAAGAAAGGGTGAAAAGGTGCTGAGCTGGGGTGAAGTCAGACTTCTTTCCAATGGGTATCCAGACAGGGCCCGGCTGAGCTGTAATGTGCCCTTAAGGTTCCCACATTTCTCTTTTCAGTCACCTACTGCCCAACACTCAACATTTGCTTTTCTGCTCCAAAACTTCTGCCTGTACTTGTCAGAATGGACCCTTCTTGCCCTTGTTTGCTGCTTGTCACAGATGCTTCTTGGTGGTAGAGGAGATGGTTCAAAGAACTTTAGTGCTCGCTTCACATGGGAGTCCTGACTTTAATCCCAATAATGCATGCCACCCCCATCCCCAGCACAGTCATGGAAACCCCCTATCATTGCCAGGAAGGTTCCCCCAACAGTTTTGGATCCCAAGTCAAATACTTGGTCTCACTTGAATTAATGCCTCTCCTTTTCCCACTGACCTATAATAATTAGGTCTTAGGTCCTGGTCACCAATCTACAAGTTAATTAAATTTATAATCAACCTTGTTTTTTCAGGCCAGTTCATAAAGCTCCATCTCATTTTATTCAGTGGTTCCACTGTCTTATACTAGCTGACTAGATGAACTCTAATTTACTTTCACTTACACAAAGACATTTCCAGTATATGTATATATCTTATTTGTTTTTGAGCCACACCAGATGATGTTCAGGGATTACTCCTAGCTCTACACGCAGGAATTACTCCTGGCAGGCTGGGAGGACCATATGGGATGCCGGAGATAGAACCCAGGTTGGCTGCGCATGCAAGGCAAGAACACTACTCACTATCCTATTACTCTGGCCCATCTGAAATATATATATATTGGGGGAAAAGAGGAGTGCCAACCCAGCAGTGCTTAGAACTGACTCTTGGTTCTGCATTTAGGAATCACTCACTCTGGGCAGGCTTGGAGGACAACATGGGGTGTCAGATTATCAAACCCAAGTTAGCCATGTGCAAGGCAAGTGCCTACATGCTGCCCATCTTCTGATATATTGTTTATAATTTTCTGCTATGACAAACAATACTGCAAAGTACTCATAGCAGGCCAGAGAGAGCTCAAACCCAAGAAATAAACTAAACTGAAGTGTTCTTTTTTTTAACTTCTTTATTGCAAAAGTAAATTTGTCACATATTAAATTTTTATGCATTTTAGATCAATCCCTAAATGTTATTCTGTTACATTGATCTGTCTATGACAATCACTTTGTATTACTCTAACTTTGTAAATGTTTTTAATTTTACAAAACTTTTGTTTGTAAAATATTTTAATACCAGGGGCCGGAGAGATAGCATGGAGGTAAGACATTTGCCTTTCATGCAGAAGGTCATTGGTTCGAATCCAGGCAGCCCATGTAGTCCCCCAAGCATGCCAGGAGTGATTTCTGAATGGAGCCAGTAGTAACTCCTGAACGCTGCCAAGTGTGACTCAAAAAAAAAAACAAAAAAAATTTTAATACCAGATACAGCAAGTCTTCTCTCCTTGTTCTTTTTTTTTTTTTTTTTTTTTTTTTTGGGCCACACCCGGCGATGCTCAGGGGTTACTCCTGGCTGTCTGCTCAGAAATAGCTCCTGGCAGGCACGGGGGACCATATGGGACACCAGGATTCGAACCAACCACCTTTGGTCCTGGATCAGCTGCTTGCAAGGCAAACACCACTGACCTATCTCTTCGGACCCTCCTTGTTCTTTTTTGGGGGGAGGGGAGTCACACCCAGCAGCACTCAGAAGTTACTTCTCAGCTTGGGGGGCCATATGGGATGCCAGGGATCAAACCCGGGTGGACCACGTGCAAGGCAAACACCCTACCCACTATGGTATCGTTCTTTCATAAAAACGCTAAATACTGGAGGTTAAATTATTATCTAGGTCAATGGCCTAGAGCACATTTTATACCCAGGTTGGCTGTGTGCAAGGTATTATCACTCCAGCCCCTTTATTTATAATTTAATGAACCTGTTTCTGGATTATTTATTTTGGGGTCACACTATTGGTGCTCAAAGACTACTCCTGGCTCTGTACTAAGGGTCAATCCTGAGTGTGTTAGGGATCACACCTGCATCTCCTGTGCTCCAGCCCACTCTAATCCCATTTTCTGATTTTCTATTTAGTTCTCATCCTCTGACAGTCCCTAAACTGTCTTTCTGCTCCATGATACTATCTACCTACCCAGAAGCTCATATTCTGTCCTTTCCTCCAAATTAGAAAATTCTCAGCACCTCCACAATGATCTTAGATGATCTTTCCACCCACCCCGAGCTTGGCCATCAAACAATAAGTGGCTGGGACTCACCGGGTTGACAGTGAGGTAGGGTCGAGGGTCCAGATGAGAATGCAGCTCTGGCAGGCCACAGCCAATACAGAGGCACTGAGGGGCTTCCAGGCCAGAGCAGCCACATTTCTCTGTAACCGGTGCTTCAGAAAAGGGACGATAGTGCTGGGGGAAAAGGAACAGGGACAAAGTCACAGGAGGAACTCTAAGGCTCTGGGCACCGGAATACAATTGAGGCAGAAAAGTTTCAGAGGGCCGGAGCAATAGCACAGCAGGCACGGCATTTGCCTTGCAGTGTCTGAGCCAGGTTCAATCCCCAGCATCCCATATGGTCCCCTAAGCATGGCCAAGAGTGATCCCTAAGCATAAAGCCAGGAGTAAGCCCCAAACACAGCTGAATGTGGCCCAAAAGTAGCGATGATGGTGAAGGCAAAGGACACATCAGGAGGGCACACCTGTCAGTCCAGGGCACTAGCTCTCCCCAGGCCCATGGCTGGAGGACAGGGACACTCACCCTCCCAGCGAGCCCCATACCTGTTGGCATTATACACACGAACTGAGTCATCTAGCAGAGCCACTGCAAACTTGTTGGTGTGGGGGTGCCACGCAAAGGCCCGCAAGGAGCAGCTGGTCCTGGAGAGGAGAGCGTAAGGGCCTCACATGATCTCCCTGAACCCAGTACCGAAGCTCAGACACCCCTTTAGATGATATTCCTAGCTGTGTCAGAGGTTACTCCTGGTGGTGCATGTTATGCTCAAGATCGAATCTGGGTCAGCCACATGTAAGGCAAGCACCTTTTTCCTATGTTCTCTCTGACCCCAAAGGTGCTTATTTTTATCCTTGTGAGGGCAGAGAGGGGGTGAGCACAGAAGTGTGAGCACAGGGTTTACTCACTGGCTTGCTTTTTTCTTTTCCTTCTACTAGAAGTCTGAGGCTGGAAAGAAGTGCAGCGGGGAAGGTGAAACCAATACATATTTCATCTCCTGTACCACTTACAGTGCCCTCTGCCCTGCCAGGAGTCACTCAGAGCCAGGAATAAGCCCTAAACATCAAAACTACCTATGAGACTCGAGAGATAGTACAGTGGGTAGGATGCTTGCCTTGCACATGGCTGACCAACAGATGATTCCATGAACACTACCAAGAATGACTCAGGAGTAAGACCTAAGCAACAAAACAAAACAAAACAAAACCAAAAAAAAAAGCCCCTTTTATCAGGAGATAGAAGCGAGAAAAGGGAAAAGTGATAGGAGTCTTCTCTACTTTGTCTTCCCTCTCTCCAAAAGAAATTCTGAAGTTGAGGCCTTCCCTCCCACAAAATGCCAAGATGTAGGCCAAAGATAGCACAGTGGATGAGGTACTTGCCCTACCCACTGTCAACCTGGGTCCCCTGATACCGTATATGGTCCTGTGCCTACCTGGAGTGATCTTGAGTGCAGAGCCAGGAGTAAGCTCTAAGCAGCACATGATGTATATGTGTTGGTGGGGTGCCAAAATGTGTAACTCACCAGTTTGTGACCTGGGAAAATTCAGCAATGAGATCTTCACTCCTGAGCTGCAAGAAGCAGAAGAATAAGGCAACACTGAGACAGAGCGTGTCCCCTCAGCCTTCCAACACTTGGGCTTGACCACTCACACTCCCCTCTATAGTTCTCCTGCCCTGACCTCAGGCTGACTATGAGAGTGAGGGGCACATAGCTAGGATGGTTTGGGGAGAGAATACAGACTTACAGAGAGATGGGGGAACAAGGAACCATGGAGGGAGGAGGCCCATCGACAGAGTGACACGGCCCAGCTGGATGCCATCTTCACCCACTTAAACACTGTACAACGGAGGAAGAAGACCTGGTTAGACCATTGACAGGGTTCTCACTGGGACCCTCTAGGTGAGGGTCGAGCCAAAACAAGTATTCCCCAAATGACTCCCCCTTAAGTGCTCTGGACACCCCCTCAGGGATGTGAGGGAACAGAGAAGAAGATTGCACCAGTCTAGACAACTGGAGCATAAAATAAAAGACTAGAGGGAAGGTGCTAGATTACACTGGGGAGTGTGTGGGAGGGAGAGCACAACCACAAAAGTAGTCAAGTTAGAATGAAAATAGACTTACCCTCCTCCTCTGAGTTTGCAATTTCATTCAGCACCCCAAAAACACCCAGCTCACACCTGAGGAAGAAAGGATGCTGAGTCACGTGATGGGTTCCTCCAGTTAGTGGCTCACTCAGTGGATTCAAACTGCCTGCACACGTGAAATGTGCCAAGCCAGGCTGTGTGCTTCATGTGCTTCTGGATGGTCTCTGCAGATGTCACCCATGAAGCCACCAAGCTTAGAGGTCTGCCAGGGCCTTATGAACATATCAAGCAGTCAATATTTGAGTCTTGTTGGCAGATGGATTAAAGTGTTAAAAACTTAAAAAAGGGGCCGGGAAGGTGGCGCTAGAGGTAAAGTGTCTGCCTTGCAAGCGCTAGCCAAGGAAGGACCGCGGTTCGATCCCCCGGCATCCCATATGGTCCCCCCAAGCCAGGGGCGATTTCTGAGCACATAGCCAGGAGTAACCCCTGAGCGTCAAACGGGTGTGGCCCAAAAACCAAAAAAAAAAAAAAAAAAAAGAGGGCCCGGAGAGATAGCACAGCAGCGTTTGCCTTGCAAGCAGCCAATCCAGGACCAAAGGTGGTTGGTTCGAATCCCGGTGTCCCATATGGTCCCCCGTGCCTGCCAGGAGCTATTTCTGAACAGACAGCCAGGAATAACCCCTGAGCATCGCCGGGTGTGACCCAAAAACCAAAAACCAAAAAAAAAAAAAGAGTCAATATCTTTTTTTTTGTTTGTTTTATTTTAGGCTATACTTGGCTCTTTAGTTAAAGATCATTCTGAGCAGGGCTTGGAAACCCTATGGGCTTTAGTCAGTGAGGCCGGAGTGATAGCACAGGGGTAGGGCATTTGCCTAGCATACTGCTGACCCAGGACGAACCTGGGTTTGATCCCTGGCATCCCATATGTTCCCCCAAGCCTGCCAGGAGCGATTTCAATGTGCAGAGCCAGGAGTAACCCCTGAGCGCTGCCAGGTATGACCAAAAAAATAAAAAACAACAACAAGAAACCCACAGTCAGTGATATGCAAGGCAAGTGACCTACCTCCTATACTATCTCTCTGTCCCATTAATTCAACATTTGCCCTAAGATAGTGAAAAGAAAAACATAAAAAGATTTCTCCATTTTGGAAGCCATACTGCTGGTGTTCAAGGAGGTCAAACCTGGGTTCCGGCAGGCAATGTATGTGCACTAGCTCTTTATGACATCGCACCATCCCCACAGTATAATTTATTTTGGAGAGATTAGGGACTGAATAACACCCAATGGTGCTCAGGAGCCATTCCTGGCTCTGTCTGTGCTCAGGAGTAATTCCTGGCAGAGCATTCTTGAGTGTTGGAGAACCATACATGGTGCTAGGAATTTGAACTGGGGTTGGTGGATGCTAGTCTCGTGCATTAAACTAACTTGTCTAGCTCTTTTGTCCCACCCAACACATAGAAGGATTTGAATCAGAGATGTATACTGATCACATAGACGTCTTAGAAAGATTAGTCTGGGGGCCGGGCGGTGGCGCAAGAGGTAAGGTGCCTGCCTTGCCTGCGCTAGCCTTGGACAGACAGCGGTTCGATCCCCCAGTGTCCCATATGGTCCCCCAAGCCAGGAGCGACTTCTGAGCGCATAGCCACGAGTAACCCCTGAGCGTTACCAGGTGTGGCCCAAAAACCAAAAAAAAAAAAAAAAAGAAAGATTAGTCTGGATATTAATTAGAAGTGATCAAAAAGGAAGAAAGAGGCGAGAATGACAGTACTACAGGGAAGGCACTTGTCTTGCATGCTGCCAACCCAGGTCTGATCTAGTAAGGTCCATGGAGTTTCATCAGGGGTATTCCAGTGTAGAGCCAGAAGCAAACCCTGAGCACTGCCAGTTGTGACAGAAAAACAAAAACAAGGGGCCAGAGCAATGGCACAAAACGATAAGGCGCCTGCCCCACACTGCCTACGATGGACTGCAGTTCGATCCCCCAGTGTCCCATATGGTCCCCCAAGCCAGGAGTGATTTTTTTTTTTTTTTTTTGGTTTTTGGGTCACACCTTGCAGCGCTCAGGGGTTACTCCTGGCAGGCACGGGGGACCATGTGGGATGCCGGAATTTGAACCAATGACCTGCATGAAAGGCAAACGCCTTACCTTCATGCTATCTCTCCGGCCCCAGGAGTGATTTCTAAGTGCATAACCAAGAGTAATCCCTGAGCATCATCGGGTGTGGCCCAAAAACCAAATAAATAAATAAACGGCTACTTCATGGACTAGAGTGATAGAGCAATGAGTAGGGCATTTGCCATGCACAAGGCCAACCCCAGTTCAACCCCCAGAATCCCATAGGAATCTCAGGCCCAATGAGCCTGCCAGGAGCAATTTCTTTTTCTTTTTCTTTTTTTTTTTTTTTTGGTCACACCCGGCAGCGCTCAGGGTTACTCCTGGCTCTACATTCAGAAATTGCTCCTGATAGGCATAGGGGACCATATGGGATGCCGGGATTCGAACCACCGTCCTTCTGCATGCCTTACCTCCATGCTATCTCTCCAGTCCCTCCAGGAATAATTCCTAAGTACAGAGCCAGTAGTAACCCTAAGCACCTCTGTGTGTGGCCCCAAATCCCTCCCCCCCAAAAAAGGCTACTTCAGGATCAGAAAATCATTCAGAGGATGGGAGCACATTTTGTATGCAGAAAGTCAGGGTTTTGTCCCATCACAGCATGGTTCCCCAAGTAAAAAACACAACAGAGGGGCAACACTCTATACCAATTCAATATCTGGAGTAGCCCATGAGCACCACTGAGACTGAGCATGACCCCAAAAAAGTGGAGATGCTGGAGTGATAATACAGTGGGGAGGGTGTTTGCCTTGCATGTAGCCGACCTAGGTTTGATCCTTGGCATCCTATGGCTCCCTAGATACCCCCCAGGAGTGATTCCTAAGTGCAGAGCTAGAAGTAACCCCTGAGAATCACTGGATGTGACCCTAAAAACAAAGGACCAGAGAAATAACATAGTGGGTAGAGCATTTGCCTTGCACATAGCCAATCTGGTTTCAATCCCTAGCCCCCCGAGCCCACCAGGAGTGATTCCTGAGTGCAGAGCCAGGAGTAACCCCTGAAGGCCACTAAGTGTGGCCCAAATACACACACCCCAAAAAACCAGAAGGGTATTGTGGGTGGAAGAGACAGAGAGACAGAGACAGAGAGAAAGAGAGATACTTCTACTTCAAAAATCTAGTGGGGGAATCAAAATGACCTGAACCGTAGGGATACAGACAACTAGATTGGATAAACAAAGGAAGTAGAATAAACAGGATTATTAGTAAGGAAAAGAGTGAGAGCACGCAAATGACCCAAGACACAAATAACCATAGCTCCTATTGCTTCCATTGTACTCAAATGTTACAAACATCATCTAATTTAGCCACAATCACAACTCAACAAAATAGATATTGCTGGGGCTGGAGAGATAGCATTGAGGTAAGGCGTTTGCCTTTCATGCCGAAGGTCATCGGTTCAAATCCCGGCATCCCATATGGTCCCCCGAGCCTGCCAGGAGCGATTTCTGAGTACAGAGCCAGGAGTAACCCCTGAGCACTGCAGGGTGTGACCCTAAAACCAAAAAAAAAAAAAAAAAAAAAAACGGGATCGATGCCCGCATCCTCCACCAAAAAAAAAAAAAAGAGAAAAAAAATAGATATTGCTATCATGTGCATTTCTAGAAGAACAGAAGTATAAGAGGATAATGAATTAAATAATCAAGGTGACCTCGATAGGAAATGACCTTCAGGATTCATGCTTCCATCTGCCCTAGTGCTGATGCTTGCACCAAGTGCACCTCAAGTAGAAAGGCCATTCCTGGAGATGGAAAATGTAAAGAAGCAGGCTTGGAGAGAGAACTAAAAGATGAGTTTTGAACACACTGTGTAACACTGGGGAATAGCAACCTAGTGAAGTTTGGCACACAGCTGAACACAACACAAAGCTCCAGGATACATAAGTACTATCAAAAGGAGGAGCTAGGAAAGGTCCACACTGGAGAAGCAGGCAGTGAGAAAGAAATCAGAATTAAATGGGTTTTTTTTAAACAATGAATTCAGTGTAAACTTCACTCACACAAAAAGGCAATCAAGGGGGGCCAGAGCGGTGGCACAAGCGGTAAGCCATCTGCCTTGCCTGCGCTGGCCTAGGAAGGACCAGACCACAGTTTGATCCCCCAGTGTCCCATATGCTCCCCCAAGCCAGGAGCGACTTCTGAGCATATAGCTAAGAGTAACCCCTGAGTGTCACCAGGTGTGGCAAAAAAAAAAAAAAAAAAGGCAAGTAATTTAAGCCAGTCCAGTCCCTACTTGCATTAAAAACAGGTGCTCTACACTTTCATACTCTCCTGGTGGGCATAAAAGTGTTCGCCTTAGGGGTCAGAGAGATAGCATGGAGGTAAGGCATTTGCCTTGCATGCAGAAGGTCGGTGGTTCAAGTCCCAGTATCCCATATGGTCCCCTGAGCCTGCCAGGAACGATTTCTGAGCATGGAGCCAGGAGTAACCCCTAAGTGCTGCCGGGTGTGACCCAAAAACAAAACAAAAAAAAGAAAGTGTTCGCATTCAACATCTGGCCACCTACACAACAAAATGATAATAATAGAGTTAACCCTTGGGATTAATATGAGCAAGGCACCATTCTCTTAAGGAAATCATTGCCACAACTTTATAAAGTAAGTTTCATTTTACAGATGTGGAAACTGAGGAAATCAGTGACTAAATAAACTGCCCACCAACTGCCCCCAAGGTCACAAGGCTAAATGCATATCTAACCTTGCTGAGCTTCAGGTAAAAGCTCAGAAAATAGTAATGACATGAAGTAGTAGCAAAAAGATTCAGAGTCAATTCAGAAATGAAGGCCAACTGAATAGCAAACAACCTGACTGTGATATATACCCTTGAGTTCCACAATGTCTTACAGTGATTTGATGGTTTGATGAAAGATAAAGAGCTCTGAACTAGGTTGAAGGGTGATAATCCCATTTTATCCAAGACCTGGTCAGAGCAATAGGACAGCAGGTAGTACACTTGCTTTGAAATGATCCCCAGCATCCCACAAGAGTTTGATCCCCAAACACCACAAGAGTAATTTTTGAGTGCAGAATCAGTAATAATTCCTGAGCACCGCCAGGTGTGGGCCCAAAACAAAAGCAAAAAATCATTTCTTCCAGAACCTGCTGTCATTGCCCAGGATATCCTTAGCCAGGTCTCACCAAATGTTGATGCATCTTTTCCACACTTGTTCGCGATGATGGATGAAAGCAGTTCTCGTGCCATGGTCCAGTCTCCCAGGGGCCTTCAGGGGATCTTTGGTCAGGTTTAGGACAGGAAGATTGATCCACTATAGCCCAGAAGGGAGAGGTGTGAAAGTGAGTCCATCCCTTCCAGTCCAGCACAAGTCCCTGCATCCATCTTCAACCTAAGTATCTGACTCCCATTCCACCAGTCTTAACATGTGGCCATGTGTAACTGGTCTTAGCTCTTTTATCTAAGACCCAAAATTTTCCTGGCTAGATTATAAAAACTCCTGATTATAAAAACTCTTTCTTACATAGACAGGTACCAATACACACTGTCAGTTTCTCTTCCTTTTTATTCCTAGGAATACTACGAGAAAATAAAATAGTTCCAGGATGTGGTTTCCTAGTAACTTCAGGATTCTATCCTCAACTTTTCAAGTTCTCCACTTTCATATCCCCTTAGACCAGCGTTTTTCAACCACTGTGCCACAGCACACTAGTGTGCCATGAGATATTGCCTGGTGTGCCATGGGAAAAATCCCAATTTCATCCGTAACATGCAGCATGTTAAAAAAAAAAAAACTATATAAAACTATAAAGACTGGGCCCGGAGAGATAACACAACGGCGTTTGCCTTGCAAGCAGCCAATCCAGGACCAAAGGTGATTGGTTCGAATCCTGGTGTCCCATATGGTCCCCCTATGCCTGCCAGGAGCTATTTCTGAGCAGACAGCCAGGAGTAATCCCTGAGCACCGCCGGGTGTGACCCAAAAAACAAAACAAAACAAAAAAAACTATAAAGACTATAAGAACTAAAGACAGAGAGAGCCTGAGAGCTGTTGACGAAGAGCTACGTGTGTCTTTCTTCGATTCCTGCCAGAATATCAGCTTTGTGTTCAGCCAAACAGACCCAGGTTTTGCACTGAGTATGTAAACAGAAATATGAACAATTACAAAACACTTTATATAAAATAATAATTATAAAATAATGTCTTTGTGCTTATTTGATTCCTATTCAAGAGAATAATTACTTTATATAAAGTCAATATAGGCAGAGTTAAATTTTTAACATTTTCTAATGGTGGTGTGCCTCGTAATTTTTTCTTTTTATGAAAAAAGTGTGCCTTTGCACAAAAAGGTTGAAAAACACTGCCATTAGACTCCACTCTCTAGGCCTCCTCCACCCTCCTCCAAGAAGCAGGTCCTCCTCCATCCTCTGACCCCAGCCCTGCTATTTCTCCCCAGCTGGGCCAGGCATTTTCTGGCACTCCAGTCTCCAAACTGCTAAATTGCAATATTGCTAGTATTGCAAATATTGCTAGCATTGCAAATACTGCAGCCTCAGCTTCCCCATCTCCAGGGCCCACCTCCATGCAGGTACCCCCGACCCCCTGGCCCCAGCCACCTGGCCCCTGAAGTCGGGCGGAGGACTCTCATAGCTAGTGCCTGTCACCAGCTCGTTATTGTGCTCGTAGAGGGTGACTTGACCCCTCGGCGGCGGCGGGGGGAATAACCCCAAGGAGCACATCTTGCATGTCCGGTGAACGTGCAAAATCCGCAAAAATCCGAGGATCCTCCTCCTCCTTCTCTTCCACCTCCTCCTCTGAGTTCCCGGGCTCGATTCAGACGTGTGTACGGGTAGCCGCCTGGGACAAACGGCTCAACGGAAGATAGAAAGGACGTTCGCGCTCTCCTAGCACGGACTTCCGGAGCGTCGGCGCGTGCGCGCGCCCCCTGGTGGTCGGAGGAGCGATCGGCGCGGACACGTCAGAGGCCCAACCCGACGTCCTGAAGGCCAAAGCGGTTTTTTGTTTTTCCCAATGACACTGCTGTTTTGGTTTTTTTTTTTCCTTTTCCCAGCTCCGAATTCTTCAACTGTTTTCCATACTCCCTGAGCTCGGGAAACCCATAATAAGCCACGCTTAGGAAAGCACCTAATTAGATCCTCATCCTACCTAAGTTTGTGGATCACCCCAAGGAAAATATAGACTGTCACGGCTAGAGAGCTTTGGGAGGAGGAAATGTCAGGGGGAGACCTTGGGTGCAGAAGTGCTGCATGCCAGAACGTGCCAGGAACCCGAGCCCCCAGGGTTAGGCAGAACGGGAAAGGGGAGCAGTTGAATGGTGGATCTTTATTTGAGCTCCTAGGGTGGCTACATTGAACAGTGAGGACTGTCCAATCGCCTTGAGTAAAGGGAGGCCAGGACACTAGGACCTAAACACAAAAGTCAGAGGCCAGGAGAGACCGCCCAACGGAGGGTATGTCTCCAACACAACAGAGTTCCCAGAGGACATGTGGGTGTGTCCCCCCTTAACAAAAACAGGAACAAAACTAAAACAAACTAGGCATTCTGACAAGAAAAGAAGTGAAGGGGCCAGAGTGATAACACAGCAGGTAGGGCCTTGCACATGGTCGACCCAGATTCAGTCTCTGGCATACCATGTGGTCCTCCCCAAGCCTGCCAGGAGTAATTTCTGAATGCAGAGCCAGGAGTAACCTGAGCACCGCTGGGTGTAGCCAAAAATAATAAGAATAATAAGAGGGGGCCGGGAAGGTGGCGCTAGAGGTAAGGTGTCTGCCTTACAAGCGCTAGCCAAGGAACGGACCGCGGTTCGATCCCCCGGCGTCCCATATGGTCCCCCCAAGCCAGGGGCAATTTCTGAGCACATAGCCAGGAGTAACCCCTGAGCGTCAAACGGGTGTGGCCCAAAAACCAAAAAAAAAAAAAAAAAAAAAAAAAAAAAAGAATAATAAGAGAAGTGAGGCTTGATGTTCATATTAGCTCCAAGCCAGGCATACAGAACTAGAGTCAACTATTGACAGGGGTCACCTCCTCTTACAGCTGTGTGACTTTAGAAAAGTCATTTAAGGCTTTATATTGCAGTCTCCTGGTTAGTTTACAAGGTTGTTTCTCATAAAATATTGGGACTGAAGGCATTTAATAAGCATTTAATAAGCTCAAAGTGCTAAGCATGTCAGAGAGTAACTATGAACGCTATATTATTCATTTCACCAATGTGAATTATGGGGACCAGAGCAATAATAATAATAATAATAATAATAATAATAATAATAATAATAATAGCAGCACTTGAACCTGGGTTCAATCCCCAGCACCTCATGTGGTTCCCTGAGCATTTCCAGAGCTAAGAATAAATCCTGAGCACCACAGTGTGTGACCCAAAAAGAAAACAAAACAAAAACACACCCCACTAATGAACTATTCCAGGAATGTTCCAGACATGGTCACTATGCCTGAGAGCAGTCAATAGCATCTAAGGAGACTGCAGAGGGGGAGAGGGAAGGTTTGGGTGAGACAGACAATATAGAGAGTAAAACAGTTGCCTTTCATGCAGCCAGAGTACCCTGACCTCCCTGGTGCTGCCAGAGCCAGTAATAAGCTTTCAGAGAGAGGGAGAGGGAGGAGAGAGAGAGCATGCCCCAGGTTTTTTTGTGTTTTGTTTTGTTTTGTTTTGTTTTGTTGGGGGGGGGTCACACCTGGCAGCGCTCAGGAATTACTCCTGGCTCTACGCTCAGAATTTGCTCCTGGCAGGCTGGGGGACTCTATGGGATGCCGGGATTCAAACCACCATCCTTGGGGCCGTAGAGGTGGCGCTAGAGGTAAGGTGTCTGCCTTGCAAGCGCTAGCCAAGGAAAGATCGTGACCGCTGTTCGATCCCCGGCGTCCCATATGGTCCCCCCCAAGCCAGGGGCAATTTCTGAGCACTTAGCCAGGAGTAACCCCTGAGCATCAAATGGGTGTGGCCCGAAAAACCAAAAAAATAAAATAAATAAAATAAAATAAATAAACCACCATCCTTCTGCTTGCAAGACAAATGCCTTACCTCCATGCTATCTCTCCAGTCCCCAGGTATTGTTTTGTGTTTTGTTTATTTTAATAATTTGTATTATAACCAAAGTGCATTACGAATCTTTCATAGTAGTATTTAAGGTACATAGTGACAATGAATGAGGGCCATTCCCACCACCAGAGTTGTCCTCCCTTCACCCCTATTCCCAGCACACTTCCCATATCTCCCTCATTTGTCCCCCAGAATGCTAGTGTAACTGCTACTCTCTGTGTATAGCTTGTTGTAGATAAATATCGATTCTATTGTCGTTGATTTTGGGTTTGGTGTTTGAGTCTGTTTTTTTTTTTTTTTTTTTGGTTTTTGGTTTTTGGGTCACACCCGGCAGTGCTCAGGGGTTCCTCGTGACTCTAAGCTCAGAAATCGCTCCTGGCAGGCTCAGGGGACCATATGGGATGCTGGGATTCGAATCATCGTCCTTCTGCATACAAGGCAAACGCCCTACCTCCATGCTATCTCTCTCCCAAGTCTGATCAATTTTATTTCCACTCACTGTTCATAGGACTGTTTGGTCCTGGTACCATCCATTCCCCTCTCCCCCAGGTTTTGTTTTAGAAACACCTAACACCCAGCTCAGTACACTGAGGGTTCACTCGCAACAGTGCTAGAGGCACCTTGTGGGAAGTTTGGTTAGATCCAGCTTATGCACTTCAATCCTCCCTTACCCCCAAATTATAATATTTAAAGCAAAGGGCCATTGTAGTTTTGCATTATCAAATCCTGCGTCTGCTCCTTTCGACCTGAAAAGTTCTCTCAAGAGAGTTATTTATTCCTCAATAACTTGCCTTACGTGTGGCCTAGTTCACTGTCATCTGGGAAGCTGAAGGAGCATAAAATAAAAACAGGGAGAGAGATGCAACTGAGGTCTGGGAACCCCTCCTTGAGCGGGGGAGCACGCAGGAGAGAAAGGGGGGACAGTGATGACAGATGAGGGAGTGGGAGAGCTGAGATCTCTGTATCCAGCCCCATCTCAAGCCCAGAGAGAAACTCTGAGGAAATCCTGGGGAGTATGCAGGAGGAAAAGGGGGGACAATGATGACAGATGAGGGAGGGAATGGAAGATCTGAGATCTCTGTATTCAGCCCCATCTCAAGCCCAGAGAGAGAGAGAGACTCCCCGAAAATCCTGGACCCCACATGTCAGGCCGAGCTCACTTTCGAGCTCCAGCAGGGAGCGCGGCCACCCTGGCCACAAAGTCAGCGCGCCCAGGGTGTTCTCCGGCCTCTGGGTGGGCGGGCTCCCCGAGACTCGCAAATCGGGGACCCTCCTCTTTCGAAGGAGGCCTGGAGGTGGTCCGAGGGGGGGCCCTGGAGTTCCGCCCGACCCCCGGCGCCCCGACTGAGGCCGGTAACCAGGCGCACATGGCCCGCCCGGCCCTGTTTGTCCTGGCAGCGCGCCGCCGCTATTTGAGGCGCTTTTTATCTCCCCGAAACCAGCAAAACCCCAAAAGCGGAGCCGAGGGAAGATGAAAGGGGCCGAGGGCCGGGAGGGGACGACCGCCGGGCTGTGGCGGGCGCGAGCTGGCACCGGCCAGGCGGAGCCCCTGAGGCGACTGCGCCAGGCCCTGAGGGGGGTCCCGAGGAGCCCTTGGGGGGCCGCTCTGGGCCTCGGCTTGCAGGGCGGACCCCCAACCCCGGTGCCCTGGCCCCCGCATGTTCCAAGCGCCTCTGAGGGAGCCTTCACACCACTGCGGCCTAAGGAGACCCTGCCAGGCCCGGGTTCTGGACCTGGCCACTGGGGGACACAGCCTGGCCGTGCCAGGGCATCCCCTCGGCCTAGTGAGAGAGTCCTCGGGTTGGGGGTCTGCACAGAGCCCTAGTGTGGCTTGGGGATGGTCGCCACAAAGTGGCTTTTGTTGGCCCGCTAATGCAATGGCAGGCTTGAAGATTGCAGGCCTTGGGTCTGTCTGCAAGGCCGCACGCGTCCACCGCCCCATCCTAGGTGGGCTCTGCCCAGTTGGAGATAAAACTTGGGGAGAAGCCTATGGGGCCTTCCAGCTTTACTGGGGTCTCGAACCCTCATCCCCCTGACCAGAAAGGGCTCCTAGGACCAGAGTGATAGATAGTTCAGCCTGGTAGGGGAGTTTTCTTTGCACGCGGTCGACCTGGGTTTGACCCCACACACACATCCCATATGGACCCCCCAACCAACCCTGCCAGGAGCAACCCCTAAGCATAGCCAGGTGTGGTCGGTCACCTTCCAAAGAGGAAGGCCTGGTGTGTTTAGAACTTACATTGTAGAATATGCAAAGGCATTCATTTATTCACCCCTCTCTCCCCCAATCTTTGTGTGTGTGTGTGTGTGTGTGTGTGTGTGTGGCTTTGGGTCACACCCGGCAGTGCTCAGGGGTTACTCCTGGCTCCATGCTCAGAAATTGCTCCTGGCACGGGGGACCATATGGGATGCCAGGATTCGAACCGATGACCTCCTTCATGAAAGGCAAACGCCTTACCTCCATGCTATCTCTCTGGCCCCTCTCTCCCCCAATCTTTCAAGGAAAAAAGTTTCTGGGTAGCCCACTCTTTCCCTCCCCCTTTCTTCTTTCACCAGAACATTTAAAATCAAACTTTTATTTATTAAATAATTAAAAAAAAGACTCCATGAGGGCACGATCCTTTCTTTCCTTTCCACAACATTACCCCCTCCCCAAGCTCCCACGGTGAGAACCCTTTCTTTCACCTGGGGGCTCCGAGGGAGCAGGAGATAGAAAAAGAGGATCCAAAGTCACAGAAAAAGGCATTCCAAGGCACGAAGCGGCTTTAAGAGTCACTGGAGGTGGAGCCGGGAACATCTGAGACTCAGGTTGGGAGCCTGTGATCAAACCCCACAGCTTGGGACCTCTGTCTTGCCCTCCTCCATCATAAATTCTTCCTTCTTGTGGCTTCTAGGCACCTGGTCGTACACTGTGCCTTGCTCAGAGTAGGCACTCAATAAATACTTTATTTATTTGAATGTGACCCCAGAGAAAGCCCTCCCCACCCATCTTTCACAAAGGACATCTTCAAACCAATGGCCTCTTCTGTTAGGTGAGTTTCCTCAGGTCTAAACTAGCATCTGCAAACTCTCCATAACCATGGCAACAAGGGATTAACCTGATGGGGTCATGGGAGGGGCAGTGGTAGAACTTGCTCTGGGGTTAAGGAGTTGGGGTACATTCCAGTTCTCCCCTCCATAATACTCAGATTCACAGCTTCTGGCTGGGGCTGAAAAAATCAGGGATCTCCTAGGATGAGTAACCCCATCAACTCTTTAACTGATCTAGCTAACCAACCATATCGGCAGAGATTCTATTACAAGAGAAACCCCATCCAGTGAGCCCCTGATGATAGACGTTCTATTATCAAGATCTCCACTAACACTTTTTTTTTTCTACACATAAATGAACTTTGCTAAATTTCCCATAGTAGAAATGGACTTTGGAGCCCAAGAGATAGTCAAAGAGTTGGAGCACATGCCTGGCATGAGGGAGCCCCAGTTTTAATCCCCAGCTCTACATGATTCCTCAAGCTCTTAGGGATCTGACCCAAAAAAAACAAAAAAGAAAATTAAAAATAAAAATGGATCTCCTTCCCTCACCAGTTCACTGACCTCTCATCATAACTTAGATAAATAGAATTATTATTACTATTAATTTCTCTTGGAATATAGGGGGTTAAATATATAGGCCTGGGGGCAGCTTCCCTGACCCCGGGGTCACCCCATCTTTGGGATTAGATTCCCCACTGGTCTGCCCCCTTCCCCAGCATCCTGCTCCCTGCCAGGTCACTAACCCCCAAGTCCCTAAATCTAGTCCCTAACGAAGAGGCCACCAGGGGGCAATAAATTATCATCATCATCATCATCATCATCTTGTGTTTGCAAAAAAGAACACTGAAATGTATGGACAGCAATGGGATAAAAAGTCGGGAAGAGGTAAACTGGACCCTGGAAACTAAGGAATAATGGCAAATAAATGTGGGAAATGGTAAAGATGCATGTCAAGAAGTGGGTGAGAAAGAGGGAGAGGGTTGGGGGGCAAATGGAAGGATAGTTGGTGCTGCTTAAGAGCAGAGAGCTGTGAACAAAGAATGGGAAGTGTTTCAGAAGTCAGCAAAGGAAAGCCAGGGGTGGGGAGAGATCCTGAGATAAGCCTTCCATGAATAGGCTCATAACAAGGGGAGGGGGAAGCAGAAAAGGCATGCAATGCAGAGAGAACTCAGGCCCAGATTAGCCAGGGAGAACAGAGAGGAGCCCTAAAAGGCAGCATGCTTGGAACGGAGCGAGTGAGGGACAAGCAATGGTCCACGGAGCCACAAGAGATGGGCAGAGCAATCTGGGGACAGGAGACCAGCTCAGATCTCCAACAGGTTGCTCTGCTCTGGGCTGCCTCCGGGGGCTTTCTCTGGGGGTGCTGGTGAGGTGGACGGTTGGGGTGTCTGACTGGCCTCCTCTTCCCCTGTGCTGCGGCCCTCCCCTAGCTCTTTGGCAACACTAGGAGGTGGCCCCGGGCCTGGCTCGCCATGGGTACGTTGGTGTTTGCTCAGATGGTCGCTGCGAGTAAAGCGCTTGGAGCAGAGCAGGCAGGTGAACTTCTTCTCCCGGGTGTGAGTGCGCACATGGCGCTCCAGCTCGTCTGATCGGGTGAATCTCTTGCCGCAGAAGAGCCAGTTGCAGACGAAAGGCCTCTCTCCAGTGTGCCAGCGCAGGTGGGCCTTCAGGTGTGAGGCCTTGCCATACACCTTGCCACAGCCAGGGATGTGACAGCTATGAATGGGCTTCTTGCGCAGCCCAGCAGCGGCCGCCCCCAGGCGCTCGAGCTCCTGGCAGTTTGGGCAATCACAGGAGGAGCGCCCCGTTCCACTGCCCCCATATCCACCACTGCCCCCGCTGCCTGAACCCCGCGAGGGTTTGGCTCCTCCGCCCCCCTCCAGCTGCCCACTATTGCCCATTGCCTTGGGCTTATAGACTTCTTGGGGCAAGACATGCTGAGGACCAGGCTGCAGGAGATGAGGGGCCGGGTAGGGAGCGGGATTTAGTGGGGAGAAGTCGGAGGGATAGGTGGGCAACTGGGGGTTGAGGGGGGGTTGAGCAGGGCCTGTGGGTAACGTTCCTTGCAACCCATCACCCTGGCCCTGCGCACCACCTAGCCAGTTGCCCCCAGGATGCATGTCCCACCAAGGAGTAGGAGCGTTGCCCGGGCCTGGTGAGATCCCCGCGTGGATGCCTGCCTTGTACCAAGAGCCGTAGGGGTGTGCCATGTCCAGAGAAGTGTAGACACTGGGCAGGCAGTCGGAAGAGCTGTGCCCCTTCGGCACTAGCAAGCCTGGGTCCTGGGTGCCCGTGGGCCCAGGGAATGAGTGGGAGAAAGGGGGGTAGTCATTGGCATAGCCAGAAGTGGGTGCCGGAGGACTGCCTGCAGGGGAGAGGAGCCCATTGGTGCTTGTAAAGGGTGCTGGGTAGGCATCGCCCATGGTTTTGGGGGCTGAGAGGTCACTGCCCACCGAGTAGGGCTTCTTTGCGCCTGCTTTGCTCAGTGCGGTTGAGTCCCGAAGAGGGCTGGAGCCACCAAACTTGCTGCAGGCTGCAGTCAGCATGGCCAGGGGACTGGAGCCATAGTGAGTTTCCTCCTGTGGAAAACAGACACCTGTTTAGCAGGGAGAAGGCAGAGCACGGGGAGAGGGCAAACTCTAGGTAAAGGGCCTTGATAATATGACAGAAAGGCATTTGCCTTGCATATGGCCAATCTAGGTTCAAACCACATAGCCAGAAACTTTAAACATACCCAGGTTTGTCCCAAAACAAGCAACTAACAAAAAGAACTAAAGCATATGCTTTTCATGTAGGAGCTCCTGGTTCCATCGCTGGCAGTTCATGATCCTTTGAACATTACTGAGAACAGCCCCCTGTGCCCCAAGCACCCAAGGGTATTGTTGAAAACAAAATGAGGGGGCCAGAGAGATAGCATGGAGGTAAGGCGTTTGCCTTTCATGCAGGAGGTCATCGGTTCAAATCCCGGAGCCCCATATGGTCCCCTGTGCCTGCCAGGAGCAATTTCTGAGCCTGGAGCCAGAAATAACCCCTGAGCACTGCCGGGTGTGACCCAAAAACCACAAAAAAAAAAAAAAAAAAAAAGAAAGAAAAGAAAACAAAATGAGGGGCCGGGCGGTGGCGCTGGAGGTAAGGTGCCTGCCTTGCCTGCGCTAGCCTAGGACGGACCGCGGTTCGATCCCCCGGCGTCCCATATGGTCCCCCAAGCCAGGAGCGACTTCTGAGCGCATAGCCAGGAGTAACCCCTGAGCGTCACCGGGTGTGGCCCAAAAACCAAAAAAAAAAAAAAAAAAAAAAAAAAGAAAACAAAATGAAACAAAACAAAACAAAAACTGAGGGCAAGGGGCTGAAGCAATAGGACAGAGGGTAGGGTGTTTGCCTTGCATGCAGCTAGGTTTGATCCCCAGCATCCCATATGGTCTTTCATGTACCACCAGGAGTGATTCTTTTTTTTTGTTTGTTTTGTTTTTGGGCCACACCCGGCGGTACTCAGGGGTTTCTCCTGGCTGTCTGCTCAGAAATAGCTCCTGGCAGGCACGGGGGACCATATGGGACACCGGGATTCGAACCAACCACCTTTGGTCCTGGATCGGCTGCTTGCAAGGCAAACGCCGCTGTGCTATCTCTCCGGGCCCAGGAGTGATTCTTGAGTACACAGTAGAGTTAGCCCTGAGAACTGCTGGGTGTGGCCCAAAGTTAAAAATAAAAAGGAAAAGACCAGTAATAACTAAGTGATCAGTGAGACCCAGTTATGGTGTGGAAGGAGAGAGAAGCCCATGACTAACTTAGGGGCAGCGGTAGGGTGTTTGCTTTGCATGCTCAGTCAACCCAGGTTCAATCTTTAGCACTCCACAGAGTCCCCCAAGTAATGCCAGAAGTGATCCTTAAGAGCAGATCTAGGAGTAAGTCTTGAACATCACAGGTGAGGCCCAAAACAAACAAACAAACAAACAAAAAACCCTGCAACCTAATATCCCAACCTAAGAGGCAGGGAAGGTCCCTATGGAGTTCCAGGTGGGCTGTAGGAACAGGAGATGTGGAGGGATAGTAGAGTTGATAGGGCTCATTTGCCTTAAATGCAGCTGACCTAGGTTCAATTCTTTAAATCCCATTTAGTCCCCCAGCTCTCCAGGAATAATTTCTGAGCACAGAGTCAGGAGTAAGCCCTGAACACACAAAGCAAAACAAAGAACAGAAGATGCTTCCTAGAGGGCAGAAGAGAGAGAGAGAGAGAGAGAGAGAGAGAGAGAGAGAGAGAGAGAGAGAGAGAGAGAGAGAGAAGAAGAGGAGAGAGAGGAGAGAGAGGAGAGACAGAGATTGGAGAGAGAGGAGAGAGATTGGAGAGAGGAGAGGAGAAAGAGAGAGAGAGAGAGAGAGAAGAGCCACAGGATGTGCACATGGTACATGACTCATATTGCAATTGGAGCACCACCAGGTTTGATATAGTCCTCCCTGCTTATACCCTCACCCCCAAATAAACAGGTTAGAGAGGAATGAGAACATAGCAGTACCTGATGAACTGATAATAAAGGAAGGATCTGACTTTTGGAAATTAGTTTGGTATGGACCAAGATTAGGGACCTGGAGAGGAAGAATTGCCTTCACAGAGCAACATGGGCAGAAACTCCAGATTTCCCAGCTCTTTAAATTTCTTTTTTTGGGGTGCCGAAGAGATAGCATGAAGGTAAAGCATTTGCCTTTCATGCAGAAGGTTATTGGTTTGAATCCCGGCATCCCATATGGTCCTCCGAGCCTGCCAGGAGCGTTTTCCTAGCATGGAGCCAGGAGTAACCCCTGAGCGCTGCCGGGTGTAACCCAAAAACAACAAAAATTTTTTTCTTTTTTTTAGTGGGGGGAGTTGGGGCCAAAGCTGGCCAATTCCTGGCTCTATATTCAGGGATCACACCTGATAATGCTCAGAATACTATA
Source organism: Suncus etruscus (assembly GCF_024139225.1). NCBI lineage: Eukaryota > Metazoa > Chordata > Mammalia > Eulipotyphla > Soricidae > Suncus > Suncus etruscus. Next base: position 79,803,308 of record NC_064858.1, read on the forward strand.
TAAAGTGCTGGTGATTGAACCCAAGTCAGTCAGCTGTGTGCAAAGCTAGTACCCTAACTCCCAGGCGATCTCTCTGACCCCATATTTCTTAACTTTTTGTTTGTTTTGTTTTGGGCCCATACCCAGCAATACTCAGAGATGCTCTGATAAATGCCATACCCACTGTACTATCTCTCCAGTCCTGAAATTTCTGTTTTATCCTGGACATGTCTTGTGTCTGCTCAGCTCCTGATGGGCAGTGTTCTGGTCTCCCTGAGATGTCCTCAAGTCCTCAGTAAGGAAGTCTTTTGCAGGGCACTGCCTTGCATCAGCAGACCCAAGTTCAATTCCTGGCACCCCATATGGTTCCCAAACTTCTCTAGGAATAATCCCTGAGTATAGAGTTAGGAATAAGTCCTGAGTGCCCACAGGTGTGCCTCCTCCACATGTACACCCCTCAAACACAGAAAGAATCTCTTGGGCAGGAGCAGTAGTAGAGTGGGTAGGTCATTTGCCTTGCATGTTGACCAGGTGTGATCCTTGGCACTCTATATGGTCTCCTGCATTGTGTCACTAGTTTTCCCTAAGTGTAGAGCCAGGAGTAAACCCTGAACACCACCAGATATGGCCTCCCTCCCCCCAATCTCTTGCAGGGACTCTGCTGAGGAAAAAAGAAGAGGAAGTAATGATGGAGACACTGAGCCATAAAAGGAAACACGACTGCACCAAACCACAACGGTGGCTTAGGCCAGAATTCCTTCCAAGCAGACATGGGTGCTTCCTGCTTTATGGGGCTAGTTGGTACCCTGTGGGGAGACCATGAAGTCCTCATGGGTCTCCAGAATAGGGGATTGGGATGACTTAATTGTGCTACTAACTTCCGTCTTCGCCTCAATGTTCCCTAAAAGGCAGCCTGCAAGCTATTCTCTCTTGACCTTTCCTGCACAGTGAGTGAAGGAAGGTGTAGATTTGGGTTGGGGAATGTGTACGGGTTGAGGGAGAGTCTTTCAGAAAAGCAAAATGTCCTTACTGCTAATCTTCCTTCTCCATGGGCAGCTTCAGGCCCCCCAGGAAGAGATGCCCTAGATTCTAGGGCCTAGAATCTCTGCCTGGCATACACAGATGTCCATTATTGAGAATCCCAATGAAAAAGATGCCTTCAAAAGCCAGTCTATTTGGTGTCCTTCTGGTGAAAAAGAACCTAAGAGCCCATGCTTCCCAGGACTGCCAGAAGCTGCTAGAATATGCATGCATGTAACACCAGAGGCAGGTCTGGGCTCTGGAGATTGTAGTAAGGGGTACAGTCACCACTTCTGCTCCTGTTAAGTCTTCCTGAAGTCCTTTGGCCCCATGAACTCCCAAACTCGAAACACCAAAGCTTTCTCAGATTTGGCAGTGGGAAAAACCCTGACTCCCTGGCATCAAGTCTCTGCCCTAGAGCTTTGATCCTGCCAGCAGAGGGTGGGCTAAAACAGGGCAACTGGCAGCAGACACCAGCCCTGCTGAACAGAGAGGTAGGAAGGGGTTGGTTCCAAGGAGGCAGGCTGTGTTGGGGAGCACAGAAACCCAAGCAGAGGAAAGAGATCCCTGAAAAGGCCCTGAGGATGAGGCTGGAGCCATAGTACAATGTTAGGGCATTTGCCTTGCAGGTACTCAAGTTCTATCCCTGGCAACCCATATGGTCCCAAGTCTTCCAGAAGTAATTTCTGAGCACAGAGCCAGAGTAAGCTCTGAGCATTGCCAGGTGAGGCCCCCAAACCAAGATAATAATAATAAATGAAAATAAAATAAAATGTTGTGAGAAGGGGAACAGGCGGTAAAACTGGCATAAAGAGCAGAACTGGGGCCAGAACCTAGCAGCACAAAAAGGTCAAGACAAAAAAAACTGGGAGAGAAGCAAATAGAAATAGAAATTGCTGATGGAAAGAGAAGGGGTTAGGAAAAACAGGCAGGGAAGGAAGAGGAGAGGGAGGAGGAGGAAGACACCCTTCCTACATAAAAGAAACCCCCCAGACCAGGCCACTCCCCACCCCCTTCTCCCCTGGCTGCCCTCCCCCTTCTGCCCATCCAGGCCAGCTCCAGCTCAGGCTCTGTTGGTTTCCCTGCGGTCGGTTTATTTTTAAAAAACGCCGACGCGGTCCCCCACGACCGGCCCTCACACTGTGGCCACAGGGGCCTCAGCCAAGCCCAGGGACCCCACCCAGCTGTGGGGAGGGAGTGGGGGTGAAAGATGACAGAGGGCCTCAGGGTAATAGGAGACCCCAGCCCTGGGCACAGCCTCAGGGTAGGCAAAGACTGGGAATAGGGATCCTCCTGAGCAGCCCTCTAGGCAACTCCAGGCCCAACAACCAGCACTTGCCTCAGTTTCCTTCTCTTGTGCCTTGTGCTGGCCCTCAGGAATGAGACCCCCAAGGAGCAGCACAGCCAAGGATGGAACCCAGGACTTTACACAGACAAGGACAACAGCTACCCAGTTGCATGTTTAAAACGTGCCTCCGGGCCTGGCCTTGCACAAAGCTTCAAGACCCGGAATCACAACGTCTTTGAGCACTGCTGGGAGATGTTATAACCAGAGCCAGGTGTAGGCCTGAACACCACCCCCAGTTTGTCCCCCAATTAAAATAAACAGGAGCGAAAGAAATAGAACAGCAGTGAGGTGCTTGTGGGTGACCTGGGTTCTATCTCAGACATCCATATGGTCCCCCAAGCCCACCAGGAGTGATCCCTAAGTGCAGAAGCAGGAGTAAGCCCTGTCTACAGCTGAGTATGGCCCCAAAACTAAAAATAATGTTTTAAATTAAAAAAAAAATCAAATGGGGCTGGAGCGGTGGCGCAAAGTGGTAAGCCTTGCTCACACTAGCCTAGGACGGACTGCGGTTCGATCCCCCAGCATCCCATATGATCCCCCAAACCAGGAGCGACTTCTGAATGCATAACCAGGGGTAACCCCTGAGCATCACAGGGTGTGGCTCAAAAACAACAATAACAAAAAATCAAGGGGTTGGAGAGATAGCACAGCGGTAGGGCATTTGCCTTGCACGTGGCTGATCCAGGATGGACCTAGGTTCGATTCCTGGCATCCCATATGATCCCCTGAGCCTTACCTCTAGCGCCACCGCGCTGGCCCCTAATTTAAATTTTTTTTTTTTTTTTTTTTTGGTTTTTGGGCCACACCCGGCAGTGCTCAGGGGTTACTCCTGGCTGTCTGCTCAGAAATAGCTCCTGGCAGGCACGGGGGACCATATGGGACACCGGGATTCGAACCAACCACCTTTGGTCCTGGATCGGCTGCTTGCAAGGCAAACACCGCTGTGCTATCTCTCCGGGCCCTAATTTAAAATTTTTTAAGTAAATATGTGGGGGCTATGGGGCCAGAGATATAGCATGGAGGTAAGGCGTTTGCCTTTCATGCAGAAGTACGGTGGTTTGAATCCTGGCATCCCATATGGTCCCCGTGCCTGCCAGGGGCGATTTCTGTTCTGAGCATAGAGCCAGGAGTAACCCCTGAGCGCTGCCTGGTATGACCCCCCCCAAAAAAAAAACCCAAAAATATGTGGGGGCTAAAGAGATAGTATAGTGGGTAGGGTACTTGAGATGTATGCAACAGACCCAGTTCAATTCCTAGTACCCCATGGGTCCTCTGTGTCCTGCCAGAAGTGATACCTGAGCGCAGAGCCAAGATTAAGTTCTGATCACCACCGAGTGTGGCCCAAAAACAAACCATAAAATAAAATAAAATTTAACATTAAGTGACTGGAGAGATAGCACAGCGGCATTTGCCTTGCAAGCAGCCAATCCAGGACCTAAGGTGGTTGGTTCGAGTCCCAGCATCCCATATGGTCCCCCAGGCCTGCCAGGAGTTATTTCTGAGCAGATAGCCAGGAGGAACCCCTGAGCACCACCGGGTGTGGCCCAAAAACAAAAACAAAAAAATAAAAAAAATAAAAAAATAAAATTTAACATTAAAAATAAATCTGTGCCCCACAGTAGTCAAATAGATTAGCATTCATGGTCAGGAATCCTGCCTAAGTTGCTTTCCTTCATCCCTCCCTCCACCCCACAGTCCCACATTCCTCAAAGAAAACAAAACAGGCCAGGAGGGCTTTAGAGAAGCCATAGAGGCCTTCTTCTTGAGCCTCTGGATCCAATAAAGGGAGTGGGGTTGAAGGTGAGGGGGTGGCAAGAACATAGCAGAGTGGGAACGCACATGCTTCCAACATATGAGTTCCTGGGTTTACTCCGTAGCAACATGCACACACACACATGTAAGTATTGAGGGGGTCTCTACACAAAGAAGGGACTGAAAGGCAGCATCAGAGCTGCCCTCAGAAATAAATGCTCACCACATATCTTGCATAAAGTTTGATGGGTCCTAGGCTCTGGACACCCAACATCTTAACTTCCTAGTCTCAAGTTTTTAGCCTTCTCCCCAAGTTTAATTCCTCCAACTTTCAATTCTTCAACCCTAGCATCTAGCTCCCATATTCCCCCATTGTTCCCCTGCATCTCAGCTCAAATGTGCTTCTCAGCAAGCAGTAGCTGTGGTCCCCTAGGAATCTCCAAGTTCTTCCCACCATTAAAGAGCAAAGCAAAGTGCATCCTGATGATAGATAGCAGGGGTAGGGGTGTGAGGACATTTGGGCTGGTGCCCCAGAAAAATGAAAAAGATGAAGGCATGGGCCCGGAGAGATAACACAGCGGCATTTGCCTTGCAAGCAGCCAATCCAGGACCAAAGGTGGTTGGTTCGAATCCCGGTGTCCCATATGGTCCCCCGTGCCTGCCAGGAGCTATTGCTGAGCAGACAGCCAGGAGTAACCCCCGAGCACTGCCGGGTGTGACCCCCCCAAAAAAAGATGAAGGCATTGGATTACTTCTATGATAGGGGCATCTCCAGGGCACAGGGACTGAGGGGACATAAATTCTGATGTCAGGACTCATTTTGCTAAAGGCAATCCCAATCCCATTACTTTCTAACAGGCTTTGGGTCAGCCCCACCCCCAAACATCAGTGCCACGCTGGCAACTCTAGCATGAAGCCTATACCCACTGACATGGCCCTTGTCTAGATGGACCCAGGACTCCCATGCACCTTATTCCTCCATCTTAAGAGCAACCATGGTGTTTCAACAATAGCTCAATCACGGGTTTCCAGGGAAAAGTCAGGGTAAACCTGGCCTTGTGACAGTCAAATTTGGGAGCAATACGTGGGGACCTGGGGGTCATTAACTAATTAAGCAAAAGAAACAAGGGCATGACATGCACCCCATTGCTTTCATACCATCTCCTTATAGTTACAAACTCATATTGCTCCTCACCTAGGCTCACAGATACTCAGGAGCTCCTGCACACATACCCCTGAAGCTCATGCAGCTTGCCCAACCCTAGAACTAACATAGACCCAGGCCACTGAGTAAACCAACTCACACACTACTCATGTCACTTCCTGTGTTGCCTTCCTTGGGGCCTGTCTCTCCAGAGACCCGTGCACAGACACTGGAAGCAGAGATGAGGACTTCTGAGGCCTAGGCTATATTTTTCATTGTTGCTGTTGTTGTTATTTAGTTTGGGGGGTCACACCCAGTTTTACTCAGGGATTACTCCTGGCTGTGACTGAGGAATCACTCCTGGAGAGCTCAGGGGATCATATTAGATGCTGGGGGTTGAACCCGAGTTGGCTGCATACAAAGCAAGTGCCCTACTAGTTGTTCTATAGCTCAGGCTGTGGGACTCCAGACTCAGAAAGTTCAAGGCTACTGAAAGGGAATGATCTTTAGGGAGTGAGTCCCAGAAGCCAAAGTTCTGAGGGTCCTAGAATGCAGGGTAGGGACAAAAGCAGAAGACCTGTGAAAGATTCAGCAATGAACCGAACTCCGAACACACTCTCAGTCTCTGTGTATTCAGGCACCTTCCCCATTCACACACCTTCTGGTTTCCAAGTCTGCCTAATCCTCCAGAAACCCTAGTAGAGTTTGCATTTTTTTTTCCTCCAGATCCCTAGTCTGACCCCCACAATACCTTGTTTCCCCTCATCCCCAAGACCAGAGGTAAGGGATGCTGGGGTCCCAGCCTGGAGGGGAAGTGGCTCAGTTCGCTCTGGAGCCTCCCACTCCCAAAATAGAGCTGAGTTTGTCTTTGGCTGAAAGTTAAATATTTGTGAGCCGGGCAGGCGGCCTCAGACCCTGGCCCTCCTCCTGGGTTCCCTCTCAGGCCTGGACCCAGTTCCTTTGGTCAGCCCCCCACCCCCATGCTCTGGACTCCCTTTGGCTCTTCTCTCAGAGTCCTTCCTTCTCTCCTCCAGACCCCAGCCCAAGGCCCAGACCACCCCCACCCCAATCCAAATCAGACTAGATAGAGGCTGCCCAGGTTAAGAGTTCCCCCAGAAATATCCCAGGGAATAGTATCCACATGCTAACTGGGCCCATATAACTACTCTCTCCCTTATCCCTCCCAGCGCCCTACAGGCCTCCTCCCTCGGTCCCTGTCCTACTCCACAGAGTAGGTGCTTGACTGACTTTGGGCTCCCTGCCCTTTACTGCCCTAATCTTTTCTCGGGTCCCTTAAGCCCTGGCAGGACTCTCCTCCCTGAACTCCTGTCCTCTGCTCCTCCCTCCTCTGATCCCACTCCTCTCCTCAGAGATATCCTAGAAGTGACAAGCAGCACTACAGCAAGTGCCTGAATGAGCCAGAGGTGGGAACGGATTGGGGCCACTCAGACTTCACTCTGGAAGGGAGGAGGGGGGCAGTTACCTCAAGCAGGGAGGACGCCATCCTGAGGCTGGGGACCGGGTCCCACGGAGCCAGGCAGATGGAGAGAGCCGAGTCGGAGAGAAGGAGAGGGAGGGAGAATGGGAGAATGGGAGAGAAGAGATCTAAAGTTAGAAGGGACTGGGGGGTGGGGGGTGGGGGGCTGCTCTCTGTCTGTAGGGATCCACCCTCTAATTACAGCTTTCCCAGCGGAGAAGGCTCCGGATCCAATGAGCAGGGCGAGAGAGGGAGGCAGAGGGTCCAAATTTCCTGCTCCATTTGCTGAGCTCCCCAAAGAAGGGATCTGGGCGGGAGAGGAGAAGCAGGGCTCCCAGGGAAGGGTGGAAACAGGAGGAGGGGTAGCAGCAGGGCAAGTTGTCAGGGCTTCCTGGGGGGTGCTGGAAGGGAGCCTGAAGGGCCAGTGACCCAGGTGGCCCACATCCGGCCCCAGCACCCCCTGGGTATCTGTGGGAGACACACAGAGCTGCCCGTGTCATGTACCTGGAGATCTGGGGCTGAGTGTCCTGGCCCTCTCCTCTGGGAGGTCTGGCAGTGGGCGTGCAGCAGGGGGGCCTGGGGGGCCTGGAGGGGCTCCTGCTCCTCCCAGGCTAGCTCCACTCCTGTTCCCGCTCAGGTTGGGATCCCAAGGTCTTACTCAGACTCCCGAGTCCTGGCTGGGCAACTGCAGTAGCTGCTGCTGCTATTGCTGCTGCTGCTCCTGCTGCTCCTACTCCTGCTGCTGAGGCCGCTGCTGCTGCTGAGGGAAGGAACAGGAGGGAAAAGGAACAAACCCCAAACCACTAATTAGAGATCCAGGGGGGGATGGGGGACTGGGGACGACACTCACACAGAGAGACTGGAACACACTGACATACACACTCATGGACAAACACGGGCTGAATCGCACTCACAGGGCCACAGCCAGTGTTGGGAGTGAGCGCACACAGACATGGCTGGAGCACGCAGCCACACGCACACACCCAAACTGACCACAGAGGTGCTGCTGCCCTGTCCCCACCTTGGGATCAGGGGAGCAGTGTGCCTGGGTCTGGAGTAACATGTGGATACGGAAGGTGATGTGTGTGGTGTGTGGATGTGTGTGATGTATGATGTGACTGTGTGGTGTGCATGTGATTATGTGGTTTGTGTGTGTGATGTGTCCATGCATATGACGTGTGTGATATGTATGGGGAGGGTGCAATTGTATGCTGCATATGTGATTGTCTGGTGTGTGTCTTTGTATGTGGTGGGTGGGTGTTGCGTTATCTGTGTGAGTATGATATGTGTGTTGTGGATGTGTTTTCTGTGTGTGTTGTGAGAAAGAAGAGGGAGAGAGGCTATGCTCTGAGCAGGGAGCTTCTACTGCAAACATTGAGGGTCACTGAGGAAGGCAGAGAGCAAGGAATATGGGTTTTATTTCTAGACTCATCTCATTTTGTAGAATAGAATCAGAATCTTCTGATTCAGAAAAAAATTTGAGATTTAAAAAGATGGGGCCGGGGCCGGGCGGTGGCGCTGGAGGTAAGGTGCCTGCCTTGCCTGAGCTAGCCTTGGACGGACCGCGGTTCGATCCCCCGGCGTCCCATATGGTCCCCCAAGCCAGGAGCAACTTCTGAGCGCATAGCCAGGAGTAACCCCTGAGCGTTACCGGGTGTGGCCCAAAAACCAAAAAAAAAAAAAAGATGGGGCCAAAAAAAAAAAAAAAAAGATGGGGCTGGAGAGATAGCATGGAGATAAGGTGTTTGCCTTGCATGCAGAAGAATGGTGGTTCGGGGGCCGGAGAGATAGCATGGAGGTAAGGCGTTTGCCTTTCATGCAGGAGGTCATCGGTTCTAATCCTGGCATCCCATATGGTCCCCCGTGCCTGCCAGGAGCAATTTCTGAGCATGGAGCCAGGAGTAACCCCTGAGCACTGCCGGGTGTGACCCAAAAACCACAAAAAAAAAAAAAAAAAAAAAAGAATGGTGGTTCGAATCCCGGCATCCCATAAGGTCCCCTGTGCCTTAGGGGCAATTTCTGAGCGTAGAGCCAAGAGTAACCCCTGAGCGCTCCTGGGTGTGACCCAAAAAAAAAAAAAGATATAAAAAGATGGGCAAAAGGTCGTAAGATCAGCTCACCTACCCATAAGGATTCTAGCCCTTTGGAATAGAAATAAATACTATATAAAGATATATTTATATATATTACCTATATAATATATAAAGATAATAAATAAAGACACCATCCATACTGCCAGTTCCTTGGTCCTAGGTCCTTGGTGGATACACCTTTCCTCTAGAACCATCTTTTCCCACTTCAGCAGGAAGAATAAAAATTAGCACTCAGCAGACTTCCCAGCCTGGCCTTCTTATCAAAATAGGGAACAAAAGAAGGTAAACCAGGCTGAGGGACAAAACCTGCAGTCTATGAGCAGAAACCTGGACCTTGAGGAAAGTTAATAGGAGAGAGGATGGACCCCAGTAGTGGAACCAGTGTCCCTCCCAGCAAGGACCTGCACTGGGGTATCTAGCAAGTGATTCCCCAATCCAGTCCTCCTCCTCCCAGCCCTGCCCATTAGACAATGGGGCTCTCTCCATCTCCACACCCCTGGTTCCCCATAGGATCCCTGCTAGTTTGCTTTTTGTTTTTGTTTATTGTCTATTCTCAGGGATCACACTCCAGGTGGTACTGGGGGTACCATATGTGGCTAGAGGGTTAAGGGGGTTACACTCTGCTGTGTGCCTGCTCCATCCTGTCTCTCCACCACTACCCAGCTTGCTTTCTCGGATCTTCAGCAGCAACTGCTCCATTCCTTGGCTCCTTTTGCTCTCCAAGCTCCCTAGGGGGAAGCTGGGGAGTAGAAGCAGATTAAGCCTCTCCACTTCCAGGGTTTCATGCTGAAGCAGTCAGCAGGGGCTAGCGCAAAGCCAGACCTAGAAGCTCTGGGTTCTAATCAATTTTAGGGGCGTCCAATTTTAGGGTAAATGTTAGGGGACCAAGGAGAACTGGCAGACAAAAGAAAGGAAGAAACAGATCGAGAGACACAGCAAGTGAGAACATTTGATAGAATCCAGAGAAACCTATGGGATAAAGAAAGAAGAGGAGCAAAATAAGCTGCAAGTACGTGGCAGTAAACAAAACAAAAACAAAAAAGGCACAGAGACACAGAGATGAGAAAACAATGACTCTTGAAGGACAGGTCAGAGAAAATAGCCTGAGGCTGGCTCCGGAGGAGGCAGAGGGTTAAGATGCCAGGCAGGTGGGGGGGCAGGGGTAGAGTATAAATAGTGCATAATTGTGTCCGATGATTACATGGGCCACCCCACCCGTCTGCCCAAGAGGAAGTGCCCGTGGTGGGGTGTCCCTGTGACCTAGAAGTCTCCCCCTGGTGAGGGTGTCTAGTCTAAGGTGCCAGATGGATTTCTGGGGCCCCCACTCAGAAGTTAGGAATGAGAAGAGGAAAACTTTGGACTGGAGCAATTATTTTCTGATGCCACCGAAGTAGCCTGAAACCTGTTAGAAGGGGGTAACTGAGGCAGAACAAAAGAGCTGAGATGGAAGGTGAGGGGAAACTGGGGTTCAAACTCACCTCAGGAAGAGGAAGGAAAAAGGAGGAAAGGAGAAAACTTCAGGGAAGAGGTACAGGGTTTGGGTAAAAGAAACAGGGTAAGGGCAGGGAGGGTGAATATTCTCCACTTTCCTTGGGGGGGGGTCTTTATCCCTATTCCTATCTGGGAAGGAACAGGAGTGGGGAGAGAAAGGAGGGAAGAAACAGGGTCCCCAGAAAGATGTGATCCCCCAGACACAGAGCCCCTCCCAAAAATAAGTGTCAAAGTCCTCAGCTGCTGGGCCCCCACCCAGACTTCAACCACCCACTTTTTTTTAGAAAGTTGTACAGCTGAGACGCTAGTGTTTGTGGGTCCAGCTCCACCTCCAAGTGTATTCCCAATGCTCTGGGCTTCGGGTAAAGCCACCCAGATCCCTGACCAAGGCCGGCTCCTCAGCTCAGCCCAGCCTCCCTAGGGGTGGGGCAGCCCTGCCTGACGAGGCGCCATGTGGCAGGGCGGGCAGGGCTGCGGCTCTGGTCCTTCCAGTATAAACCCCCTAGGCATCTGGTTTCGATCCACCACCACCCACCACCCTGGGGGCCCCCAGCCTCCGCCCATGGCCACCCAGACACTGAACTCCCAGAGATGGACGCCCTGAAGTACGCGGTGGGATAGTGCCTTTCTGATCTCTCCAGCCCAGGACTGAACCCAGCCACAGCAACCACTCCCTTCCCTGCCTCCAGGTCCCTAACAGAATGGAAGCGGCGGAATTTTTAGGTCAGAAGGGAATTCATCTGGAATCATGATCAGTCCCTCTTGAATGGGCAATGGAACTCAAGAGAGAGTGAAAACTGGGGAGATTTCTGGTCCCCTGACCTTGGAGGACTCCCTACCCTCAGCCACCCTCTTAGGCTGGATTTCAGCTGATATATCTCCTAATCCTATCTGGATTGTTCTAGAAGGTTGAGAAATCTCTGGTGAACAGTAGATATTGCCCCGGTTGGTAGTAGAGTTAGAGATAGAAACACACCCTAATACACACCAAATGAGCCATGCACTTTTAGATACAACTTGCACATGTATGATGTCTGAAAGGATGTAATAAACTGACAGCAACCGTGCTAATAGGTATCTATATCTACAAATCAATCTACAGAGGCAGACTTCACCATGCTTCCACCAAAATTCACCTACCCGCTCAACAAACACTCACAACAGGATCCACCCCTGGTAGATCTTCATCAAAACTCATCTAAAATTGGGGCCAGAGAGATAGCATGGAGGCAAGGCATTTGCCTTTTATGCAGAAGGTCATTGGTTCAAATGCCGGCATCCCATATGGTCCCCCAAGCCTGCCAGGAGTGATTTCTGAGTGTGGAGCCAGGAGTAACCCCTGAGCACTGCTGGGTGTGACCCAAAAACTAAAAAAAAGAAACAAAACAAACAAAAAGAAAAACCACCTCATCTAAACTCTTCACCTAAAATCACCCTTGGGGGGGGGGACGACTCACTCACTCACAGTACACCCAAAAATCAAGTCCCTAACAACTTTTCATTGTAAGGTTCTGGAGATACCATATGTGTCTAAGGCATCTGAGGGTGTCTGAGTACCCTCTTCTCATAATCTGGGATAAGAGTGACTTGGTGGCCACTGCAAGCCTAGTGCTGCTCTCTCCAGTGTGCCCTGATCCCCGCTATTCCATATCCAATAGCATTCAGAAATCCAGATGGCCCTGTGAACTCCTTGGCCCTGGGGAACCCCAGCCTCCCCACCCCACCCCACCCTACCCCCCCTTGCTCTGCAGCCCCACTGACTCATCTCTCCCTCTGTGAAGCTCCCCAACCACAGGGGTCTGGAAGACATGTTTGGAAAGTTGTGCTCATGTCCCAGGCCCCTGGTCTGGCCACTACCACCACCACCCATGTACCCAAGCCCAGCCCTTGTCTCCAGTCGAGATACCAATGACAGAAAACAGGGGACAGGAAACAAAAAGCATCCAGAAACAGGAAAATAGAAAGACAAACTCAGTGACAGAAGGAAAAACAGAGATTGTGGGGATACAGATAAGAGACAAGGAGGGGGTCAGAGAGATAGCACAGGAGTTAAGGCTGCTTTTGCTTTGTATGTGGCTGACCCTAATTTGATCTCTAGAATCCCATATGGTTCCCCCAAGCACTGCAGGGAGTGATCCAGAGCACAGAGCCAGGAGTGAGCCTTGAATGCCAGGTGTGGTCCCTCACCCAAAGAGAGAGAGAAAGAATAGGCAGGACTAAACTAAATATGTGAAGAACTCAGAGAAACTTAAACCCTCAGGCTGATCCACTCATAGATGTGGATATTGCATGGTGCTTTGTCCAACACTAGGCTTGTAAATTCTGGGAGCTGGAGAAAAAGCTCCCAATCTGGGAGACAGCTGAAGACATAGAGAAAGTGAAGTGATTAAGAGGCTACCAATCTTTTTTTTTTTTTTCTTAATCTGGTGTTTGGACCGCACATCTGGCTGTGATCAGGGATTACTCCTGACTCTGTGCTCAGGAATTACTCCTGGTGGTGCTTGGGGACCATATGGGATGCCAGGGATTGAACTCAAGTTGACCACATGCATGCTAGGCCTATACACTATATTACCACTCCAGCTCTGAGGCTAGCAACTTCTGCATAGAGGAGTTTGGCAAGGAGGTCTTGTACCCCAATATTTATTTGCACAGACTTATGCACTTCAACTTCTCCCTCTCTGTCACAGTCCAGACTTCTCTTCCAAGAGCAGGCCTGTCTTTGCCTCTGCTGCTAACTCCTAGCTCCCTTTTGCTCTGTGCCTCAGTTGATATCTGAGCCCAGAGATAATACAGAAGTTCATGGGAAGGCAGATCAAAATAAGTATTGGAGGACAAGAGAGATATTCTATGGGTAAGGGGCTTGCTTGCCATACACATGACAGACATAGGTTTAATGCTGGTATCACATATGGTCTCCCAAAAACCATCTTGAGCAAAGAACTTTGAGCAAAGATGAGTATGATCAAACACCAAGACAAAACAAAACAAAAAGTACTATGGATGGAAGGATGACCCTAGAATAAGTGAAACCTGTCTGGAACTAAGGGGGTCACTGGGAATGGGCATTGAATTAGAATTCAGATCATCTCTAGAAAGTGACCTTTGTAAGGTCCCCTAGATACATGAAATCTTTTATGGACAAAAAAATAAAACTTGGGATGCTAGCACCCTGTCTCCAACCCTTAGAAATGGAACTTACAGGAATTCAAAATTCCAGACACATGTTTCCCCTTATCTTTTTCTGACTTTTTTTAATAGGTGTTATTGTTTGTCTGGAATAAACCCTAAATGTTCAGAGGTTAGTCCTGGCTCTTGGCAGTGCTTAGGGCACCATATGGGACGCTGCTCTTGGAGGTACTCAGAGGGATCATGTTATGCTTGGGATCTAACCAGGGTTAGCTTTTGCCAGGCAAGCACTTTTGCCCATATTATCATTTGGGGCCCTTTGTTCCTTTGTTTTGGTTTTTGGGCCCTACTCTGTGGTGCTCAGGAGACCATGCAGGACTGAGGATGGGACTCAGTCTCCAATGTTTCTCAACCAATTTCTTTCTTTTATTTTCCTTTTTGATTTTTTGGGCCACACATAGCAATGCTCAGAGCTTACTCCTTTCTCTGAGTTTAGGAATCACTCCTGGCGAACTTAAAGGACCATATGAAATGCTGGGGATTGGTTCAAATCCCGGCATCCCATATGGTCCCCCGAACCTGCCAGGAGTAACCCCTGAGCATGGCCGGGTGTGACCAAAAGAAAAAGAAAAAGAAAAAAAAAAAAAGAACTGAGATCAGTCATAAACATAAAACAAAAATAAAATAAGAACTGAGATCAGTCATAAATAAGGCAAGTGTCTAAATTCCTGTACCACCTCTCCAGTCTGGCCCAAAATGAACGTTTTTGAGGTGCTAAAAGTTGAGTGTGACAGAATGACAGAATAGAGGATGACACAGAAGGTCTGGAGGTCTGGGTTTGATCACCAGCCTCCAAGCACTGCCAGAAACAATCCACATTCCCCCCCCAAAAAAATAGTCCACTGAGAACTATATGGTGGTCCCAAAGCAAGATGACCTAATCATCTATGCAGGAAATGTGAATGTGGTTATCAAGGATTTATGTGGACATGTGTATGTGTTTGTGTGTGTATTATTCTCCTCTAACTGTGGAGAGGAGAATGACTTGGGTAGGCAGTTCTGAGTAAATCAACACTGTTAGCTTGGACAGGTTAGGTAACTAACCTTTTTCTGGGGGACCCATACCCAGTGGTATTCAGGGGGTCACTTTCAGATCTGTGATCAGGGGTTGCTCTTGGAAGTGCTCAGAGGTATGTGATGCTTGGGATCTAAACAGGGTTAACTTTTTGCCAGGCAAGCATTTTCACCCTTAACCTTTGATGCCTTGGAGCCTTCTTGAGAATAGAGAAATATAACACAACAACCTCCCAGGGTTGGGAGGATTAGATTATTAGGGACTAGAACTAATACATATGGGTAGGGCTGGAGTGTTAGGACATTTGCCTTGCACACGTCGATCTCCAGCATTCCATATGGTCCCCTGAACCTGCCAGAAACGACTTCTGAGCACAGAGCCAGGAGTAACCCCTGAGCGCCGCCAGGTGTGACCCAAAACAAAATCCATCAATCAATCAATAAAAGTTTTTGATAGTTGAGTTTCAGTCATATAATGTTCCAACATCCAGTCTTTGAGGTAATGCAGGTGAGCAGTGAAGAAGGGAGCTGTGGAGAGCCACATTACTGGCCTAGATAAGGGTGTCTGAGGCCCATCCAGATGCCTCAGCCCAGGGTAGGCAGGCATTTGAGATGTGTACCCCCTGTTCTGAGAAGCTCTTTGACAACTGACACATCTGGTCACAGATAGCTGAGGGTCTGGTCTCCATCCTCCCTTCTGCTCCCTCCTCTTCACCCACTCCTCACAGTCCTCTCCAAGAACCCCTCTAAGTTCTGTCCCATTCTTTCTCTTCCCACTTCCCGGGATTTGGAGAATCCAGGAGATGCAAACATTCCCTCCTGACAGTGGCAATAGGTCTCTTGACCATTTGGATCTAAGATCACTGCTGGAGGGAGGTTTGAGACCAAAAGAGGGTCAAGCTAAGGCAGGTTTGGGGAGGCAGAGCCCCAGGTCCAGGTGATGCCCGCATAGGCCCATCCAGATGGACAAGGGGTCCAGGTGCCCAGGTGTCTCTGGCAATCTTGGCCGGGTCCGGGCCGTCGCTGGCCGCCTGTGTGTGCCTCAGTGTCCCCAGCAGGCCGGGCGGCGCTGGGGCAGGAGGGAGGGTCGGGGGCGGGGTGCGGGCAGGCCGGGCCGGGCCGGGCCGGGCGCCCGGGCAGGAGGCAGCTGCATATCTGCGGTCCCGACCACAATTGCTGGGAGTCGCGTCCCGGAGACTGGCGGCGCTGACTCTGCCCGCTGCGGCCGCCGCGCCGATTAGAGCCCGAGAGGGCGCGCCAACCGGGGGCGGGGAAGGGGGAGCAGGCGGCGGCGGGGAGCTCCGGGTGCCCCTTTCCCCTGCACCGCAGCCAGCGCCCCCAACTGCTCCGCCCAGTCTTTTTTTATTTCTCTGCAATCCGAACCTGTATTCCAGATCCTCATCCTACCCAGTACCCCCTACCCGCCCGCTGACCCTCTCATGTCTCCCTACACAACCCCCCAAGAAAGGAATAAGGGGACTCTGAGACCCAAGACCCCAGGGGTCTTGGATCTCAGAGTCCCCTTATTCCTTTCACCCACCGCTTTGCTTTGCTTTTCCCCACCAATGCTAAAATAAAAATTTTAAAAATAAAAGCCCTTGCCTGCTAAGAGGGCAGCAACTGGAGGGGACAGACAGACATTCAGGGGGTCCAGAGCACCCCCTGCTGGCTGGCCCCAGGCCTCTGCCCCTCCCCCTCCAGCTGTGACCTCCCTCCAGCTGTGGTGGTTGGGAAGAACTGGCCGCTTTGATCTAGGAACGTGGCCACCCCCTCCAGGCGCCCCATTAACCTCCATTATATCAATTAGGCAGCCCTCCCAGTCCTGGATCCGAGCTTCAAAGCCCCCCTCGGTGGGGAGCAGAGGGGGCTGAATCCGTTGCTTCCCCCCCACCCCATTGACTGAGCAGTGGCACCACTTTCAGAGGAGACCCAAGTGTCTGTCTGTCTGTCTGTCTGTCTGCCCTCAGCTTTAGGAACCTGCTAGAAAAGGCCAGAAAAGAAAACTTCAGGGGTTGCTCAGATCCTAAACCTTAAGCATCCCTAGGAAGAGAAGCAGATAAGAGAGGGAAATTCTTCTGCTGGAGATTCAAGTTCTCTCTGTCAGTGATTTCCAGTCATTTCCAGGTCCCTTCCTAACCTGAGCATCCATCACTTCTTCTGCCATCTCCAGTCCAGAGGGGAGCCCCAGCCACCCCTTCTTAATCCTATCTCAACATTCCCCCTCCCTCCTGAACCGATTTCCTCTGGGGGGGCCTGAACAAGGCCCAGCACAGTGGCCGCTTGCTTCCTGGAACATTTTCCTATATCCGAAACCGCAGCTCTCTCCCCAGGGACCCACTGATCAAGGCCAGATGGGAGCCGTCCTGGGGGGGAGGAGAAGGAGCTGGGCTCTCATCCTCACCCCCTCCCAACCAACGCAGGCGCAACACAGGGCACCCCTGCCCCTACACACAAAGATACATACATGACTCATGTCATGATGAGCACATACCATGGGTGTTCATGATGGCCTGGACCTGGAGGAACCTTACAGGAACCAGGGCTTCGGAGACAGAAATGCTCCCATAACACATAGATGATACCCCAATATTTGATCTACTCCAACCTTTGCTCTCTGAAGCCTCCTTATGAGTTTGGAGGTTTTGTTTGGTTTTATTTTGTTATGGTTACACCTGGAGGTGCTTAGAGGTTACTCCTGGTACTTCACATGAAAATTACTCCTGGTGGGCTCAAGGAACCCACCAAGCCCTGAAGCCTCCTGGTTAAAGAATCAAAGCCCAGGGACTGGAGCAATAGAAGGGCAGAGAATTTGCCTTGAACACAGCTGACCCAGGTTCAATCCCCAGAATTCCATAAGATTTCTTGAGCTTGCCAGGAGTGATCCCTAAGTGAAGAGCCAGGAGTAACCACTGAGCATTGCTGATTGTGTTCCCCCTCAAAATAAATAAATAAATAAATAAATAAATAAATAAATAAATAAATAAAAAGGCCAGAGAGATAGCATGGAGGTAAGGTGTCTTCCTTGCATGCAGAAGGAGGGTGGTTTGAATCCCAGCATCCCATATGGTCCCCCGAGCCTGCCAGGAGCGATTTCTGAGTGTAGAACCATGAGTAACCCCTGAGCGCTGCTGGGTGTGACCCAAAAACCAAAATAAAAAAATCAATAAATCAAAGCTCATTGATCCTGGACTAGGCGAAGTGGTAAAGCAGATACCTTACATCTTTTTTGGGGGGTTGGGTCACACCCAACAGCGCTCAGGGGTTACTCCTGGCTTCGTGCTCAGAAAATTGCCCCTGACAGGCACGGGGGACCATATGGGATGCCGGGATTCGAACCACTGTCCTTCCTCATGAAAGGCAAATGCCTTACCTCCATGCTATCTCTCCGCCCCACCTTGCATCTTATTAGGGCTAATTTCTGACCCTCTACCCCAAATTAACAGATGGACATCCTAAAAATGAAAACAATAAAAGATGCAAGAATACTGTTGTAGAATGGCAAGGAGGACCTGCCATAAGAAAGAGGAAGTTGGGGGCAGGAGAGATAGCACAGCGGTAGGGCTTTTGCTTTAGATGCTGAAGGACGATGGTTAGAATCCCAGCATCGGGGGCCGGGCGGTGGCGCTAAAGGTAAGGTGCCTGCCTTGCCTTGCTAGCCTTGGACGGACCGCAGTTCGATTCCCCCGGTGTCCCATATGGTCCCCCAAGCCAGGAGCAACTTCTGAGCACATAGCCAGGAGTAACCCCTGAGCGTTACCGGGTGTGGCCCAAAAAAAAAAAAAAAAAAAAAAAAAAAAGAATCCCAGCATCGGGCCGGGCGGTGGCGCTAGAAGTAAGGTGCCTGCCTTGCCTGCGCTAGCCTAGGACGGACTGCGGTTCGATCCCCCGGCGTCCCATATGGTCCCCCAAGCCAGGAGCAACTTCTGAGCGCATAGCCAGGAGTAACCCCTGAGCGTTACCGGGTGTGGCCCAAAAAACCGCCCCCCCCCAAAAAAAAAAAAAAAAGAATCCCAGCATCCCATATGGTCGCCTGAGTCTGCCAGGAGCGATTTTTTTGTTTGTTTGTTTTTTGGGTCACACCCGGCGGTGCTCAGGGGTTACTCCTGGCTGTCTGCTCAGAAATAGCTCCTGGCAGGCACGGGGGACCATCTGGGACACCGGGATTCGAACCAACCACCTTTGGTCCTGGATCGGCTGCTTGCAAGGCAAACGCCGCTGTGCTATCTCTCTGGGCCCATCCAGGAGCGATTTCTGAGCATAGAGCCAAGTGTAACCCCTGAGAGCTGCCAGGTGTGACCCAAAAACCACGAAAGAAAAGAAATAAATAAAGAAAGAAAGAAAGAAAGAAAGAAAGAAAGAAAGAAGAAAGAAAGAGAGAGAGAGAGAGAGAGAGAGAGAGAAAGAAAGAAAGAAAGAAAGAAAGAAAGAAAGAAAGAAAGAAAGAAAGAAAGAAAGAAAAAGAAAGAAAGATAAAGAAAGAAAGAAAGAAAGAAAGAAAGAAAGAAAGAAAGAGAAAGAAGAAAGAAAGAGAGAGAGAGAGAAAGGAAGGAAGGAAGGAAGGAAGGAAGGAAGGAAGGAAGGAAGGAAGGAAGGAAGGAAGGAGGGAGGGAGGGAGGGAAGAAAGGAAGGAAGGAAGAAAAAGAAAAGAAAGAAAGAAAGAAAGAAAGAAAGAAAGAAAGAAAGAAAGAAAGAAAGAAAGAAAGAAAGAAAGAAAGAAAGAAAGAAAAAGAAAGAAGAAAGAAAGAGAGAGAGAAAGGAAGGAAGGAAGGAAGGAAGGAGGGAGGGAAGGAAGGAAGGAAGGAAGAAAAAGAAAAGAGGGGCCGGAGAGATAGCATGGAGGTAAGGCGTTTGCCTCTCATGCAGGAGGTCATCGGTTCGAATCCCGGCGTCCCATATATGGTCCTCCCGTGCCTGCCAGGAGCAATTTCTGAGCCTGGATCCAGGAATAACCCCTGAGCACTGCCGGGTGTGACCCAAAAAAACCACAAAAAAAAAAAAAAAAAAAAAAAAAAAAAAAAAAAAAAGAAAAAGAAAAGAAAGAAAGAAAGAAAAAGAAAGAAAGAAAATAAAGAAGAAGAAAAGAAAGAAAGAAAGAAAGAAAAGAAAGAAAGAAAGAAAGAAAGAAAGAAAGAAAGAAAGAAAAAGAAGAAAGAAAGAAAGAAAGGAAAGAAAGAAAGAAAGAAAGAAAGAAAGAAAGAAAGAAAGAAAGAAAGAAAGAAAGAAGAGAGGAGGTGACTTGTACCCTGCCGGATGACACCGTCCACCCATCATTTGGTCTCAGATTGTCCCTCTCTCGCTAAAATCCTTGGGACTAAGGGAAGGAATGTCTGGGATATTTCTCCTCTATGTTCTCTTCCCTTTCTAGTTGTTTCCAAATGTGGGCAGTTCCAACACAAGTTCAAGCTGTTGTATTTTATACAATACATAATAACTAATATTAATAACTAATATTTTGTACTCAAGGTGCTGATTCTAAACAAAATTCATCTGAAATGAATCCTGGCTCGTGCTAGGACCAGAAGCCCAGATCTTTGTTGGTTGAGTCTCGGCGAGATGCTCACCTCTCTGCAATCAGCATCTTCCTTCTCCTCTTCTAGACTCATGAAATCTAATTTCAGTTCCAAGAAATTATCTCACATCCCTAAGACTAGAGCTAAGACTAAGAACTAAAAGGAACCAAAATATAATAATAATCTCTACCATTTCTTTATTTTAATTTTTAAATAGACTTAATTAAGAATATCCTTTTTAGGGACCGGAGAGATAGCATGGAGGTAAGGCATTTGCCTTTCTTGCAGAAGGTCGGTGTTTCGAATCCCGGCATCCCATATGGTCCCCAGTGCCTGCCAGGAGCAATTTCTGAGCATGGAGCCAGGAGTGATCCCTGAGAGCTGCCAGGTGTGACCCAAAAACAAAACAAAACAAAACAAAAAAAGAATATCCATTTTGAGGGGTCAGAGTGATAGTATAACAGGGAGAGCATTTGACATACATGCAGCCGGCCAGGACCAATTTCTGAGCACAGAGTCTGAGCACCATAGCTGGGTGTAGCCCAAAAACCAAAATAAATAAATAAGGAATAGCCATTTAAAAAAAAATTTTTTTTTGTTTTTCATTCTTTTTGTCTTTGAGCCATACCTGACTGTGCTCAGGGCTTGGATCACTCTGGCTCCAATTGTCATTTTAAATTTATTTATTATTTATTGTTTATTTGTTTTGGGAGCCACACCTGGTGATGCTTTGGGGATACTCCTGGCACTGTACTAGGGAGATGCTCAGGGACCATATGTAATGCCAGAAATCAAAGCCAGCTTGGTCACATCCAAGGCAAGTGCCCTACCTGCTATGCTATACTATTGCTCAGGCTTTCCAAAACTTTTTGTTTGTTTTTGAGCCACACCCGGTGACACTCAGGAGTTACTCCTGGCTCTGTGCACAGAAATTGCTCCTGGCAGGCTCAGGGGACCATATGGGATACCGGAATTCGAATCACTATCCTTCAGCATGCAAGGCAAATGTGCTACCTCCATGCTATCTCTCCAGCCCTTCAAAACTTTTTTTAAGTAGTTTTTTTTTTAATTTAATTAAAGCACGGTGTTTACAAAGTTGTTGAATTTAGCCATATAGTATATATTTTTTTGGTTTTGGGGGTCACACCCGGCAGTGATCAGAGGTTACTCCTGGCTCTGTGCTCAGAAATCGCTCCTGGGGACCTCTCTTCTGTACCCTTTTCCTCACTAGGCTCTGGGGTCAAGGATGATCTAAGCTTCCCTCTTTATTACATTACATTTCCTCATCCAGTTATTCTATATACCACAGGTAAGTGAGATCATCCTGTATTTGTCTTCTGACTTACTTCACTCAACATATCTTCCAGTTCCAACCAAATTGCAGCAAATTGCTTGATACCTTGCAGCTGCATAGTAAAAGGAGCCTTTTGGCAGGGTTGGGAATATTTCGGCAGTACTCAGGGGTTATTCCTAGCTCTAGCTCAGGAATCACTTCTGGCAGGTTCAGGGGACCATTTGGGATGCCAGGGATCAAATCCTGATTGGCAGTATGCCAACACTCTACCCTCTGTACTATATCTCTCTGCCCCCCAATAGCCATTTTATTAATGTTATGAAATTTATTTATTCTTGTCTTTTTCTTTTCCTTCCTCCCTCCCTCCCTCTCTTCCTTTCCTTTCCTCTCCTTTCTTTTCCTTTCCTTCTTTTCCCCTTTCCTTTCCTTTCCTTTCCTTTCCTTTCCTTTCCTTTCCTTTCCTTTCCTTTCCTTTCCTACTTTCCTTTCCTTTCCTTTCCTTTCCTTTCCTTTCCTTTCCTTTCCTTTCCTTTCCTTTCCTTTCCTTTCCTTTCCTTTCCTTTCCTTTCCTTTCCTACTTTCCTTTCCTTTCCTTGTTTCCTTCCTTCCCTTTCCTCCCCTTCTCTCCCCTTCTCTTTCCTTCCCTTCCTTTCCCTTCCCTTCCTTTCCCTTCCCTTCCCTCCCCTCTTCTCCCCTCCTTTTCCTTTTTCCTTTCCTTTGCCACACTGGATGGTACTATAGGGCTACATCAAACCAGTTCCTCCAGCATGTGAAGTGTGTGCCTTACCATTGTTCTATCTCTCTAGTCCCCTACTTGTGCTTTTGGGGGGGGGGGGGGTCACACCTGGCAGCGCTCAGAAATCGCTCTTGGCAGCCATGTGGGATGCCAGGATTTGAACCGCCCTACCTCCTGGATCGAAGTTCAAGGCAAACGCCCTACTGCTGAGCTATCTCTCAGCCCCTACTTATGCTTTATTATTTTTCCTTTAATTCTTTTTGTTGATCTTTCTACTTGTACTTTAAAAAAATTTTTTTTCTGGAGCCACAGCCAGTTGTGTTCAAAACTTATTCCTGCCTCTGAGATCAAGGATCACTTCGGTCAGGCTCAGGGAAACCTATGAGGTGCAGGGATAGAACCTGGGTTGGATACATGCAAGGCAAATACCCTATTAGCTGTGCTATTGCTTCAGCTCCTGTACTTAAATTAATTTTTTAGTAGTTTCTGTCTTGAAACACTTTTGGCAAAGAGCTGTAACCTCAATTTTTTTTTAAACTAAGTATTTAAGAATCTTAACTTCATGGAGCCTGAGAGATAGCATGGAGGTAAGGCAAGTTTGCCTTGCATGCAGAAGGACGGTGGTTCGAATCCCGGCCTCCCATATGGTCCCCAGAGCCTGCCATGAGTGATTTCTAAGACAGGAGTAGCCCCTGAGCGCTGCTGGGTGTAACTTCATATATGGGAGCCATAAAAAAATGCAATGGGAAGGAATTCCAGCGCAGGAGAAATCTTTGGAGGTAAGCATTATAAACATCAGGTTTTTTTTTTTGCTTGTTTTTGGGTCACACCCGGCAGCTCAGGGGTTACTCCTGGCTCTACACTCAGAAATCGCTCCTCGCAGGTTCGGGGATACAGGAATTCGAACCACTGTCCTTCTGCATGCAAGGCAAACACCTTACCTCCATGCTATCTCTTGGGCCCCAGTAACTCACTTTTTTTTTGTTTTTGTTTTTTGGGCCACACCCGGCGGTGCTCAGGGGTTACTCCTGGCTGTCTGCTCAGAAATAGCTCCTGGCAGACACGGGGGACCCTATGGGACACCGGGATTCGAACCAACCACCTTTGGTCCTGAATCGGCTTCTTGCAAGGCAAACGCCGCTGTGCTATCTCTCCGGGCCCGTAACTCACTTTTGACCAAAACAACCTTCCCTGGATCCACAGCGCTAAAGAAAGACATGCGCGAGGCTGCTCCTTCCACTAGATGGCAGGAGTGAGCTGCTCCTCACTCCACCACCCTGCCAAGCCTGTGCCTGGACACTGAAAGTCGGCGCTCTCCCTTCAGCTTCCGACTTCTCACCCCTCCCTTTTATTTTTTTCCTTTCCTGCTGCAGTTGGAACCCAGAGTTTCACACTAGCAGGTAATGCCTGCTCAACACTCTTCACTCTTCTCCACTTCCTTTCGTCTTTATTTGTTTGTTTGTTTATTTATTTATTTTTGTGGGCCGCAACCGATGGTGCTCAGGCATTAATCCTGGCTCTGCACTCAGAAATCACTATCTGCAGGCAGGCTGGGGGACATGTGGGATGCCTGGGATTGAACCCCGGTTGGTCGACTGGGCTGAGGGCAGGACAAAAGCCCTACCAGTTGTGCTATTGCTCTGGGCCCTACTTCCCCCTTTTTGCAGTGGACGGAGGTGGAGTTGTTAGCATTTGGGGGATAGAGGAATCTCAGAACTTATGGTACAAATTCTGTCGCTTGTTCTAGGTTTATTTTATTTTGTTTTGTGTCTCACACCCAACAGTGCAAGGGGTACCCCCAGCCTAGTAGTATTCAGGGGCCACTCCGGATGGTGCTTGAGCAAACATGAGAATCTGGGGATTGAGCTCAGGGCCTCACACAAGTGAAGTCAGTGCCTTATCCTTGAGCCACCACCTCCCTGACCCTTGATCTACAGTTCAGAGAGGACAGGCCCACATCAAAAGTCCAAAGATGTTCTGATATTTAAACCAGAACTCCACAAGCAAACATGTGTCTTAATTTCCTGGGTCACTTCCCTGTCTACGTCCTTTCATAGATATGTCCTATTTACTAGGTGTGCCAGGTCTGTGTTAGAAGTGTCCAATATGGGCCCGGAGAGATAGCACAGAGGTGTTTGCCTTGCAAACAGCCGATCCAGGACCAAAGGTGGTTGGTTCGAATCCCGGTGTCCCATAGGGTCCCCCGTGCCTGCCAGGAGCTATTTCTTTTTTTTTTTTTTTTTTTTTGGTTTTTGGGCCACACCCGGTAATGCACAGGGGTTACTCCTGGCTATGTGCTCAGAAGTTGCTCCTGGCTTGGGGGACCATATGGGATGCCGGGGGATTGAACCGCGGTCTGTCCAAGGCTAGCGCAGGCAAGGCAGGCACCTTACCTTTAGCGCCACCGCCCGGACCCTGCCAGGAGCTATTTCTGAGCAGACAGCCAGGAGTAACCCCTGAGCACCGCCGGGTGTGACCCAAAAACCAAAAACCAAAAAAAAAAAAAAAAGTGTCCAATAAAGCAGAGTGATAAAACAGCAGGTAGAGCCATCTGAGGTTCTATCCTTGGCATTCCATATGGTCCCTCGAGCCTGCCAGGAGCGATTTCTGAGCACAGAGCCAGGAGTAACCCCTGAGCACAGCCGATTGTGACCCAAAAAACAAATATATATAACATACGCTGCATGCAAGGCAAATGCCCTTACCGCTGTGCTATCACTTCGACTTCACTCTTGGTTCTGAACTCAAGTATTACTACTGATGGTGCTTGGAGGAGCATATGGGGTGCTGAAATCAAACTTAGGTCAACCCATATGGTCCAGAGCTGCCCAGGAATGAGTGATTCCTAAGCACAGAGCCAGACGTAAGCCCAGGCATAGCTGGGTGTGACCCAAAAATAAACAAAAATATTTCCTCAAAGAAATGCTTTTAGACCTCCCACACACAAAGCATGAATTCCAGCAAGTTTAGCTATTTTTTTCTTTTGGTCACACCCAGCAGTACTCAGGGGTTATTCCTGGCTCTGCACTCAGAAATTGGTCCTGGCAGGCTCAGGGAACCATATGGGATGCCAGGATTTGAACCACCGTCCGTCCTGGATTGACTGCATGTAAGGCAAATGCCCTACTGCTGTGCTATCTCTCTAGCCCTAAATTTAGATATCTTTTTGGCAGAATCTGTTTGGGTTTTTTTTTTTTTTTTTTGGATCGGGAGTGGGGAAGTGACAGCCACATCTGGCCATGCTCAGAACTTCGACCTGGCATTTAGGGATCAGGGATCACTCCTAAAGGGGCTCAGGGACTATATGTCATTCACCAGGGTTAAACCTGTGTCTGCACCCATCAGATAAGGGGCTAATCTCCAAAATATACAAGGCACTGACAGAACTTTACAAGAAAAAAACATCTAATCCCATCAAAAAATGGGGAGAAGAAATGAACAGACACTTTGACAAAGAAGAAATACAAATGGCCAAAAGACACATGAAAAAGTGCTCCACATCACTAATCATCAGGGAGATGCAAATCAAAACAACGATGAGATACCACCTCACACCACAGAGAATGGCACACATCACAAAGAATGAGAATAAACAGTGTTGGCGGGGATGTGGAGAGAAAGGAACTCTTATCCACTGCTGGTGGGAATGCCCTCTAGTTCAAACTTTATGGAAAGTGATATGGAGATTCCTCCAAAAACTTGAAATTGAGCTCCCATATGATCCAGCTATACCACTCCTAGGAATATACCCTAGGAACACAAAAATACAGTACAAAAACTCCTTCCTAGGGGCCAGGAAGGTGGCGCTAGAGGTAAGGTGTCTGCCTTGCAAGCGCTAGCGTAGGACAGACCACGGTTCGATCCCCCGGCGTCCCATATGGTCCCCCCAAGCCAGGGGCGATTTCTGAGTGCATAGCCAGGATTAACCCCTGAGCGTCAAACGGTGTGGTCCAAAAACCAAAAAAACAAAAAACAAAACAAAACAAAAAAAAAAACCCTTCCTTACACCTATATTCATTGCAGCACTATTTACCATAGCAGGACTCTGGAAACAACCAAGATGCCCTTCAACAGACGAATGGCTAAAGAAACTGTGGTACATATACACAATGGAATATTATGCAGCTGTCAGGAGAGATGAAGTCATGAAATTTTCCTATACATGGATGTACACGGAATCTATTATGCTGAGTGAAATAAGTCAGAGAGAGAGAGAGAGAAAAACGCAGAATGGTCTCACTCATCTATGGGTTTTAAGAAAAATGGGGGCCGGGCGGTGGCGCTGGAGGTAAGGTGCCTGCCTTACCTGCGCTAGCCTAGGAGACGGACCGCGGTTCGATCCCCCGGCGTCCCATATGGTCCCCCAAGCCAGGAGCGACTTCTGAGCGCATAGCCAGGAGTAACCCCTGAGCGTTACCGGGTGTGGCCCAAAAACAAAAAAAAAAAAAAAAAAAGAAAAATGAAAGACATTCTTGCAATAATAATTTTCAGACACAAAAGAGAAAAGAGCTGGAAGTTCCAGCTCACCATAGGAAGCTCACCACAAAGAGTGATGAGTTTAGTTAGAGAAATAACTACATTTTGAACTTTCCTAATAATGAGAATGTATGAGGGAAATGGAGAGCCTGTTTAGAGTACAGGCGGGGGTCGGGTGGGGAGGAAGGAGACTTGGGACATTGGTGATGGGAATGTTGCACTGGTGATGGGTGATGTTCTTTACATGACTGAAACCCAAACACAATCATGTATGTAATCAAGGTGTTTAAATAAATAAAAAAAAAACCTGTGTCTGCTACATGCAAGACAAATTAATACTTTACACAACACTTGTACTATCTTTTCCATTCCTTGTTTTATGCTTTTTGTGCCACACCCAGATGTGATCAGGGACTACTTATAGCTTAGCATTTGGGGAGTTGCTTCAAACACATGAAGCATGAACACTAAGCCTTTAAGCTAACTTCTTGGCCACTAGCCTTAGCCTTCTTGCCTGTAGCCTTCTATCTTCAATCTTACCTCAGAATATGAATAAATACTGGGTCTGGCAGATTGCTAGCAAAATCAAAAGAATGGGTGGCCTAATCTCTACCACCCATACTTTGAAGAATAAGTATCTTGCTAAAAAAAACACGAAGCCTACCTTGAAGGGGAAAATATTAAAAGGCAATTTATTAATAAAATAAACTTTAAGTGAGGGTGTTGGACCACATTTGGCTAAGCTCAGGACTTGCTCTTGGCTCTGTGTTTAGAGTTCACTCCTAAGGAAAACACACACTGGGGATAGAACTCTGGTCTACTGCAGGGCAAACACACTACTCCAGGGGTCTCAAACTCAATTTACCTGGGGGCCGCAGGAGGCAAAGTCGGGGTGAGGCAGGGCCACATAAGGGATTTCGCTTACCGAATAATAACTAATCACATTAGTAAGAAAAAAAGTCGCGAAAAATCGCATTAAACATTTGCATACCCTGAACAGAACTGCTCAGGGTATGCGAATGTTTAATGCTATTTTTTTTCTTACTAATGCGATTTTTATTGCGATTATTCGGTAAGCGGATAATCGCGAATACTGCGATATTTGAAGGCCGGCCGAGGGTCACAAAATGTTGTACGGAGGGCCACAAACGGCCCGCGGCCCTCGAGTTTGAGACCCCTGCACTATTCTCTGTACTCTCTAGCCATTATATTCATTATGTATATATATTATTTATACATTACATATATAATGTATATATAGGGAGAGAGAATGAGAGAGAGAATTTTCTGAGAAACACCATTCGAGAACTCCTGTCAGATCTGTGCTTAGGGAAACATGCAATTCTGGTGATTGAACCCAGGCCTTTTACATGCATAGCATGTGCTCAGTATGTTGAGCTGTAGCTCTGACCTTTACTTCAGCTTTATTTTAATTGGGACGGGGGAGGCTTGGGCCATGCCTAGCTATGTTCAGGACTTATTCTTGGCTCTGCGCTCAAGGATCACTCTTGGCAGTGTGCTTTGGGGACCATAGACAGTGCTAGGATTCAAATCAAGGTTTGCAGGGGCCGGGCGGTGGCGCTAGAGGTAAGGTGCCTGCCTTGCCTGCGCTAGCCTTGGACAGACCGTGGTTCGATCCCCCGGCGTCCCATATGGTCCCCCAAGCCAGGAGCAACTTCTGAGCGCATAGCCAGGAGTAACCCCTGAGCTTTACCGGGTGTGGCCCAAAAACAAAACAAACAAACAAAAAAAAAGGTTTGCTGTGTGCAAGATAAGTACCTTAACCTCTTTGAGGACACACAAATAACAAATAAAGGAGTAAATGGGACCCCACAATAATATATCTTTTTTTTTTTTTTTTGATTTTTGGGTAACACCCGGCAGTGCTCACAGGGATCACTCCTGGCTCCATGCTCAGAAATCGCCCCTGGTAGGCACAGGGAACCATATGGGATGCTGGGATTCGAACCACTGACCTTCTGCATGAAAGGCAAACACCTTACCTCCATGCTATCTCTCCGGCCCCTAATTATAATTTTTTTATGATAATGAGGATGGAACATAGATCCTCCAGATATAGAGCATGTGTTCTGCTTCAAGCCATCTATATAGCTCAATTTTTATCTCTCTGGCCCCCTGTCCATCTCATTGTTGTTCTTGTTGCTGTGACTGGGTGTGGCATGACACCTGACTATGTGTGCATCAGACACTCAGTTATGGTACTTGCTGTTTGCTGGGGGCCACATTTCAGGGTTTGGTGGTCAGCCACAGTACCGCAGAGACTCACTAGGGGTCACACTTTTTGTTTATTTGTTTGTATTTTGTTTTGGGGCCATACCCAGCAGTGCTCAGGGGTTACTCCTGACTCTGCATTCAAAAATTACTCCATGGGGCTGGAGAGATAGCATGGAGGTAAGGTGTTTGCCTTTCATGCAGAAGGCCATCGGTTCGAATCCCGGCGTCCCAAATGGTCCCCCGTGCCTGCCAGGAGCAATTTCTGAGCATGGAGCCAGGAATAGCCCCTGAGCACTCCCGGGTGTGACCCAAAAACCACACACACACACACACACACACACACGTACTCCTGGCAGCAGGTTGGGGGAACCATATGGAATTTTGGAGATAGAACCCAGATCAGCATGTGAAAAGCAAATACCCTACCCATGTACTATCTTTCCCTACCCTTACACTGTGTGTGTGTGTGTGTGTGTGTGTGTGTGTGTGTGTGTGTGTGTGTAGTTTACATACACCTGGCTATGGTGTGGCTAGAAATCACTTCTAGTGCTTGGGACCTCATAGCAATGCTGTCAGGATCATGCATAGCAATGTGAAACAATAGGGATTTGAACTCAAACTCTGGACTATACACTTACAAGACACTATACACTTACAAGCCTCTGGGACCCTTATGGTTGTGTTTAAAAGATACTAAAAGGGTCAGAGCGATAGCAGTGAGTAGGGCTACTTGGCCTATCCAGGTTTAATCTCCAGTATTCCATTTGGTTCCCCTAAGCTCGCCAGAAATAATTTCTGAGTATAGAGCCAGGAGTAACCTCTGAATTCCACCGGGCGTGACCCCAGAAAGGAAAAAAAAAAGTGAGGTTCAGTGTTCTACCAATAAGCTAGATTCCTGAACTTATGTTCTTTATGGTTTGCTTATTGTTTTTGTTTGTTTGTTTTTGGGCCACACCTGGTGGCCCTAAGGGGTTACTCCAGGCTCTGCACTCAGAAATCGCTCCTGGCAGACTTGGGGGGAAACACATATTGGATGCCAGGAATCGAACTTGTGTGCAAGACAAACACCCTACTGCTATGCTATCACTCAGGCCCCTAGGGTTTGTTTTTTGATCATGCTTAGTAGTATTCAGGGGCTACTCCTAGTACATTGTTGGGACTGGCCTTTCAGCTCCAGCCCCAAATCCTGGCTTATTGTTAATACATTCACATCTTTAACCTTTATCAAGTGTCTGGTGACCCTGCCACTCCAGCATTACTAGGAACAAAGAGGAGTTAATGTCAGAGCACCCTGTCTTCTCCAGGTAGGGCTTATAAATTGGGGGAAGACAAGAGTTGAAGGAATAATTATGCCAGAGTGGTGGCACGGAGAGGTAAGGCATCTGCCTGGCCGGCGCTAGCCTAGGACGGATTGAGGTTCCATTCTCTGGTGTCCCATATGATCCCTCAAGCCAGGAGTGATTTCTGAGCGCATAGGAGTAACCCCTGAGCTTCACGGGGTGTGCCCCCCCAAAAAAGGAATAATTACAAGTTTACAAGGAATCTATCCTGTTTTATTTTTTTTTATTTATTTTTTTTTTTTTTGTGGTTTTTGGGTCACACCCAGCAGTGCTCAGGGGTTATTCCTGGCTTCACACTCAGAAATTGCTCCTGGCAGGCACGGGGGACCATATGGGGCGCCGGGATTCGAACCGATGACCTCCTGCATGAAAGGCAAATGCCTTACCTCCATGCTATCTCTCCGGCCCCTATCCTGTTTTTTGGAGGCAGAAAAGAAACACTTCTGGGGCAGATGAGAAATTATACTGAGTCCAGAAAGGTAGGTGGATGGGGATGAAGGGAGTGTTTTAGGTAGAAGAAAATACACTAACTTGGGGGGTGTGCTGGACTTATGCTTTGATTTTTTTTTATTTGTTTTTAAGTTTTGGGGTCACATCCACTTTTTGCTCAGGCTGAGTGTAGTACTGCACTTAGAAATCACTCCTGGGCCCGGAGAGATAGCACAGCAGCGTTTGCCTTGCAAGCAGCCGACCCAGGACCAAAGGTGGTTGGTTCAAATCCCGGTGTCCCATATGGTCCCCCGTGCCTGCCAGGAGCTATTGCTGAGCAGACAGCCAGGAGTAACCCCTGAGCACCGCCGGGTGTGGCCCAAAAACCAAAAAAAAAAAAAAAAAGAGAAATCACTTCTGGCAGGGCCGGAGAGATAGCATGAAGGTAAGGCATTTGCCTTTCATGCAGACGGTCATTGGTTCGAATCCCGGCATCCCATATAGTCTCCCGTGCCTGCCAGGAGCAATTTCTGAGCGTGGAGCCAGGAGTAAGCCTTGAGCACTGCCAGGTGTGACCCAAAAACCACACACACACACACACACACACACACACACACACACAAATCACTCCTGGCAGGTTTGGAGGACCATATGGAATGCTGAGAACGAATCCACGTTGGCTGTGTGAAGACAAACACCCTACTAGCTATGCTGTTGCTCTGGTCTCTTGATTTAGATTTTGGGCCACATCTGATGGTGCTCAGGGTTACTCCTGGCTCTGTGCATAATAATCAATCGTGGCAGAGCTGGGGGTCATGCCTGAGTAGGCTGTGTGCAAGGCAAGTGCTCTACCCACTGTACTACCTCGATGGTTCAATGGTGGCACTTTGGAAGAACTAAAGGAATTTATGATCAGGGAGGAGACAGTGGTCAAACTTAATAAGACAAGATGACTCAACCCCTTAACCCAGAACTTTATCCTAAGAGGGTTGGAAAGTCTTCAAAAGGTTTAAGCACAGGCTTGTCAGCCTTGTCTAATCAGATGAGCTTTGCATGTTTTGTTTGGTTTGGGTTTTGGACCACACCTGGTAGTGCACAGGGGCCTGGTTCTATGCTTGGGAATCATGTGATACCAGGGAACAAACCTGAAACCTGAGCATCCTTCCTGCACTCAGCCCATTGATGGCATACAGATAAGCATTTTTAAAGTTATCTCACGGGGGGGGGGGGGGCAGGTGCAGAAAGATAGTACAGAATGATAGTACAGAATGATGTATGAGGGGCCGGGCGGTGGCGCTGGAGGTAAGGTGCCTGCCTTACCTGCGCTAGCCTTGGAAGGACCGCAGTTCGATCCCCCGGCATCCCATATGGTCCCCCAAGCCAGGAGCGACTTCTGAGCGAATAGCCAGGAGTAACCCCTGAGCGTCACCGGGTGTGGCCCAAAAACAAAAACAAAACAAAACAGAATGATGTATGATACTTGCCTTGCATGCAGCCAACCCAGATTCAAATCTCAGCACCCTATATGGTCCCCTGAGCCTGCCAGGAGTGATTCCTGAGTGCAGAACCAGGAGTAACCCATGAGCACTGCTGGCTATAACTCAAAAACAAAACTAAGTAAAATATTACCGTGAAAGATTTGTAATTCACTTTGGTCACAATAAAAATTACTAAAAAAAAAAAGAAACTAAGTAAAAAATGATCTCATGAGGGCCAGAATGATAGTACAAAGTGTAGGGCTCTTTTTTGGTACCTCCTATCTTGCCAAGAAGGAACTTGGCCCATCCAAGTTCGATTGCTGCCACTGTATATGGTCCCCTGAACACCCACCAGGAATGATCCCTGAGTGTAGGGTCAAAAGTAAACCCTGGGCCGGGCGGTGGCGCTAAAGATAAGGTGTCTGCCTTGCCTGCGCTAGCCTTGGACGGACCGCGGTTCGATCCCCCAGTGTCCCATATGGTCCCCCAAGCCAGGAGCAACTTCTGAGCACATAGCCAGGAGTAACCCCTGAGCGTTACCGGGTGTGGCCCAAAAACCAAAAAAAAAAAAAAAAGTAAACCCTGAGGGGCCCAGAGAGATAGCACAGCAGCACTTGCCTTGCAAGCAGCCGATCCAGGACCAAAGGTGGTTGGTTCGAATTCTGGTGTCCCATATGGTCCCCCATGCCTGCCAGGAGCTATTTCTGAGCAGACAGCCTGGAGTAACCCCTGAGCACCGCCGGGTGTGGCCCAAAAACCAAAAAAAAAAAAAAAAGTAAATCCTGAGTACCACCAGGTATGATGCAAAAACCAACAAACAAAAAGGAACTAATGGGCCAGAGTGATAGTACAACAGGTAGGGTGATCTCCTTAACTGGGCCCAGCAATTTTTCAGTCCCCTGAGCTCTGCCAGGAGTGATCCCACAGTATAGAACCAGCAGTAAGCCCTGAGTATGCTAGCTGTGACCTCAAGACAAACAAACAACAATTCCTTGTGTACACTATAGAACAGATACTGGATTAGGCTGTTCCCAAATCTCACCCACTTCTCTTTCCTAGAAAACAATATTTTTAACCTTATCCTATGGACAAAATATGAGGTCTTTAACTGTTGGTTAAATTCATCTCCTGTGACTTGTTGAGGAGCTGACCCGATTTACAAATTCCTTGGATTCAGGTGGAATTCTTCAGTGTTGACTCACGTCATAAACATTCCTTGGGGACTATTTTGTAAGCAGTACAGATAAGATCCAACTTAGTGTACACAAAAGAAAAAAGGGTCCCGAGTGATAATACAGTAGGAAAGAGATACTACATGCCTTGCACTGGTTAACTTAGGTTCAATACCCATATCTCAGAAGGTCCCTTGAGTCTCACCAGAAGTGATCCTTTAGCCCAGAGCCAAGAGGCTCTGAGAGGAAGGAAGGAAGGAAGGAAGGAAGGAAGGAAGGAAGGAAGGAAGGAAGGAAGGAAGGAAGGAAGGAAGGAAGGAGGAAGGAGGAAGGAAGGAGGGAGGGAGGAGGGAGGGAGGGAGGGAGGGAGGGAGGGAGGGAGGGAGGGAGGGAGGGAGGGACGGAGGAAGGAAGGAAGGAAGGAAGGAAGGAAGGAAGGAAGGAAAGGAAGGAAAGGAAGGAAGGAAGGAAAGGAAGGAAGGAAGGAAAGGAAGGAAGGAAGGAAAGGAAGGAAGGAAAGGAAGGAAGGAAGGAAGGAAGAAAAGGAAGGAAGAAAGAAGGAAGAAAAGGAAGGAAGGAAGGAAGAAAGGAAGGAAGGAAGGGAGGAAGGAAGGGAATGAAAGGAAGGAAGAAGGGGAGAAAAGGAAAGAGAAAGAAAGAAAGAGGGGCCGGAGAGATAGCATGGAGGTAAGGCGTTTGCCTTTCATGCAGAAGGTCATCGGTTCAAATCCCGGCGTCCCATATGGTCCCCCGTGCCTGCCAGGAGCAATTTCTGAGCATGGAGCCAGGAGTAACCCCTGAGCACTGCCGGGTGTGACCCAAAAACCAAAAAAAAAAAAAAAAGAAAGAAAGAAAGAAAGAAAGAAAAAGAAAGAAAGAAAGAAAGAAGAAAGAAGAAGAAAGAAAGAAAGAAAGAAAGAAAGAAAGAGAAGAAAAGAAAGAAAAAGAAAGAAGAAGAAAGAAGAAAGAAAGAAGAAAGAAAGAGAAAGAGAGAGAAGAGAGAGAGAGAGAGAGAAGAAAGAAAAGAAAGAAAGAAAGAAAGAAGAGAAAGAAAGAAAGAAAGAAAGAAAAGAAAGAAGAAAGAAAGAAGAAAGAAAGAAGAAAGAAGAAAGAAAGAAAGAAGAAAGAAAGAAAGAAAGAAAGAAAGAAAGAAAGAAAGAAAGAAAGAAAGAAAGGAAAGAAAGAAAAGAAAGAAAGGAAGGAAGGAGGAAGAAAAGGAAGAGGAAGAAAGAAAGAAAGAAAGAAAGAAAGAAAAAAGAAAGAAAGAAGAAAGAAAGAAAGAAAAGAAAGAAAGAAAGAAAGAAAGAAAGAAAGAAAGAAAGAAAGAAAGAGAGAAAGAAAGAAAGAAAGAAGAAAGAAAGAAAAGAAAGAAAAGAAAGAAAGAAGAAAGAAAGAAAGAAGAAAGAAAGAAAGAAAGAAAGAAAGAAAGAAAGAAAGAAAGAAAGAAAGAAAGAAAGAAGGAAAGAAAAAAGAAAAAAAAAAGACTGACTTTTTTTTTGTTTTGTTTTTGGGCCACACCCGGCGGTGCTCAGAGGTTAGTCCTGGCTGTCTGCTCAGAAATAGCTCTTGGCAGGCACGGGGGACCATATGGGACACCAGGATTCGAACCAACTACCTTAGGTCCTGGGTCTGCTGCTTGCAAGGCAAATGCCGCTGTGCTATCTCTCTGGGCCCTGATTTTTTTTTTTTTTTAAAGTATTTTGCAGGGCTGAAGCAATAGTACAGCTGATAGATCCTTTGCCTTGTATGTGGCATCCCATATGGCCCCTAAGACAGCTAGGAGTGATTTCTGAGTGCAGAGCCAGGAGTAACCCCTGAGTACAGGCAGGTATGACACACAAAAACAAAACCAAGTTATATCACACTGAGAGCAATGACAAAATGAAGAGGAACTTAAAGGGGAAAAAAAAATCTCATATTTGAAAAGGAGGGTTAGGTGGACTGGGGAGATAGTATAGTGGGCAGGGTGCTTGCCTTGCATTCCATATGGTCCCCAAGCATTGCCAGGAGTAATCCCTGAGTGCAAAGCCAGTAGTAAATCCTGAGCACTGTCATCTGTGCCCCACAAACAAATAAAGGAGTATTAGGTCAGAGGTAGTACAGGTGTTAGTTAGTGCTGGTTTTGCATGTTATTGACCCCAGTTCAATTCTCAGCACCACATGTTCCTTCAAGCACTGTTGGGAGTAGTCCCTGAACACTGAACCATGAATAGCCTCCAGCATCATCAACTGTGACCAACTTCACAAATAATAAATACAAAGGAGGGTTAGTTTACAGTATTTCTGTGTATTAAAATTGGGGGGGGGGTTTGGGTCGGACTTGGCAGTGCTCAGGGGTTACTCCTGGCTCTGCACTCAGAAATTGTCCCTGGCAGGCTCAGGAGATCATATGGGATGCCAGAAGTCAAACCACTGCCCGTCCTTAGTATGCCCACGTGCAAGGGAAATGCCTTACCGCTGTGCTCTCTCACTGGGTGTGGCCCAAAAACAAAAACAAAATGCAAAATGTTTTGTTTATTTTTGGGGGACCACAGCAGGAAGTGCTCAGGGGTTACTCTTTTTTGTTTGTTTGTTTTTGGGCCACAACCAGTGACACTCAGGGGTTACTCCTGACTCTGCACTCAGAAATCACTCCTAGCTTGGGGTCCATATGGGACCCGGAGGAATAGAACCGCGGTTCGTCCTAGGTCAGCTGCGTGCAAGGCAAACGGCCTACCACTGTGCCACTGCCCTGGCTTTAACAGGGTTACTCTTGACTCTACACTCAGGAGTCATTCCTGGCAGTGCTTTTAGGATTATATGGGATCGCAGGAATCGAACCCAGGTCAGCCGCATGCAAGACAAACACCCTATTCTCTGTGCTATCATTCAGAGTTCCCTGAACACTGCCAGGAATGATTTCTGAACAGAGCCAAGAAGTAACTCCTGAGCACCAGCCAATGTGGAGGCCCCCAAAATAAAATCTTTTGGTTTTTGGTTCTTGTGTCCCAATGCCAAAAACTAAATAAACATAAAACTCTATATCTGGGCCCGGAGAGATAGCACAGCGGCGTTTGCCTTGCAAGCAGCCGATCGAGGACCAAAGGTGGTTGGTTTGAATCCCGGTGTCCCATATGGTCCCCCGTGCCTGCCAGGAGCTACTTCTGAGCAGACAGCCAGGAGGAACCCCTGAGCACCACCGGGTGTGACCCAAAAACTAAAACAAAACAAAACAAAACAAAAAAAACAAACCTCTATATCTATCTATCTATCTATCTATCTATCTATCTATCTATCTATCTATCTATCTATCTATCTATCTATCTATCTTTCTATGGGGATGGAGAGGAAAGTTCAGGAAATAAGGTGTTTTTCTTGCATGCTGCTCACCCTGTGAGTCCACAGCCTCACATAAGTCCCCAAGCACTGTGTGGGGCCACTCTTGAGCACAGAGGCACACACACACACACACACACACACACACACACACACACACACACACACACACACACACACACACTGTCCCCAGCACCAGATGTGGTGTTGGAGTTGAGCCCAGGTTGGCTACATGCAATACCTTATCTACTGTACTTTTTCTGGTTCCTAGCATTTAAAACGTTTTTTGGAGGGGTCGGAGAGACAGCATGGAGGTAGGACTTTTGCCTTGCATGCAGAAGGACAGTGGTTCAAATCCCGGCATCCCATATGGTCCCCAGAGCCTGCCAGGAGTGACTTCTGAGCGTGGAACTAGGAGGAACCCCTGAGCGTAGCCGGGTGTGACCCAAAAACCAAAATGGAAAAAAAAAAAGAAAAGAAAAAACCAGCAATCACTCCTGGCAGGTTTGGAGGACAACATGGAGGGGATACTCTGGCTCTGTGCTCAGAGATCATTACTCTTAGGCTCAGGGAATCATCCGGAATGCTGAGGATAGAACCCAGATCCACCGTGTAGCAACACAGCCTACCTGCTGTGTCATTGCTTCAGCCCCAAAGTTAATGTTTTTATTTTTTTTTATTTTTTATTTGTTTTTGTTTTTGGGCCATACCATGTGACTCTCAGAAATCGTTCCTGGCTCGGGGGACCATATGGGATGCCGGGGGATCAAACCGAGGTCTGTCCTAGGGTAGAGTGGGCAAAGCAGACACTTTAGCCCTTGCGCCACCACTTCAGCCCCAATGTTTTTATTTTTAATATTTTTTTTGTTTGGGGGCCACATCTGGTAGCACTCAGTGGTTTCTCCTGGCTCTGCACTTAGAAGTCAGTCCTGCCA
This sequence comes from Suncus etruscus, assembly GCF_024139225.1. Taxonomy (NCBI): domain Eukaryota; kingdom Metazoa; phylum Chordata; class Mammalia; order Eulipotyphla; family Soricidae; genus Suncus; species Suncus etruscus. The sequence goes on from NC_064858.1 coordinate 79,840,735, forward strand.
GGCTCTGGGACCCTATGGGATACTGGGATTCAAACCACCATCTGTCCTGGGTCATCCACGTGCAAGGCAAACACCCTACTGCTGTGCTACCTCTCTGACTCCAAAGTTAATGTTATTTATTTATTTATTTGGGTTTGGGGCCACACCCGGTGACGCACAGGTTACTCCTGGCTATGTGCTCAAAAATGGCTTCTGGCTTGGGGGACCATTTGGAATGCCAGAGGATTGAACCATGGTCCTAGGTTAGCGCGTGCAAGGCAGATGCCCTACCGCTTGAGCCACCGCTTCAGCCCCTAAAGTTAATGTTTGTTTGTTTTTTTAAACACCTGGAGTTCTACTGTCCTGTCCAGCAAATCACTTTTTATTTATTTATTTATTTATTTATTTATTTATTTATTTATTTATTTATTTTTCTGGTTTTTGGGTCACACTGGCAGTGCTCAGGGGTTACTCCTGGCTCTGTGCTCAGAAATCGCCCCTGGCAGGCTCAGGGGACCATATGGGATGCCGGGATTCGAATCACCTTCCTTCTGCATGAAAGGAAAACGCTTTACCTCCATGCTATCTCTCCGGCCCCTAAAGTTAATGTTTTTAAACTAAAGCAAAACAAAATAAAATGAGGCAATTGTCAGGAAGAAAATATGTGTCATTTTCTAAACAAAGAATTAATATATAATACACATAAAGAGCTTCTTCATTAAGTCAAGCAATCGAAAAGAAAAAATGAACAAAGGACCTGAAAAGACAATTCACAGAGGACAACATACAAATGAACAATGACACACAGAAAGGACATTTGTACTTATAAAATATATATCAATAATGAGATAGGAATTGTCAGAATACCTATCTAAGAATCGTTGAGAATTCGGAGAAACTGTTACTTTTATGACATTCCTTGAACACAACTGAGAATATTTTTGGAAAATAAACTGGCAGTTTATCAAAAATGTAAAAATGCATAACTTGACTGGGCACATCTACTTCTAGGAATTACACTGATTATTGTAAACAGTTATTCTTTTTTTGTTTTTGTTTTTGGGCCACACCCGGCAGTATTCAGGGATTACTCTTGGCTCTGCTTTTAGGAATCAGTCTTGGTAGGCTTTGAGAACCATAGGGGATGCCAGTGATTGAATCTAGGTCAGGTGCGTGCCAGGCAAGTGCTCTACCAGCTTTACTATCTGTCTAGCCAGTAAAGCAGTTATTCTAAACATATCTTTTTTGTTTTGTTTTGGGAGGCACAAACTCAGCTATGATCTAGGCTTACTCCTGGCTGTGTGCTCAGGGAGCATTCCTGGTGGTGTTTGGGGACCATATGTGGTGCCAGGGATTGATCCAGGTTAGTTGTGTACAGTGCCTTACATGCTATACTATTGCCTGACCCCTAGCTATATCTTTTATTGTGTGTCTGTTTGTTCAGGGGTCACTCCTAGCTCTGTGCTCAGAAATCGCTCTTAGTAGTCTCGAAGGACAATATGGGATCATGGGATAGGACCTGGGTCCGTCCCAGGCAGGCTGCATGCAAGGCAAATGCCCTGTCGCTATGCTATTGCTCTGGCCCCTGTGTCTGTTTTTTTTTTTTTTTTTGGGGGGGGGTCACACCCGGCAGTGCTCAGGAGTTATTCCTGGCTCCAGGCTCAGAAATTGCTCCTGGCAGGCACGGGGGACCATATGGGGCGCCGGGATTCAAACCGATGACCTCCTGCATGAAAGGCAAACGCCTTACCTCCATGCTATCTCTCCGGCCCCCCCTGTGTCTGTTTTGTTTCGATGCCTCACCTAGTGTTGTTTGGGGCTATTACCAGCTTACTCAGTGTTCAGTGCTTGCTCATGTGGTATCAAAGAATCAAAACCAGGGCTCCTACATTTGTACAGCCTGATATTTCCCAGTCCTAAAATCTTTCTTTTTTTTTTGAGGGGGGAGGCATATCAGCAGCACTCAGGGGTTACTCCTGGCTCTATGCTCAGAAATTGCTCCTGGCAGACTTGGGGTATCATATGGGATGCAGGATCGAACCCGGGTTCATCCTGGTTGGCCGCATGCAAGGCAAACGCCCTACTGCTGTACTACCAGTCCTAAAATCTTTGTTTTTTTTTTTTTTTTTTTTTTTTTTTGTGGTTTTTGGGTCACACCTGGCAGTGCTCAGGGGTTATTCCTGGCTCTAGGCTCAGAAATTGCTCCTGGCAAGCACGGGGGACCATATGGGACGCCGGGATTCGAACCGATGACCACCTGCATGAAAGGCAAACGTCTTACCTCCATGCTATCTCTCCGGCCCCTAAAATCTTTGTTTTTAATCAATCACACTACAAGTCATTTCTTTACTTTATCCTAAATGCAATATGGGCCAGAGGGGTAGCACAGCTTGCCTTGCAGGTGGCTGACCCAGGACGGACCTCAGTTCGATTCCTGGCATTCCATAGTCCCCCAAGCCAGGAGCGATTTCTGAGTGTATAGTGTATAGGAGTAACCCTTGAGGGGTATGGTCCATAAATGCTATATGAGGCAATAGATGCATATATATATATATATATATATATATATATACAGATATACACACAAAGATGATGTAAAAACATATATTTTCGGGGCCGGGCGGTGGCGCTGGAGGTAAGGTGCCTGCCTTACCTGCGCTAGCCTAGGAGACGGACCGCGGTTCGATCCCCCGGCGTCCCATATGGTCCCCCAAGCCAGGAGCGACTTCTGAGCGCATAGCCAGGAGTAACCCCTGAGCGTTACCGGGTGTGGCCCAAAAATCAAAAAAAAAAAAAAAAAAAAAAAAAAAAACATATATTTTCCCCCTAGGGACTAGAGAAATAGTACAGCAGGTAGGGTGCTTGCTTTGCACATAACCAACCAGCCAATGAAGTTTAATCTCTGGCATCCCATATTGTATCCAGAGCCAGAAGTGATTTCTTTTTTTTTTTTTTTTGGTTTTTGGTTTTTGGGTTACACCCGGCGGTGCTCAGGGGTTACTCCTGGCTGTCTGCTCAGAAATAGCTCCTGGCAGGCACGGGGAACCATATGGGACACCGGGATTCGAACCAACCACCTTTGGTCCTGGATAGGCTGCTTGCAAGGCAAACGCCACTATGCTATCTCTCCAGGCCCCAGTAGTGATTTCTGAGTGCAGTGCCACAAGTAAGCCCCGAGCGCCAACCTGTGTGGTCCTAAACCCCCAAAAAGTAAAGGGATAATATTTACTTCTCACCTATTGATCACCTGAAGGATAGCACAGAGGGTGAGACATTTGCCTTGCATGTAGTCGACCTGGGTTCGATCCCCTGAGTGTTTCTGGGTGTGGCCCAAAAATCAAGCTAAACATGGGGCCGGAGAGATAGCATGGAGGGTAAGGCGTTTGCCTTTCATGCAGAAGGTCATCGGTTCGAATCCCGGCGTCCCATATGGTCCCCTGTGCCTGCCAGGAGCGATTTCTGAGCATGAAGCCAGGAGTAACCCCTGGGCGCTGCCGGGTGTGACCCAAAAACCAAAAACAAAACAAAAAAATAAATCAAGCTAAACAAAAAGGTAAATAGGTCTGCACTATCTGTACAGCCAGTTGGTTTTTTTTTTGTTTTTTTTTTTTTTTTTGGTTTTTGTTTTGGTTTTTGGGTCACATCCAGCAGCGCTCAGGGGTTACTCCTGGCTTTACTCTCAGAAATCGCTCCTGACAAGCTCAGGGGATCATATGAGATGCCAGATTCAAACCACCGTCCATCTACATGCAAGGCAAACGCCTGACCTCATGCTATCTCTCCAGCCCACAGCCAGTTTCTTTTAACTTGATATAAACATGATATTTCATATCACTTAAGTAGTAAAAATAAAAGTGAAGGGGCCAGGATGTGGCTTAGTTGCAGTGTACTTGCCTTGCCTGTGTGAAGCTAGCTCCAGACTCTCTCTACAATCTTTCCAGCCCTCTTGATCTAATACTTGAAAGGTGAGTTACTCAACCACTGTGGGGGAAGGACACTCCAGACACACACCTGTGTGTGCGTCAATGGGATTTCACAGCAGAACCAGTTGGCCTATTTTGTGAACAATGAGAGTGGGCTGTCTGGAGAACTTCCTTCCATCACTAGGTAAAAGGTAGGACCTGGAAAGATTTGATTAGATTTTTTTTGGGGGGGGGCCACACCCAGTGGTGCTCAGGGGTTACTCCAAGCTGTCTGCTCAGAAATAGCTCCTGGCAGGCACGGGGGACCATATGGGACACAGGGGTTCGAACCAACCACCTTAGGTCCTGGATCGGCTGCTTGCAAGGCAAATGCCGCTGTGCTATCTCTCCAGCCCCAAGATTTGATTAGATTTTTACTAGATAATAAAGAGATCAATATTCAATAAGTTAAGATTCCCCTTGCTGGAAGCATTTTTTTTTTTTTTTTTTGTTTTTGGGCCACACCCGGCGTTGCTCAGGGTTTACTCCTGGCTGTCTGCTCAGAAATAGCTCCTGGCAGGCACGGGGGACCAAATGGGACACCGGGATTTGAACCAACCACCTTTGGTCCTGGATCGGCTGCTTGCAAGGCAAACGCCGCTATGCTAACTCTCCGGGCCCTGGAAGCATTTTTTTTTTTTGGAGGAGGGAGGGGTTGGGTTACATGTCACATGCAGCGATGCTCAGGAATTAATCTTTGATAGGCCAGAGCAATAGCACAGAGGTAGGGCATTTGCCTTGCATGTGGCCAACCCAGGACGGACCAAAGTTTGATTCCCAGCATTCCATATATATGATCCCCTGAACCTGCCAAGAGAGATTTCTGAAGACAGAGCCAGGAGTAACTCCTGAGCTCCGCTGGGTGTGGCCCGATATAAAAAATAAAAAACAAAGGGGGAATTACTCCTAGGGGTAATGCTGGGGATTGAACCTGGGTCAATTGTGTGAAGATAAGTGTCTTATCTGCTGTACTATGGCTCCAGTCCCATGAGTATTTTGAAGAAGATCTAATCTTGTGGAATAAGATTTATGAGATTTGATGATCCTGTTGCAAGGAGATGGCAGGAGACAGAAGAGAGTTTGGTGGGGGAAAACTGCACAAGGGGATAGAAGGCAGTTCAGAGTAGAATGCACGCCTCACATATGAGAAAACCTGTGTTCGATCCCTGGCATTGCAACAACACAACCACCACCAAAATAAAACAAAAACAGGGCAGAGGGTCCTCACAAAAAGATTACTTGCTGCTTTCTTCTGAATCTCCTTCACTGAATGTCTAAACAGGCTATTCTAATTATCCACAAAACCATGAGCTCCGTTAGGCAGGACTTGGTCTGGTTCATTTCATCTTCCCCAGGGTCTAGTGCCCTAGCTTGCACAGAGAAAGTTCAAGGCTGAGCCAAAGAACATGTGACTGGAGATTGGCTTTGGTCTCAGAGGGGGTGGGGAGAGCTGCAAATGGTGGGGAATAATAATCCCACAGGTTGGGAGGCAGGAAGTTGTCCAGCCTACACCCTCCCTTCTCAGTCTTGGTCAGAAGCCTGCCCCAGGGGACATTACTCAACTCTCCCAGTCCTTTCCTTCTCTGGCTATCCACACACTGTGATAGATGTTGCTTGGCTGACACATAGGTGGCTTGGGGGAGGGGACAGTGTCTCTCCCAAATTTGACTGCCGCCACCCAGAAACTGATTCCAAAAGGTGTCTTAAGAGAAGCTTCAAACTTCTACTTCCCTCCTTGAAATTGCCAAATATTGAGATGTATGGCAAGAAGTAGCATGTCTTGGGCACTCTGCCAGAGGCTGATGTGGCAACGGGAAGAGGAGAGACAGCTGAGAAGGCATGTACTCCAGAAGGAAGAAAAGGAAGTCATGGGCTTGGGGGTGAGCTGTGGGAAAAAAAGGCAATCAGTGGACTTTTTAAAAAATAAAATTGGGGGGCCGGGTAGGTGGCGCTGGAGGTAAGGTGTCTGCCTTGCAAGCGCTAGCCAAGGAAGGACCGCGGTTCGATCCCCCGGCGTCCCATATGGTCCCCCCAAGCCAGGGGCGATTTCTGAGCACATAGCCAGGAGTAACCCCTGAGCGTCAAACGGGTGTGGCCCAAAAACCAAAAAAAATAAAAAATAAAAATAAAAATAAAAAAATAAAATTGGGGTGGCCGGAGAGATAACACAGCGGTAAGGCATTTGCCTTACATGTGAAAGGTTGCTGGTTCAAATCCTGGCATCCCATATGGTCCCCCGAGCCTGCCGGGGGTGATTTCTGAGCATGGAGACAGGAATAACCCCTGAGCATTGCCGGGTGTGATCCGAAAAACAAAAAAATAAATTAAATAAAATAAAATTGGGGAGTTCGGAGCAATAGTATAGCAGTAGGGCATTTGCCTTGCACACGGCTTACCCGGAATGGACCTGAGTTCTCTCACCAGCATTACATATGGTCCCCCCAAGCCTACCAGGAGCAATTTTCTGAGTGCAGAACCAGGAGTAACCCCTGAGCACCACCAGATATGGCTCAAAAATCCAAAAAATTGTTTTGTTTTGGGGCCACACTCGCTCCTGCTGGTGCTCAGGGATATTTCTATTGGCTATTTGCTTTAGGGGATTCCTCCTGACTGGAATCTGGGGATCAAATCGGGTCTGCCAAGTACAAAGCAACTGCCATACCGATGTTTTCCCACAGGCCCGTTTGGTTCTTTTTGTTTGTTTGTTTTTGGTTGTTGTTTTGGGGCCACACCTAGGTGTTCAGGGATCTCTCCAGGCAGAGTTCAGGGGGTCATATGGAGTTCTAAGGATCAAACATAGGTGGAACGCATGCAAAGCAAACACCCTACTCTCTGGTAAAACTTTTAACTTTTTTTTTTTTTTTTTTTTTTTTTTTTTGGTTTTTGGGCCACACCCGGTGACGCTCAGGGGTTACTCCTGGCTATGCGCTCAGAAGTCGCTCCTGGCTTGGGGGACCATATGGGACGCCGGGAATCGAACCGCGGTCCGTCTCCTAGGCTAGCGCAGGTAAGGCAGGCACCTTACCTCCAGCGCCACCGCCCGGCCCCAACTTTTAACTTTTTATTTTTATTTATTTATTTATTTTTTTGGCCACACCCGGTGACGCTCAGGGGTTACTCATGGCTATGCATCAGAAATTGCAGGTGTGGGATCGGAGAGATAGCATGGAGGTAAGGTGTTTGCTTTGCATAAAGAAGGTCAGTGGTTTGAATCCCGGCATCCCATATGGTCCCCCGAGCCTGCCAGGAGTGATTTCTAAGCTTAGAGCCAGGAGTAGCCCCTGAGCACTGCCGGGTGTGACCTAAAAACCCAAAAACCAAAATAAATAAATAAATAAATAAATAAATAAATAAATAAATAAATAAATTGCACACACCTTACCGCTCCATGCCATCGCTCTGGTCCCGACTTTTCTTTTTTTTTTTTTGTTTTTTTGGGGGGCCACACCCGGCGGTGCTCAGGGGTTACTCCTGGCTGTCTGCTCAGAAATAGCTCCTGGCAGGCACGGGGGACCATATGGGACACCGGGATTCGAACCAACCACCTTAGGTCCTGGATCGGCTGCTTGCATGGCAAACACCGCTGTGCTATCTCTCCGGGCCCCCCCAACTTTTCATTTTTAAAAACATTTTAACTTTTGGGTCCGGAGAGATAGCACAGCGGTAGGGCACTTGCCTTGCACGCAGCTTACCCAATTTCTTAATTTCATTTTTAATTAAATAAAAATAAAAAAATATATTTTTTTTGGATTTTTGGTCACACCCGGCTGCATTCAGGGATTACGCCTGGCTTTGTGCTCCGATCGCTCCTGGCAGGCTCAGGGGACCCTAAGAGATGCTGGGATTCGAACCACTGTCCTTCTGCATGAAAGGCAAACGCCTTACCTCCATGCTATCTCTCTGGCCTCCCTCTTTAACATATTTTAAGATTTTTGCCAGGGCTTAAAAAATAGCACAACGAGGGCCCGGAGAGATAGCACAGCGGCGTTTGCCTTGCAAGCAGCCGATCCAGGACCAAAGGTGGTTGGTTCGAATCCCAGTGTCCCATATGGTCCCCCGTGCCTGCCAGGAGCTATTTCTGAGCAGACAGCCAGGAGTAACCCCTGAGTATTGCCGGGTGTGGCCCAAAAACCAAAAAAAAAAAAAAAAAAAAAAAATAGCACAACGAAAGGCAGGGGTGATAGCACAGTGGTAAGGCAGTTGGCTTGCATTCTGCAGATTTGATCTCCAGCATTCCATATGGTACCCCAAGCCCGCAAGTAGTGACTCCTGAAGGCAAAGTCTGGACTAAACCCAGAGCACCACACTCAGTGTGGCCCAAACCAATACCCACCCACAAAAAAGAGATTATTTGGGGGCCGGGCGGTGGCGCTAAAGGTAAGGTGCCTGCCTTGCCTGCCCTAGCCTCGGACGAACCGCGGTTCGATCCCCCTGGTGTCCCATATGGTCCCCCAAGCCAGGAGCAACTTCTGAGCACATAGCCAGGAGTAACCCCTGAGCATCGCTGGGTGTGGCCCAAAAAAACAAAAAAAAAAAAAAGAGAGATTATTTGGAGCCAGAGAGATAGCATGGAGGTAGGGCATTTGCCTTGCATGCAGAAGGACAGTGGTTTGAATCCTGGCATCCCATACGGTTCCGGGAGCCTGCCAGGAGCAATTTCTGAGTGTAGAGACAGGAGTAACCCCTGAGCATTGCCGGTTGTGATCCAAAAACCAAAAACCAAAGAGAGAGAGAGAGAGAGAGAGAGAGAGAGAGAGAGAGAGAGAGAGAGAGAGAGAGAGAGAGAGAGAGAGAGAGAGAGAATTTACAGATATTATTCCATTAACCCATAAATATTTCTTTTTCCAGTTTTGTTTTGGGGCACAACTGGTGAAGCTCAGGGTTACTCCTGGCTCTAAACTGAGGAATCACTCCTGGAAGTGCTAAGGGAACATATAGGATATTGGGGATCAAATTCAGATTGGCTGTATGCAAGGCAAAAATACCCTGTCTGAGCTGGGGAAAAAGAAAACAATAATAACCTGCCTACTATACTATTATGCTGGTCCCAACCCATACTTGATTCAATGTGCATTATCAATAATATGTTTTTTGGGGGCTGGAGCAACAGAACTGCGGGAAGGGTGTTTGCCTTGTAACACAGATCCCAGGCATCCATAAGGTTCCCGGAGCCTGCCAGGAGTAATTTCTGAGTGTAAAGCCAGGAATAACCCCTGAGCACGACCTGGTGTGGCAAAAGAAAAAAAAAAAGATAAACAAAACAATAAGGGCCAGGAGAGATAGCACAGAGGCGTTTGCCTTGCAAGCAGCCGATCCAGGACCAAAGGTGGTTGGTTCAAATCCCGGTGTCCCATATGGTCCCCCATGCCTGCCAGGAGCTATTTCTGAGCAGACAGCCAGGAGTAACCCCTGAGCACCGCCGGGTGTGGCCCAAAAACCAAACCAAACCAAACCAAACCAAACCAAACCAAACAATAAACATGCTTTGGGGACTGGAGAGATATAGTACAGCTGGTAAGACCCTTGCCTTGCATATGGCTGATCCAGATTTAGTTTCTAGTGCTGCATATAGTCTCCTAAGTGCCAGTCCACTTCTAGGAGTGATCCTTGAGTACAGAGTAAGCACTCATCATAAAAGCAAAAATTAAGCAGGAGAAATAGCACAGCAGTAGGGCTTTTGCCTTGCACGCAACTGATCCAGAATCCAGAACAGACAGTGGTTCGAATCACAACATCCCATATGGTTTCCCTGAGCCAGCCAGGAGAAATTTCTGAGCGCAGAGCCAGGAGTAAACCCTGAGCACTGCTGGGTGTGGCCCAAAAACCAACATAATGGGAAAAAAATTAAGACAAAAACAAAAAAATCATTCTCAGGTCATACTCAGATCAGACTGAGTATGTTTTGCATGCAGGAAGCTCAGGTTTGATGGTCCCTGGAGCATTGCTAGTAGTGACCCCATGAACACAGATCCAGAGTAGCCCCCTAAACACCATTGGGTGTAGCTCAATCCCGCCCCCACAATAACTCTTGCATGTATGAGACCCTAGGTTTGAATCCCAATACATAAACAAACCAACTCCAATATGAAAGCACATTTTTCTATAATCCTGATAGTATTGTCTTGTTCCTCCAGCAAACAATTATTTCTTTGGGTTTTCCAGCAGTAGCACTGTGTTGTTGAGTATACTTGTTGTAAGGCAGGTTCTTTGAGCAAGCTCCTTGGCCCAAGAAGTGACATTTTGTTGGAGGGATCTACACCTGGAAATGATTGGGATCTACTCTTAACTCTGTGTTTTGGGGTTGCTCTCTGTAGACCAAGCAATGCAGGGATAAAATCAGGGTCAAGTACAAACAAGGCAAGCTCCTTAACTCTTGTACTATCTGGGCCATAGTGAATAAGGTACTTGTCTAGCATGTGACCAACCCAGGTTCAAACCTCAGCATCCCACATGGTCTTCTGAGCCTGCCAGGTGTGATTCCTGAAAATAGAGCCAGAAGTAAGCCCTGGGTGCTGCCAGGTCACCAATACCAAAAACCAGAAACAAACAAACCACAATAAATCCAACAATAACAAAATTGAAGGACAAAACCCTTGTATTATCACTCTAGCCCAAGGGAGTGATTTTCAAATACCATGTAATATTTAAAATAAAAAATATTGGGGCTGGAGCGGTGGTTCAAGCAGTAAGGTGTTTTTTGCCTTGCTGGCGCTAGCCTAAGACGGTGGTTTGATCCTCAGTGTCCCATATATTCCCCCAAGCCAGGAGCGATTTCTGAGCGCACAGCCAGGAATAATCCCTGAGTGTCACCGGTATAGCCCCCCCCCCAAAAAAAAAGCGTGCAAATGACTATGCATATTATAAATGTAAATATATATAATATATATACACACACACTATGAAATTGCCTATCCTTATTTATTTGGATTTTTTTTTTTTTTGGTGTTTGGGTCACACCCGACTGCGCTCAGGGTTACATTTGGCTCTGCAGGAAAACGCCCTGCCACTGTGCTATCACTTCAGCCAGATACTTATTTTCCTATCTCCACCCTACTACCTACTCTGGTGTTCAGGATTAAATCTAGTTACAACTCAGTTCATATTTTTGTTTTGTTTTTGTTTGGGAGGGGTCACACAAACCAATAGTTTCCAATTGCCAATCACTGGTAGCAGAAATTTCCTCTTGGTTCACTGAGGAATTACTGTTGTGTAATACTAGATTTGAAAGGTAACACACGAAATACTATTAGAAATAATATGTATTGGGGCCAGAGAGATAGCATGGAGGTAAGGCATTTGCCTTGCATGCAGAAGGATGATGGTTCAAATCCTGGCATTCCATATGGTCCCCGGTGCCTGCCAGGGGCGATTTCTGAGCCCAGAGCCAAGAGTAAACCCTGAGCTCTGCCGGGTGTGACCCAAAAACCAAATATATATATATATATTTCTGCATCAGTAATCTGTGAAATATTTCTCCTTTTTATACAGGCTTATATGCATAAAAAGTTTGAAAAGCATTGATCATGGGCCCGGAGAGATAGCACAGCGGCGTTTGCCTTGCAAGCAGCCGATCCAGGACCAAAGGTGGTTGGTTCGAATCCCGGTGTCCCATATGGTCTCCAGTGCCTGCCAGGAGCTATTTCTGAGCAGACAGCCAGGAGTAACCCCTGAGCACCGCCGGGTGTGGCCCAAAAACCAAAAAAAGAAAAGCATTGATCTAGCTCCTCAATCTTTTCCCCACCAAGGCCTCCTTCTGATTTCCATTTTTGTTTGTTTTTTGGTAAAGCAAGATAGTTTTGTTTAATTTTGGTTTTTGGTTTTTGGACCACCCCCGGTGACTCTCAGGGGTTACTCCTGGCTTGGGGACCATATGGGACGCTGGGGGATCAAACCTCGGTTCGTCCTATGTCAGCCCTGTGCAAGGCAAGAGCCCTACTACTGATCCACCACTCTGGCCCCTAAAGCTAGATAGGTTTTGTTTTTGTTTTTGGATCACACATGGCAGCCCTTGGGTTACTCCTGGCTCTACACACAGAAGTTGCTCCTAGGGGCCGGAGACATAGCACAGAGGTAAGGTGTTTGCCTTAGACACGACAGTGGTTCAAATCCTGGCATCCCATATGGTCCCCTGAGCCTGCCAGGAGCGATTTCTGAGCATAGAGCCAGGAGTAACTCCTGAGTGCTGCCGGGTGTGACCAAAAACAAAACAAAACAAAAAAAGAAGTTACTCCTGGCAACTCGGGGGACCATATGAGATGCCGGGATTCGAACCAGCGTTATTCTGCATGCAAGGCAAACGCCTTACCTCCATGCTATCTCTCCAGCCACGGTTGTTTTGTTTTGTTTTGTTTTGTTTTGGGACACACCTGGTGGTGCTCAGGAGTTACTCCTGGCTTTGTGCTCAGAAATCGATCCTGACAGGCTCAGGGGGACCATATGGGATGCTGGAATGCGAATCACCGTCCCTCCTGGGTAGGCAAACACCCTACTACTCTGGCCCCAGCAAGATAATTTTTATTGAACAAAATTTACTTAGAAAAGAAAAAAGGGGGCCGGAGAGATAGCATGGAGGTAAGGCGTTTGCCTTTCATGCAGGAGGTCATCGGTTCGAATCCCGGCGTCCCATATGGTCCCCCGTGCCTGCCAGGAGCAATTTCTGAGCCTGGAGCCAGGAATAACCCCTGAGCACTGCCGGGTGTGACCCAAAAACCACAAAAAAAAAAAAAAATTTACTTAGAAAGATGGGTGGATCAGAGGGATAGCACAGTGGGTAGAGCATTTGTCTTGCTTCCTGATGACCAGGGTTTGATCCTAGACTTTCCATATGATTCCTCAAGCCTGTCAGGAGTGATTTTTTTTTTTTTTTTTTTTTTTTTTTGGTTTTTGGGCCACACCCGGTGATGCTCAGGGGTTACTCCTGGCTATGCGCTCAGAGGTCACTCCTGGCTTGGGGGACCATATGGGACGCCGGGGGATCGAACCGCGGTCCGTCCTAGGCTAGCGCAGGCAAGGCAGGCACCTTACCTCCAGCGCCACCGCCCGGCCCCCAGGAGTGATTTCTGAGTGCAGAGCCAGGAGTAATGCCTGGGTGTGACCCAAAAACGAAAGAAAAGAAAAGAAAGGAAGAGAGAAAGAGAGAGAGAGAGAAAGGGAGGGAGGGAGGGAGGGAGGGAGGGAGGGAGGAAGGAAGGAAGGAAGGAAGGAAGGAAGGAAGGAAGGAAGGAAGGAAGGAAGGAAGGAAGGTAGGAAGGAGGGAAGAAAGAAAGGAAGAAAGAAAGATGGGGGAAGAGTGATAATGTAGGTTGGGAATTTGTTTTTTATTATAGTGCTCCGGGGGTTACACCCTGCTCAGCATTCAGGAATCACTCCTGGTGGCCTCAGGGGACCACATGGGGCTGATAAGGGGAGGGGAATTGAACCCTGGTCAGCTTCTTCTCTAAGGCAAATTCCTTAGTACTATCTCTCCAGCTCAGGGACTTACCTTGCACGAGCAGACCTGGGTTGGACCCCTAACACAATGTTAGGAGTAAGCCCTGAGCATCACCAGTTATAGACACCACCACCACCACCCAAATAAAACCCCTCAAGAATAAAAGAAAAAAAGAAGAGATAACTAAACTTTCTTCTGGTGCTTCAAAAAAAAAAAAAAAAGATATGAGAAGAATAGAGGAAATAATTGTTCAAGACTGGGACTTGGGAGGGCAAGCCCGATTTTTTCCTATTTATTTTTGTTTGAGGGTCACACCCAGGGGTTCTCAGGCCTTACTCCTGAGTTCTGGGACTCCCTGGCTGGTCTGGGAGACCAAATGGGAATTAAACCCAAATGGGCTGTGTGCCTACCAGCCTTATTGCTCCGGCCCCCTTTTTCTTGAACAATTCATCTTTGAAATATATCTATAACTAAGAGAGTGCCAGAGTGATAGCACAGCGGTAGGGCATTTGTCTTGCACACAGCCAATCCCATATGGTCCCCCGAGCTTGACAAGGGATTTCTTTTTTTGTTTGTTTTTGGGTCACACACGGCAGAGCTCAGGGGTTACTCCTGGCTCTACGCTCAGAAATCGCTCCTGGCAGGCCCCGGGGGACTATATGGGATGCAGGGATTCGAACCACCATTCTTCTGCATGCAAGGAAACTGCCTTACCTCTATGCTATCTCTCCAGCCCCTTGCCAAGAGATTTCTGAGCTGAGCGCAGAGCCAGGAGTAACTCCTGAGTGCCTCAGGGTGTGACCCTCCACAAAGGACTTAATGAAAAGAATACACACAAAAAAATTAAAAAGAAAAAAGGAGAATACACAGAAATGTTCACATTTTACCACAATCCTTTGGAGCTCCACCTCACTGCCTTGAGCGAAGCGCCCTTCTCAAATATGGAATTTATTTCCTGATCTGTATTACTGTAAACACGACAAAACCTACGAGTGTTAATCACTAGTTCTGGTAGAGACAAATGTCCACTCTTCCTGGAGGCTTGCCAGAGGACTTTGTCCAGCCACCTCCTGTCATCTGTGGCCTTGGGTGAGGGAGATCAGGGTGCAAAGAGGCGGTGAGAAAAGGAGCAACTAGCCTTCCTCTGCACAGCCACAGCATTGAGAAAAATCCCTTCGGGAGGCAAGGAAACAAACATGAAAACAACAACAAACACAACACACACACAAAGCCCTGTGCATCTGCAACTCTAGCCTCTTTAATCTTGACTCCCTCCACTGAATGTGACCTTTCCTCCTGTCCGGTCACCCACCGGCCTCCACGGGGAAACAGGGCCAGGTGGAAGGCCTGGGCGAAGCCAGCACACGTCTGGACTGCTCGGGCCACCGTGGCAGTCAGTGCAGAGGAGGAAGGAGGCGTTTGCGGTGTGGAGCAGCAGGCCGGGCCCCTCCGGAAGCCGGGGGTGGAGAGGCCGGGCCCAGCCCACAGTCACCAGCTGCAGACGTGCACCAAGGCCTGCAAACCCCACCCCATTCCTCTAGGCACCTCGTGGCCCAGGCGGGTTTGTTTATGAATCCGCTCCCTCCTCCACCCCCAGCCCGGCCCTCAACCCGCCTCCAGGGTGGCCCCGGTGGCTGCTCCCTGGGAAAGGGGGGACCAGGGCCAGCCCCTAGCCGCCTCCCTCACATCCCTCCCCTTCCTTCTTCCTGCTGCGCTAAGGAAGAACTCCCTGGGAGGGCGGCTCGTTCCCCCAGGTCCTTTGATCCCCTGGGGAATCTCTCCCCTTTGCTGGGAATGGAAGACTGGGCCTGGTGGGACGCTCAGTAGAGGCTGCTTGAGCCGAGACAGGACAGAGAAAGGGACTCGGTTCCGTTTGTTAAAAGAGGAACTTTTCTTTTTTTTAAATGCTGACTTTGCCAAGTAGGACGCCTGTCACCCCAGAGTGCAGAGGCCTGGGCAGGGGTGGAGGAGGAACTGGCTGGGGGTGGTCCATTGGCTTGAAGCAACTGGGGATTTAGGATACCTGAGGAGCCTAAGGGGGTGACTGAGGGGTGAGAAATGTTTATCTTTCAAAGCCTGAGCCTTAGAGGCCAGATAAAATTGTTCTGTGGAGTTCTCATTTCTCAGTGTGGGGTTTAGGCTTTCCTTTGAGCCTCCAGGGTTCTTCTTGCCTTCTCTAGCTTTTCAGCTAGCAGATAGATTGTGGCGTTTAAAATCTCAGCAATTTCTCTTCTCCACGTGTCTCAAGCCACCTTTGCTTTCATTTTGTCTTCGAATTCCCAGATCTACAATCAGGGCTGTCTTGCAACCCTCCTCAGAAAAGAGAACATCTGAGGTTAGGCCAGAGTTCAGCTCTAACAATAACCAAATTGTGTTGACTGTGTTTTCCAACTCATAGACAAAAACTCATTTTCTTCCTAAGGCTTTCTTTCTTCTCCAAGGCCTTCAAGACCACCAGAGGCATCAACGCATTGTCTGATTGAAGAAAAGGCAGTCTAGGTAGAGATGAGCCACAATGCTAAAGGAAAACAAAACAAAGCACACATCAAAGGTACAGAATGAGTCCTTTTAAATAAATATCTAAAGCCAGTCTGAGATTTCTCAGCAGGTTCTGGAAGAAGTCCCACTTGGTACAGGTTTCTTGTTTTTGTTCTTTGCCACATTCAGTAGTGCTCAGGTCTACTCTTTTTTTTTTTTTTTTTTTTTTTTTTTGGTTTTTGGTCCACACCCGGCGGTGCTCAGGGGTTACTCCTGGCTGTCTGCTCAGAAATAGCTCCTGGCAGGCACGGGGGACCATATGGGACACCGGGATTCGAACCAACCACCTTAGGTCCTGGATCGGCTGCTTGCAAGGCAAACACCACTGTGCTATCTCTCCGGGCCCCAGCTCTACTCTCTTTGGCTTCAAGGAACATGTACATAATACAAGGGAACAAACTTGAGAATCCTGCATGCACAACAGCCTTTTGGGTTATCTCTTTGAAGCATCTTCCTGGACTCTGAGGTTGATTTGTTTTTGTTTTTTGGTTTAGGTTTTGGGTTTTGGTTTATTTTGGGGGGAGGGGCTACATCCAGCAGCACTTGGGGTTACTCCTGGCTCTGTGCTCAGAAATTTCGCCTAGCAGGCTCAGGAGACCATATGGGATACAGGGGATCAAACCTGTGTTGGCTGAGTGCAAAGGAAATACCCTCTCTTCTGTACTATCACTAAGGCCCTTCTATAAGAGGTTTTTTTTTTTTAATTGCCACACACACATTGGGAGGGCTGGTGGTCACACTGGCGGTACTCAGGGGTTACTCCTGGCTCTACACTCAGAAATTGCTCCTGGCAGGCACGTGGGACCATTTGGGATACCAGGATTTGAACCACCATCCGTCCTGGATTGGCTGTGTGGAAGGCAAATGCCCTATTGCTGTGCTATCTCTCCGCCCTACCACCGCGTTCAACACTACCACAATGACTTGAGATCATGATGTGAAAAACTTAGATTTTTGTTTTAGAGATCTACAATGAAAAGGTTTAGAAGACTTGAGATTTTATTTTACCATAGGTTTTGTGTATGTGAGCACATGCCAAGAATTTAACCAGGGCCTCATGCATGTGAAGCCTCTGATCTATGGCTGACTCTCACTCCAGTCTCCATCATTTTTCTTTTTTTCTTGGAGTGGGGAGCTAACCTGGTGATGCTCAGGGTTTACTCTTGGCAGTGCTCAGGACACTATGCAGTATTGGGGATAGAACCAGGGTCATGGGGCCGGTGAGGTGGCGCTAGAGGTAAGGTGTCTGCCTTGCAAGCGCTAGCCAAGGAAGGACCTCGGTTCTATCCCCCAGCGTCCCATATGGTCCCCCCAAGCCGGGGGCGATTTCTGAGTGCTTAGCCAGGAGTAACCCCTGAGCATCAAATGGGTGTGGCCCGAATAACCAAAAAAAAAAAAAAAAAAAAAAGAACCAGGGTCAGTTGTTTGCAAGACAGGTGCCTTGTCCTCTGTACTATCTCTATCTCTTTGTTCCTTCACTTCACTTTACTATACTTTACTGTGTTATCTTAGTAGACAGGACAGAGAAAAGTCATCTCAGTCAGACTATAAACCCCAAGTTTTCACACCATATAAGGCAAGATCTCTAGTCCTGGCTGCTCATAGTTGAAAGCTTACTGAGATGTGCCCTAAAGGTGTAAATATACATATATATTTGTCTTGCTTTTGTTTTTGTTTTTTGGATTACACCCGGCAGCGCTCAGGGTTTACTCCTGACTCTGCACTCAGAAATCGCCCCTGGCAGGCTCAGGGGACCATATGGGATGCTAGGATTTGAACCACTGTCTGTCTGCATGCAAGGCAAATGCCCTACCGCTGTGCTATCTCTCCGGCCCCATATTTGCCTTTTCTTTGGTTAGGAGGGGGAAGTTTGATTCATATCTGGCGATACTTGGTGCTACTCTAGCTCTGAACTTAGGAAGGTATTTGATGCTGATGGTATTCAGAGAGCTATGCTGAGCTGGAAATCAAGCCTGGGTCTCTTGTACACAAACCATGTGCTAGCCCTTTGAGCTAGCTATCTCTCCAACCTTCATATATATTTTTTTTGTAAATTGTTTTCATATACTAGATTGCTAGGTGGAAAATTGATGCTAGTCCATGACGGAGAGATAGCATGGAGGTAAGGCGTTTGCTTTGCATGCAGAAGGATGGTGGTTCGAATCCCAGCATCCCATAAGGTCCCCCGAGCCTGCCAGGAGCGATTTCTGAGCGCAGAGCCACCAGGAGTAACCCCTGAGCGCTGCTGGGGGTTGACCAAAAACAAAAACAAAAAAAAGTTAGTCCATGACTTTTTTTTTATTCATCAAAAATATAATATCACGGGCCCGAAGAGATAGCACAGTGGCGTTTGCCTTGCAAGCAGCCGATCCAGGACCAAAGGTGGTTGGTTCGAATCCCGGTGTCCCATATGGTCCCCCGTGCCTGCCAGGAGCTATTTCTGAGCAGACAGCCAGAAGTAATCCCTGAGCACCGACGGGTATGACCCAAAAACCAAAAAAAAAAAAAAATAATAATAATAATATCACACTTATGTTCATATCAGTACCATATATATATTATAGTGGAATCATGCAGCCATGAGGAATGAGGAAATCATGAAATTCACTGCATACAATATGCCCCACAAAAGCATCAGTAATGCTTCTTTAAATTCCTGGACAACTTCATTGTTTGATGCTCTCATTTTGAAACTTGAGGATATCATGTTAACCTAAGTAAGTCAGAAGGACAAGAATAATAGTAAATTTCTCACTAGTATGTGGTATATAGAATAACAGAATGAGGGAAAGGAAGGTATCAGTGGTAGGGAAAATATTAAATCTATACTACAGAACAAACATCCCAAAGGAAGAGAGCCATGAAGAGGTAGGAGGGAGGCAAGAGGAGGTCTGGAAGTGACATAGGGGTAAGTGGCAGGGACATTGGATTCTTCTGTGGTGTAGAGGTAAAGTATATTTATATCTAAGTTACGAGAACCTACACTGCAGAAAGCAAGTCCATGACTTTAAAGTCAGAAAAAGGGGCCAGAGCAGTGACGAAGTGGTAGGGCATTTGCCTTGCACGCAGCTGACCTAGGACCGACCGTAGTTCGACTCCCCAGTGTCCCATATAGTCTACCAAGCTGGGAGCAATTTCTAAGCGCATAGCCAGGAGTAATCCCTGAGCATCATCAGTGTGGCCCAAAAACCAAAAATAAGTAAATAAATAAAAATCAAGTCAAGGGGCCGGGCGGTGGCGCTAAAGGTAAGGTGCCTGCCTTACCTGCGCTAGCCTAGGACGGACCGCGGTTCGATCCCCCGGCATCCCATATGGTCCCCCAAGCCAGGAGCGACTTCTGAGCGCATAGCCAGGAGTAACCCCTGAGCGTCACTGGGTGTGGCCCAAAAACCAAAAAAAAAAAAAAAAAAATCAAGTCAAGGGGCCGGAGAGATAGCATGGAGGTAAGGCGTTTGCCTTTCATGCAGGAGGTCATCGGTTCGAATCCCGGCGCCCCATATGGTCCCCTGTGCCTGCCAGGAGCAATTTCTGAGCCTGGAGCCAGGAATAACCCCTGAGCACTGCCAGGTGTGACCCAAAAACCAAAAAAAAAAAAAAAAAAAAAAAAAAAATCAAGTCAAGAAGAAAGGCCAGAGCAATTGTACAAGTAGGGTGATTTTGCCTTACACAGGACCAATCCAGATTTGATCTCCTGCACTACATATGGTTTTTCATCATCAGGAGTGATACTTAAGCACAGCCAGAGAGTAAGCCCTGAGCACAGTTGGGTGTTACCCAAAAAGAAACAGGGGCCAGAGAGATAGCATGGAGGTAAGGCATTTGCCTTTCATGCAGAAGGTTATTGGTTCGAATCCTGGCATCCCATATGGTCCCCTGTGCTTGCCAGGAGCAATTTCTGAGCATGGAGCCAGGAGTAACCCCTGAGCACTGCTGGGTGAGACCCAAAAACCACACACACACACACAAAAATCCTCACCAGATACCACTGGGTATAGTTCTGGCTCCATAGGACCTACGTAGTATGCATATTTTGACCCTCTCATTGAACTGCAAACCTAGTTGGTCAAAAATCACCAAGAGTGCTAGAGCAATAGTATAGCAGATAGGTAACTTGTTCTACATATGGATGGCTGATGCAGGTTTGATCCCCAGACTGCATATGTTTCCTCTAGCACTGCCAAAAGTGATCCCTGAGCACAAAGCCAGTAGTAAAACCCGAGCACCACTGGGTGTCTACTATCCAGAAAAAGAATCACCAGAAAAGGCCCTTGGCTTCCTGAGCATTGTTTTTGAACTCCCTTGCCCAAATCAGAAGAATTATTTAAGCTGTTATAAGGCTAGAACAATAGCACAGCGGTAAGGTGTTTGCCTTGCACGCGGCCAACACATGACAAATCCTGGTTTGAATCCTGACATCCCATATGGTCCCTTGAGCCCGTCAGGAGCAACTTCTGAGCACAGAGCCAGGAGTAACTCCTGAGCACTGCTGCCTGGATGTGACCCAAAAACAAACAAACAAATAATTATCATGGGGGGCCAGAGAGATAGCACAGCCGGTAGGGCATTTGCCTTGCATGCAGCTGACCCAGGACAGACCTCCGTTGGATCCCTGGCGTCCCATATGGTCCCCAAGCCAGGAATGATTTCTGAGTACAGATCCAGGAGCAACCCCAGTGCACTTCCAGGAGTGGCCCAAAAACACAAACCAAAAATTTTTAAATAAAAATAAAATAAGTGGGCCTGGAGAGCTAGCACAGCGGCATTTGCCTTGCAAGCAGCCGATCCAGGACCTAAGGTGGTTGGTTCGAATCCCGGTGTCCCATATGGTCCCCCGTGCCTGCCAGGAGCTATTTCTGAGCAGACAGCCAGGAGTAACCCCTGAGCACCGCCGGGTATGACCCAAAAAAAAAAAAAAAAAAAAAAGTACAGGGCTGGAAATATAGAACAGCAGTAGGGCATTTGCCTTGCATGCAGCTGATTGAGAATGTATGATGGGTTGAATCCTGGCATCCCATATGGTACCCTGTGCCTGCCAGGAGTGATTTCTTTTTTCTTTTCTTTTCTTTTCTTTTCTTTTCTTTTCTTTTCTTTTCTTTTCTTTTCTTTTCCTTTCCTTTTCCTTCCCTTTCCCTTCCCTTGCTTTTCCTTCCCTTCCCTTTCCCTTCCCTTGCTTTTCCTTCCCTTCCCTTCCCTTCCCTTCCCTTCCCTTCCCATCCCCTTTCCCCTTCCCCTTCCTCTTTCCCTTTCCCCTTCCCTTCCCTTCCCCTTTCCCCTTCCACTTCCCCTTCCCTTTTCCCCTTCCACTTTCCCTTCCCTTTCCCTTCCCTTCCCTTCTCCCTTCCTTTCCTTCCCTTCCCTTCCCTTCCCTTCCCTTCCCTTCCCTTCCCTTCCCTTTCCCTTTCCCTTTCCCTTTCCCTTTCCCTTCCTTCCTTCCTTCCTTCCTTTTCATTTTTTTTTGAGGGGGGTCACACCCAGCAGTGTTCAGGGTTTACTTCTCTATGCTCAGAAATCGTTCGTGGCAGGCTCGGGGGACCAAATGGGATGCCGGGATTTGAACCACCATCCTTCTGCATGCAAAGCAAACACCCAACCTCCATGCTATCTCTCAGGACCCAACCCAGGAGTGATTTCTGAGCATAGTCAGGAATAAACCCTGAGTGTTGCTGGGTGTGACCCAAAAAACCAAAAAATTAAAAATATAAAAAAAATAAAATAAGTACATGCTGGAGGCCTGAGAGATAACACAAGGTTTAGCTTGCATGTGGCTGACCTAGGTTTAATCTTCGGTATTTCATACAGTCCCCGGAGCCTGCCAGGAGTAATGATTTCTGAGTACAGGGCCAGGAGTAATGCGTGAACACTGCCAGGTATGGCTCAAAACCCAAAAAAGAAAAAAAAAAAAAAAAAGCACATGCTTTATAAGCACAAGGCATGAATTTGATCTCAGTGCAACCCATGCATCCCATTTGCCTAAAATGCCAGGCACAACCGGGTACATAATAATCAGATGTGTATAACCCTTCTATAGAATACTGTGGCCAGGAGTGCAACACTGCCGAGCATACATGTGCGCACTACGACCATACATGTGCGCACTACGACCAAAACGAGTGAGATTTCCTAATCATTGTAACAATATTAAGCAGGCCTGGATTTGATCAGTCGTTTCTTGGCATTGCAAAAAAGACAAACAAGAGGCAAGAGCATAGCACAGCATAGGGCATTTGCCTTGCTCATGTTCAATCCCCGGCATCTCATATGGTCCCTCAAGCCTGCCAGGAGCAATTTCATTTTTTTTTTTTTTTTCGGTTTTTGGACCACACCCAATGACACTCGGGTTACTCCTGGCTATGCACTCAGAAATTGCTCCTGGCTTGGGAGACCATATTGAAGCACATGGTCCATCCTAGGTTAGCGCTTGTAAGGCAAATGGCCTACTGCTTGTGCCACCGCTCCCGCTCCAGCCTCTAGGAGCAATTTCTAATTGCAGAGCCAGGAGTAACCCCTGAGCATTGCTGGGCATAACCCAAGCCCCCAAAAAATATTTTAAAAAAGACAAAGAAAAAGAACTCAGAAACAAAAACTGGTTCAGAGAGAGTACACTTAATAAGGCCTTATTCAGTGGCTAACCAGAGTTCGATACACACTACCACATATGGCCAGAGTCTGGTAGGAGTGATATACCTGAGGGCAAAACCAAGCCAAGAGTGAGTTCTAAAAAAAAAAAAAAAAAAAAGTGAGTTCTAAGCACAGCTGGGTGTGGGTCAAAACAAAATATAAAAAGAAACAAAACCAAAAGACTAAGAAATCACTAGTTCTTAGGCCTGGAGAGAGAGCACAGGGTTTAAGTTTTTGGTGGCCTCCTGAGCACCACCACCAGGTGTGGCCTCAACAACAATAATACCAATAATTAAGAGGGAAAGTAGGGGTCGGAGAGATAGCATGGATGTAGGGTGTTTGCCTTGCTTGCAGGACTGTGGTTCGGATCCCAGCATCCCATAGGGTCCCCTGTGCCTGCCAGGAGCCATTTCTTTTCATTTTGTTAGTGTTTTTTTGTTTTTGTTTTTTTGGGTCACACCCAGCAGCGCTCAGGGGTTACTCCTGGCTCCATGCTCAGAAAATCACCCCTGGCAGGCACGGGGGACCCTATGGGATGCCAGGATTCGAATCACCGTCCTTCTGCATGAAAGGCAAATGCCTTACCTCCATGCTATCTCTCTGTCCCTGTGCCAAGAGCCATTTCTGAGCCAAGAACCATTTCTGAGCATAGAGCCAGGATTAACCCCTGAGCGCTTCCGGGTGTGACCCCAAAACAAAACAAAAACAAAACAAAACAAATCAAAACAAAAAAAAGAGGGAAAGTAGTTCAGAAAGAGGAAAAGCTACTTCTGGCCATTTTTTTTTTTTTTTAGTTTAGTTTAGTTTTGTGGCCATATTTGGTGATGCTGGTACCCAAGGCTTAAAATAATAACAACAATAACAACAACAATAATAATAATAATATAATAATAAAGAGGAAAAGTAGTTCAGAAAGAGAAAAAGCTGCTTCTGGTTACTCCTGGCTCTGCGCTCAGAAATCGCTCCTGGCAGACTCGAGGGACCTTATGACAGGAATTGAATCCGGGTTTGTTCCAGGTTGGCTGCGTGCAAAGCAAATGCTCTACCACTATGCCATGGCTCCGGCCCAGTTTAGTTTAGTTTTGTGGTTATACGTGGTGATATTGGTACTCAAGACTTATTATTTTGGGCCCGGAGAGATAGCACAGCGGCGTTTGCCTTGCAAGCAGCCGATCCAGGACCAAAGGTGGTTGGTTCGAATCCCGGTGTCCCATATGGTCCCCCGTGCCTGCCAGGAGCTATTTCTGAGCAGACAGCCAGGAGTAACCCCTGAGCATCGCCGGGTGTGGCCCGAAAACCAAAAAAAAAAAAAAAAAAAAAAAGACTTATTCTTTTTGTTTGTTTGTTTTGGGCCACACCTGGCAGCACTCAGGGGTAAATCCTGGCTCTGTGCTCAGAAATCGCTCCTGGCAGGCTTGGGGGACCATATGGGATGCCGGGATTTGAACCACCGTCCGTCCAGGGTTGGCTGCATGCAAGGCAAATGCTTTACCGCTATACTGTTGCTCCAGCCCCTCTGGCCCAGTTTTAAAGTAAATTTATTCTTTTATATTTTTATTGTTTAGTCTATAGAAAATGTATTTAACAGATAAATTGGATAATATGACTATCAATAAGCAAGCTAAGGGAATCCCTTGTTGGTACATGATAAATTCCACAGTATCTGGAGGAACAAAGGAAGCAAGGAATTGAGAAAAATATTATGGATCTTAGATTTCTTCTTCTATTACTCTTTATTTATTTATTTACTTATTTATTTATTGCCACACCAGCAGTGCTCAGGGCTTATTCCTGACTCTGCACTCAAGAATCTTTCGTGGGGGGGGGGGGTGGCGGAGAGATAGCATGGAGGGTAGGTCATTTGCCTTGCATGAAGAAGGATGGTAGTTTGAATCCCAGCATCCCATATGGTCTCCCCTCCTTCCCGCAAGCCTGCCAGGAGCGATTTCTGAGCGGAGAGCTCAGGAGGAACCCCTGAGCACCGCCCAGGTGTGACCCCAAGACAAATAAACAAACAAAAGAATCATTCATGGGATTCCTGGTAGTATTCAGGGGACCATATTGGATACCAGGGTTGAACCTTATTTGGCAAAGTCCAAGGAAGTGCCTTACCTACTGTACCATATTTCTGGACCCTCAGGGTCTTTTGGTTTTTGGGCCACACCCGGCGGTGCTCAAGGGTTACTCCTGGCTGCCTGCTCAGAAATAGCTCCTGGCAGACACAGGGGACCATATGGGACACGGGGATGCGAACCAACCACCTTTGGTCCTGGATCGGCTGCTTGCAAGGCAAACGCCGCTGTGCTATCTCTCCGGCCCCTCCCTCCCTCCCTCTCTCTTTCTCTCTCTCTCTCTCTCTCTTTCTTTTCTTTCTTCCTCCCTCCCTTCCTCCCCTCCCCCATTCCTCCTTTCCTCCCTACCCCTCCCTCCTCCCCTTCCTTCCTTCCTTCCTTCCTTCCTTCCTTCCTTCCTTCCTTCCTTCCTTCCTTCCTTCCTTCCTTCCTTTTCTTTTTTGTGGTTTTTGGGCCACACATGGTGGTTCTCAGGGGCTACTCCTGGCTCTGCACTCAGAAATCACTTCTGACAGGATCAGAGAACCACATGGGATGCAGGGAATCAAACTCGGGTCCATCCCAGGTTGGCCATGTGCAAGGCAAATGCCCTACCGCTGTGCTATGGCTCTGGTCTAGGGTCTTGAATTTATTTTCCTTTTTTTTTTTTCTTTAATAGTTTTTCGACCACATTCAGCTGTGCACAGAGGATAATTCTAGGCTCTGTACTCTACACCATAAGGGATTTTGTGGCTCTAACCTAGTTTGGCAACATGCAAGGCAAATGCCCTATCCTCTTCGCTATGGCACTGGGACTTGAATTTCTTTTTCTTTATGGGTCACACCCAGCGGCTCAGGGTTTCTCCTGGCTCTGTACTCAGAAATCGCTCCTGGCAGGCATGGGAGACCATATGGGATGCAGGGATTTGAACCACCGTCCATCCTGGATCCGCTTGCAAAGCAAAAGCCCTACTGCTGTGCTATCTCTCCAGCCCAGGGTCTTGAATTTCTTTTTTCTTTTTTTTTCCCCTCCTCCCCGGGTCTTGAATTTCTGAATCAACACTTAAATGTTCTCTCAGTATCTAGGGTAAATTTAAACCCTGGTTTCCATAGAAGACCATGAGGGGAAACTAAAATCAGGAAGTTTTTGAGTCCGTGAAAGTGTTCAATAATTTCTCAAATTTGTTGAAGGGATTAAGTTAGAATATAATCCTATAAAATTCAGAAGACAGAGCCACAGTGTTAGCTCCTCCCTCATGACTCCTCGCAGCCAGTTTAGGTGTGGCCTTTTGCTGAGTAAACTAAACAGCTGTTAGAATCTCTAGAGCTTAGTTACAGAGATGAGTAATGCAGTTTCTTCACTCCAGGAAGTTTCTTGTCTTCTAGAAGTTTCTTCCATCTAGTTTCTTCCTTTAATGTTTTTTTATTTATTTACTTATTTTTTTAGTTTCTTGGGCTACACTTGGCAGTGCTCAGTGGTCACTCCTGGCTGTACTCAGAAATTACTCCTGGTAGACGCAGGGGACTATATGGGATATTGGGGATCTAACTGGGTCAACTCATACAAGGCAAACATCCTACCTGCTGTGCTATCATCTGTCCCCTCTTTTTTTTTTGGTTTTTGGATCACAACTGGCAGTGCTCAAGGGTTACTCCTGGCTCTATGCTCAGAAATCGCCCCTGGCAGGAACAGGGGACCACATGGGATGCCGGGATTTGAACCACCGTCCTTCTGCATGAAAGGCAAACGCCTTACCTCCATGCTATCTCTCCGGACTCTGTCCCCTCTTAATGTTGTTGTTGTTTTTTTTTTAAATAGTTTAGGGACTAATCTATTTTATTTTTTTAGTTTTTATTTGGGGAGCCACTGTCAGCCGCATTCAGAAATCACTCCTGGGGAGCCAAAGCATTGGGGCTAGAGCGACAGCACAGTATGTAGGGCTTTTTGCCTTGCTTACAGAAGGACGATGGTTCAAATCCTGGCATCCCATATGGTCCCCCGAGTCTGTCAGGAGCGATTTCTGAGCATAGAGCCAGGAGTAACTTGAGAGCTGCCGGGTATGACCCAAAAACAAAAAAGGAAAAAAAAAAAAAAAGAGTAAAGAGTTTGTCTTACACGTGGCAGTAATGACCTGAATCCTCGATACACCAACTTCTCCAAACCTTATCAAGAGTGACCCAAGAAATGAAAATCAAAACAACAATGAAATAGTACCTCATATCAACGAGACTGGCACACATCAAAAAATAACAAAAAACCAATGTCGATGTGAATGTGGGGTAAAAGGGAACCTTATTCACTGTTCATAGTCAATTGATTCAAACATTTTTGGAAAACAGTATGGCTACTTCTCATGTAAGAATTATGCTTACATATGACAGCAGTTCCACTGCTTGTCATGTACATCAAAACTATTTAGAAGACATCTGCGCTTCAATATGTATTGCAACACTATTCACAATAGCCAAAATTTAGAAACACACTACGTGTCCAAGAACAGTTGCCTGGATAAAGAAACTGTAGTCTACATACACAATACTTGGCTGTAAGAACAGATGAATTAATGTCATTTGCTACTAGATCTAGAGTATAGTGCTGAAGTAAAGTAAGTCAGAAGTAGGAGGACAGGGAAGAAATGACTCTTCCATCGGTGGGAATATAAAGATACATAGTAAAGGAATAAAAAGTGGCCAAAGGCAAGAGAACCTGAAAACTTGTCTACTGTAGAATTTATCAAGGTGGGGATAAGGGATGGGAATGGTACAGGTGGAGGATATGATGAAAAACTGTAGCATGAACCCAATCAAATATTTATAGTCAATTATGATGCAAAAAAACCAAAAAAGTGGCCCCTGAGTAAAACCAGTAAATGTCCCCAAAAATACTCTCCACCACCCCAAAAAACAAAGTAAGGTGCCTCAGGAAAACTTGATCTTTGTAGCACTCTATCTTATTTCATGCTTTCAGAGTAGTGCCAAGTAAGGTTAGGAGTGTGGGTGGGAAGGAAATGACTGAAAAGAGCCATGACCTTGATTGAAGGTTTTTCTCCAACGCACTTGAGTCTCAAGGACAAACTTTTTAAGAGAAAAGTAATGCTGACCTCTGTGGGGCACAATTGCATGAGATGGCTTTCTACTAGAGTTTCACAAAGATCCTACAAACTGGTCAGCTGAAGTTTGAACTGACTGTTGGCAGATCTTGGCGCGCCTGCCTCCCCCCCAGGCTTTCCACCCACATCCAAAGGCATCTGCCAGCATGTCGGCCGCCCTGAGGAGGGTTGAGCCTTTTAAAAAAACAACCCTTTTAAAAGCAGTTTCAATGGAGAGCGAAACGAGCCCAGAGTGGCGGGAAGGGAACGGGGCGCTCAGTGTCTGAGCCCTGACACTCGTGGAAGTGCAAGGCTCCGCCTAAGCGTCCCACTTAAGAGCTGTAAAGACGTCCCCTGAGGAGGGCCAATATGGCGACGGAATCCTCTTGGCACAGCCCTGTTCCCTCCCCGTGACCAGCTCCTCTGGTCACGCCCATTGGCCGAGCCGGAGGCGGTGCCTGCTCTAAGGTCCCGCCCTCTGGAGTTCATTCGGCGTTTCATTGGCTCTCCGTCCGCGTCAATCTGGATCCCATGTTGTCTCTTTTCAGCTTTGATCCAATCAGAACTTTCTCGACGGCCCGCCTGATTTCTGATTGGTCTAGACCGAATCCATTCCGGTCTCCGCCCACGGGGAGGAGGGAAAAAACTTAGCCCGAGACCCATCTCGGATCCTGATTGGCCAACGCGCTGTCACTTCTCCCGAATATCCTCCTATCCCGACTTCCGTGGGAGCCCGCCTGCGCGTTCATTGGCTGCTTCGGCAGCCGATCACCTCCATCTTCCGCCCACTCCTCACTTCCTGCCTCTCCCATTGGCGTTTGAAAAAAAAAGCGAGGGAGGGGCCGCCGCCTGGAGGGGGACGCAACTCGGGGTGGCCACGCCCCCGAGCAGAGAGAAGGGCAGCGCGCCTCGCGACTGGCTCACTCGCCCGCCTTTCCGCCGCAAGTCCCGCCTTCCGCCCTCCCTCATTGGGCGGGGCAGCGGCGAGGGGGGCGGAGCCGAGGCGGAGGGCTGGTGGCGCGCGCGGCTCCCTCCCTCCCACCTCCTCCTCACCCCCCCCTCCCTGTCCGGTCCGGCTTCGCTTTGCCTCGTCAGCGTCCGCGTTTTTGCCCGGGCCCCCCCCGACCCCCCCGGGCCGGACCCCTTGAGCTCGTCCCCCCGCAGCCGGCCTCCACCATGAGCGGTAAGTCGGGGGGAGTCGGCCGCGAGCCGAGGGGTGCCGGGAGGAGAAGGAAGGGAGGGAAGTGAGGGGCGCGCGCGGCGCGGGGACCGGGCCGGGCGGGCCCCGCCGTGAGGGGGAGCGGGCGGGCGGGCGGGCTGGAGGCGGCTGCGGCCGCCCTGGTCCCGCCCGGGGCGGAGGGAGGGAGGGCGGGCGGAGGGCGGTGGGGCCGTGGCGGGGCCTCCGTGGGGAGGGGGATGGGCCGCCCGCCCCGGGGGAGGGGGCAGCGTGGCCTCGCCCGCCCCGCGCCCGCCCCGGCACCCCCTCTCCTCCCCTCCCCTCCCCTCCCCTCGCGACCGCCCGCCCGAGGGACGCGGGGAGGGAGCGAGAGCGCGTGCGCGCGCACGACTCCCGCGCGGGGGGGGGGGGGGCTGCAGCCGCGGGGGCGGCCCTGAGGACGCGCAGGCCCCGCCCGGGCCAACCGCCCGCCCGCCCTCTCTCTCTCTCGCCGGCGGCGGCGGCGGCGGTGGACGGCGCCGCGCCTGCCCCCAGGGCCCTCCCCTCCCCCTCCCCTCCCTGCCGCTCCCCTCCCCCTCCCCGCCCTGGCCACGCCCCCGGCGCCGCCCTTTCCGCCTCGGCCCCGCCCGGGCGGCCGGTAGCCACCTACCTACCTCCTGGCTCACTCCGGACTCGGCCCCTCGACCCGACCCCCCTCCTTGCGCGGCCGCTCCAGACGTTTCCTTTCGCCTTTCTTCCTGGTCCTCTCTGATGATGGGTGCTTTGGCTGCACTTGAGGCTTTCTCTCTCTCTTTGCAGCATCCCAACATGGTTCCCCCACCCCAGACATTTCACTTCTTCTTTTCCATCATCCCTCCTGATCCTCCCTCAATGATGCTTTGGATGCACTTGAGGCTGTCTCTTGGAACCCCTCTTTGCAGCATCCCAACATGGGTTCTTTCCTCCTTACTGGTCCTCTCTGATGATGGATGCTTTGGATACACTTGAGAGGCTTTCTCTTGGCCTCTCCCCCCCTCTTTGCAGCATCCCAAAATGTTTCCCCCACTCCAGACATTTCATTTCTTCTTCCCTTCATTCCTCCTGGTCCTTCCTGGATGCTTTGGATGCACTTGAAGCTTTCTCTTGCCCCCCCCCCCCGCAGCATCCCAAAATGTTTCCCAACTCAGACATATTCATTTCTCCTTTCTTCCTCCTGGTCCTCTCTGATGGATGTTTTTGGATGCACTTGAGGCTTTCTCTTGCCCCCTCCCCCCTTGCAGTATCCCAAAATGTTTCCCCACTCAGACATTTCATTTCTTCTTTTCCTTCATTCCTCCTGGTTCTCCCTTATGATGGATGCTTAGGATGCACTTGAGGCTCTCTCTTGCCCCCCCCCCCCTTCACAGCATCCCTTCCTTCCTCCTAGTCCTCCCTTATTATGGATGCTTTTGATATACACTTGAGACTTTCTTTCCCTTGCCTTTTTTTTTTGTGTGTGTGTGCCCAATCGAGCAAGTTTTCCATCCACCTACTTTTCTTGGTCTTAAGTATACACACACACACACACACACACACACACACACACACACATATACACATACATATATATATATTTCCTCCTCCTGATCCTCCCTTATGGATGTTTTTGATATACACTTGAGGCTTTCTCTTGTCTGGTTTTTTTTTTTTTTGGTGTCCTAAATTGAGCAACTTTTCCATCCACCCACGTTTTTTGGTCTTAAACATTATATATATGTACATATATATATATATGTCTTAGATATTTTACTAACCCCAGCTCCCCTCCAGGATTTCTTTTTCTTATTTGGAAGTTGTTTCAGGAATGCCCGCTGCTTCCTCTCCCATGTTTTCTGTACAAAAATGCACTTTTTTTTTTTTCTTTTTGGGCCACACCTGGCAGTGCTCAGGGGTTACTCCTGGCTGTCTGCTCAGAAATAGCTCCTGGCAGGCACGGAGGACCATATGGGACACCGGGATTCGAACCAACCACCTTAGGTCCTGGATTGGCTGCTTGCAAGGCAAACACCGCTGTGCTATCTCTCCGGGCCCAAAAAAATGCACTTTTTGATTGCTGTCCAAGTTCTCACTTCACATCAAGGAGGATTGAGGCCCAGTTTTATTTAGCACCATCTCAGAACCTGATTTGAGGCTCTATACATCCTTCAGTTTATACATTCCCCCAAGTCTTGTTTTCTTAACTCTCGGGCAATCTTTCATCTTTTTTTTTTTTGGGGGGGGGGGCCACACCCGGCGGTGCTCAGGGGTTACTCCTGCTGTCTGCTCAGAAATAGCTCCTGGCAGGCACGGGGGACCATATGGGACACCGGGATTCGAACCAACTACCTTTGGTCCTGGATCGACTGCTTGCAAAGCAAACGCCACTGTGCTATCTCTCCCGGCCCATCTTTCATCTTTTGTTCGTCACTTATTTCATCATAGCTTCCACTTTACCTTTTTTTTTTTTTCTTGTCCTGACTTTAAGTCGTCTATCTTTTCATCGTTTATAGACCAAGATCACTCCTTGGACGACATGGCAGCTGTCGTGAAGATCGAAAAAGGCGTCGGTGGCAATAATGGGGGCAATGGGAATGGCAGTGGTGCCTTTTCTCAGGCTCGGAGCAACAGCACTGGCAGCAGCAGCAGCAGCGGTGGAGGAGGAGGAGGAGGAGGAGGAGGAGGACAGGTAAGTTGCTCAGGATAGAGTGGGAAAGATGTTGAGAGGTTGTACATATTCTTAGGTAATTAACCTTTCCACACAAATAGAAATGAGAAAGGAGCTCAACCATTTTAGACTAACCATTTTCTGGTTAGGGAAGTAAAGATAGTCAGGTGACTTGGAGCCCCCCAAAGATGAGCATTTCAGCAAAATAGGTTAGCTTTTGTTGGTTTGTTTTTGCTCTTAGCACTGTTTTGCTGTTTGTTATATACTGCCCCCTGGGCTGGCTGCTGGGTGTCACTAACTCTCTTCCTCGCCCTTATTTTCTGGCCAGGAATCCCAGCCATCCCCTTTGGCTCTGCTGGCAGCAACTTGCAGCAGAATTGAGTCACCCAATGAAAACAGCAACAACTCCCAGGGCCCAAGCCAGTCAGGGGGTACAGGTGAGCTTGACCTCACATCCACACAACTCTCACAGGGTGCCAATGGCTGGCAGATCATCTCTTCCTCCTCTGGGGCTACCCCTACCTCAAAGGAACAGAGTGGCAACAGTACCAATGGCAGCAATGGCAGTGATTCTTCCAAGAACCGCACCGTCTCCGGTGGGCAGTATGTTGTGGCTGCCACCTCCAACTTACAGAACCAGCAAGTCCTGACAGGACTACCTGGAGTGATGCCTAATATCCAATATCAAGTAATTCCTCAGTTTCAGACCGTTGATGGGCAGCAGCTGCAATTTGCTGCCACGGGGGCCCAAGTCCAGCAGGATGGTTCTGGTCAAATACAGATTATACCTGGTGCAAATCAACAGATCATCACAAACCGAGGAAGTGGAGGCAACATCATTGCTGCTATGCCAAACTTACTTCAGCAGGCTGTCCCCCTTCAAGGCCTGGCTAACAATGTGCTCTCAGGACAGACTCAGTACGTGACCAACGTACCAGTGGCCCTGAATGGGAATATCACTTTGCTACCCGTCAACAGCGTTTCTGCAGCTACCTTGACTCCTAGCTCTCAGGCAGTCACAATCAGCAGCTCTGGGTCCCAGGAGAGTGGTTCACAGCCAGTCACTTCAGGGACTTCCATCAGTTCCACCAGTTTGGTATCCTCACAAACCAGTTCCAGCTCCTTCTTCACCAATGCCAATAGCTACTCAACAACGACTACCACCAGCAACATGGGAATCATGAACTTTACCACCAGCGGATCAGCAGGGACCAACTCTCAAGGTCAGACACCCCAGAGGGTCAGTGGTCTACAGGGATCTGATGCTCTGAACATCCAGCAGAATCAGACATCTGGAGGTTCACTGCAGACAACTCAACAAAAAGAGGGAGAGCAGAACCAGCAGCCGCAGCAGCAACAACAACAACAAATTCTTATTCAGCCTCAGCTAGTTCAAGGGGGACAAACCCTTCAGGCTCTCCAGGCTGCACCATTGTCAGGGCAGACCTTTACAACTCAAGCTATCTCCCAGGAAACCCTCCAGAATCTCCAGCTTCAGGCTGTTCCAAACTCTGGCCCCATAATCATTCGGACACCAACCGTGGGGCCTAATGGACAGGTCAGTTGGCAGACTCTTCAGTTGCAGAATCTCCAAGTTCAGAACCCACAGGCCCAGACAATCACCTTGGCTCCCATGCAGGGTGTTTCCTTGGGACAGACCAGTAGCAGCAATACCACCCTCACACCCATTGCCTCAGCTGCATCCATCCCTGCTGGCACAGTCACTGTGAATGCTGCTCAACTCTCCTCCATGCCTGGCCTCCAGACCATTAACCTCAGCGCTTTGGGTGCTTCAGGGATCCAGGTACACCAGCTTCCAAGCCTGCCATTGACTATAGCTAATGCTCCAGGTAAGGCTTCCAGTTTTTTGTATTTGTTTTCAAAACTAACTAGCATTTTCAACTGCAGCTGTTTTGAAGACACCTTTGTGTGTGTGTGGGGGGGGGGTGGGGGGCCTAGGGGAGATGGTGTGAATAGCACTATCTTAAGGGCTCTTGGGTGAATCTTTTGGCCAAAATAGAGAAACAGCAGCAATTCTATTTAAGTCATTGGGAACAATTTTTTTTGGGGGGGGGGTACACCCAGCGGCACTCGGGTTACTCCTGGCAAGCACAGGGACAGTATGGGATACTGGGATTCGAACCAATGTTGGCCCTGGGTCAAACACCCTACTGCTGTGCTATCTCTCCGGCCCTATTTGGAACAAACTTAATAGAAACTTTTTTCAGTTAAGCTGAGAAAGGAGTCATTTATTTTTTTGTTCGTTTATTTTTGGGTTTTGTTTTGGTCGTGCCTTTCGGGCACTAAGAGATTCCTCAGAAATTACTCTTGGCAAGCTTGGGGGCATATAGGATGTCAGGGATCAAACCTGAGTCAGCCATGTGCAAGGCAAATGCCCTTCCCGATGTGCTATTGCTCTGGCTCCATGGGAGTTTTGTTTTTTTTTGTGTGTTTGTGTGGGGTCACACTAATTGATATTCAGGGGTTATTCCTGCTCTACATTCAGGAATCTCTTTTGGCTGTGGTTGGGTAACCATATAGGATGCTGGAGATCAAGCCCAGGATGGTTGCATGCAAGGCAAAGTGACTTCCTTACCTTCTGTCCTATCTCTAGCTCCTGAAAGGAGTCTTCTGGTTAGTGTTTTTGATATCTTTATACTTCAGTGTCTCAGTGTAGAACAAGTATCATCAAATTTATTCTGTAAAGGAATGGATAGTAAATATTTTAGGACTTCTGTATCATTTATGGTCTTGGTTACTTTTTTTTTTTTTCTGCCATACCCATTTAATGCTCAGGGGTTACTCCTGGCTAAGCACTCAGAAATTGCTCCTGGCTTTGGGGGACCATATGGGATGCCCGGGGATCGAACCGAGGTCCTGATCCTTGGCTAGCACTTGCAAGGCAGATACCTTACCTCTAGCGCCACCTCGCTGGCCCCATTGGTTATATATTTTTTTCTTTTTACAGTCTTTGAAAAAGTGAAACCAGGTCAGACAGGTGACTCCGTGGGCTGACCATATGTCTTTCATGCTTTGCATATGGGAGATCTGGTTCAATAACCACTTCATGCCTAGTACTGTATGGAGTGAATTCTGAGCACAGAACCTGGCCTGTCCCTTCCAATACCACTTGGAGTTGACCCTCAAACTAAAACAGAATGAAGTGTAAATTTGTTCTTAGCATTAGGTCCTTAATTGACCGTGGGGGTCCCCTTTGTAGGATAAGTTTTTTTTTTTTATATATATATATAAAGTGGCCTATTTTGGGGGCCGGAGAGGTGGCGCTAGAGGTAGGGTGTCTGCCTTGCAAGTGCTAGCCAAGGAAGGACCTCTGTTAGATCCCCCGGCATCCCATATGTTCCCCCCAAGCCAGGGGCGATTTCTGAGTTCTTAGCCAGGAGTAACCCCTGAGCATCAAACAGGTGTGGCCCAAAAAACAAACAAAAAAAAAGTGACCTATTTTTAGGACATTAATTATGTCATCAGATACTTTTTGTTTTTTGGTTTTGGGTCACACCCCCCAGGGCTCAGGAGTTACTCCTGGCTCTATGCTCAGAAATCATTCCGGTTAGGCTCGGGGAACCATATGGGAGGCCGGAATTCGAACCACCATCCTTCTGTATACAAGGCACATGCCCTGCCTCCATGTTATATCTCTCAGGCCCCATATCATCAAATACTTATAAACTGTAACTTTTTCGCAAGGAAAAAGTGATATAATTCTAGGTAGTTGGGGTTTTTTGTTTGTTTGTTTGTTTGTTTGTTTTTGTTTTTGGGCCACACCCGGTGACACTCAGTGGTTACTCTGGCTATGCGCTTCAGAAATCACTCCTGGTTTGGGTGACTATATGGAACTCTGGGGATTGAACCTTGGTCCGTCCTAGGCTAGTGTGGGCAAGGCAGATACCGCTTGTGCCACCGCTCCGGCCCCTCTAGGTAGATTTTTTTTTTGTTTGTTTTTTGGGCCACACCCAGCGGTGTTCAGGGGTTACTCCTGTCTGTCTGCTCAGAAATAGCTCCTGGTGGGCACAGGGGACCATATGGAACACAGGATTCGAATCAACCACCTTAGGTCCTGGATCGGCTGCTTGCAAGGCAAACAACGCTGTGCTATCTCTCTGGGCCCTAGTTAGATTTTATTTTATTTTATTTTTTTGGTGGTTTTTGGGTCACACCCGGCAGTGCTCAGGGGTTATTTCTGGCTCCAGGCTCAGAAATTGCTCCTGTCAGGCACGGGGACCATATGGGACTCCGGGATTTGAACCGATGACCTCCTGCATGAAAGGCAAAGGCCTTACCTCCATGCTATCTCTCCGGCCCCCTAGTTAGATTTTAAACGAAATAATTTCTTTGATTTTTTTGAGGGGGACACACTGGGTGCTCAGGGGTTATTTTCTGCATTTCTGATTCTCAGGAATCACTCCTGTCAGAGTTTGGGGGTGCTTATAGGGTGCCAGGGATCTAACCCAGGTTGGCTTCATGCAAGGGACGTGCTACCCCAATGTACTATTTCTTCAGCCTCAAATTAAGTTCTTTGGATAACATTTAGTTAATCTGGACACCTCACTTGGAGCAAGTTGGTTTATTGAAGGTCTTTTTTTGGTTTTTGGGCCACGCTCGGCGGCACTCAGGGGTTACTCCTGGCTATCTGCTCAGAAATAGCTCCTGGCAGGCACGGGGGACCATATGGGACTCGGGAATTCGAACCAACCACCTTAGGTCCTGGGTCAGCTGCTTGCAAGGCAAATGGCACTGTGCTATCTCTCTGGCCCCGTTTTATTAAAGTTTAAGGTTTAATTTTTGTTCTCTTTATTTTGGGGAGCTGGAGTAATAGTACAAACGAGCGTGGTGTTTGCCTTTACACAGCCAACCCAGGTTCAATTCCTGGCACCCCATATGGTCCCCTTAATCTTCCAGGAGTGATCCCTGAGCACAGAGCAAGGAGTGTCAGCACTGCTGGGTATGTGGCTTCCAAACAAATTATTTTTTGAGGGACTATACTCAGTAATGCTGAGATACCTCCAGGGTCTATGCTTAGTACTTGTAGGACCATATGGGGTGCTGTGGATTGAACCTAGGTCACCCTAGTGCAAAGCAAATGCCTTGGCCATTATCTGGACCTGACCCCTATTTCTCCCCCACCTTTCACTCCCTTGCTCTCATTTGGGCCACACCTGTCAGTGCTCAGGGGTTACTCTGAGGAGTTGCTCGAGGAACTGTATGTGGTACTGGGGATTGAACATGGAGATCAGCTGCATACAAGGCAGCTAAGTGCCACACAAAGGGATCACTCTTGATGGGGATCATATATATGGGGTGTTTGGAATTAAACTCAAGTCAGCTTCGTGATGGATTGGGTGTTCAGATTTAAACTCAGGTCAGCTTCATGTAAGGTAAGTGCCTGACATGTACCCGAACCACTGTACTATCATCCCTCCATCCTCCCAACATATACTTTTAATAAGCTTATTAGGTGATTTTTTTTTTTTTTTTTTTGGGTCACACCCAGCAGCGCTCAGGGGTTACTCCTGGCTCTATGTTCAGAAATCGCCCCTGGCAGGCACCGAGGACCTTATGGGATGCCGGGAATTCGAACCACCTTTCTTCTGCATGAAAGGCAAATGCCTTACCTCCATGCTATCTCTCCAGCCCCAGGTGATTCTATTTTATTGTTTGTGCTACACCTGGTTGTGCTTTAAGGTTTATTGCTTATTTCTGGAACTCAAGGATCATTCCTGGCATTGCTCAGGGAACCATTTGAGGTGTTGGGGATTGAACCAAGGTTGGCTGCATGCAAGGCAAGTACCTCACCCACTGTGCTGTTGCCTTGGCCCTTATTGTTGATTCTAATTTCCTAGATAAGAGAACTACTTTGTAGATTGCTTTGAAAATAGTCTGGAAGGACAGGAATGAAGAAGGAAAGTGAAATACTACCTTTGGATAATATTTAGTTAACCAGAACACCTCATTTGGAGCAAACTGGTTTATTAAAGTTTGAGGTTTAATTTTTGTTCTGAGTAGGGAGAAAGGTTAGATTGAACCTGGGATAGGAGTGGGTAGGTGGAATTGAAATGAACTAGAAGGAAAGCATTAAAAGGAAAAGTCAGACCCAGAGAGATAGCACAGTGGCGTTTTGCCTTGCAAGCAGCTGATCCAGGACCAGAGGTGGTTGGTTCAAATCCCAGTGTCCCATATGGTCCCCCGTGCCTGCCAGGAGCTATTTCTGAGCAGACAGCCAGGAGTAACCCCTGAGTACCGCCGGGTGTGGCCCAAAAACAAAAAAAAAAAAAAAGAAAGAAAGAAAGAAAAGTCATTAGGGAAGAGGAATATGTTGAAAATTATATGTGAAATCAGTTGACATTTTATTTTTATTTTTGTTTGTTTGTTTGTTTTTTTGGGCCACACCCTGTGACGCTCAGGGGTTATTCCTGGCTATGCGCTCAGAAGTTGCTCCTGGCTTCTTGGGGGACCATATGGGACGCCGGGGGATCGAACCGCGGTCTGTCCTAGGCTAGCGCAGGCAAGGCAGGTACCTTACCTCCAGCGCCACCACCCGGCCCCTATTTTTACTATTTATTTTTACTATTGTGTAATAGTGGTAAAGTAAAGCAACCATTTAATAAAGTGTTTCTGGGGCTGGAGTGATATAACGGTAGGGTGTTTGCCTTGTACACAGCCTACTGGACCTATTGGACCAGGCTGACCCCGATTCAATCCCAGCATCCCATATGGTCCTCCAACCCTCCCAGGAGCCATTTCTGAGTGCAGTTCCAGGAATAACCCGTGAGCACTGCTGGGTGTGGCAAAAACCAAAAAAGTGTTTAGGGCTGGAGAGATAGTATAGCAGGTAGGGTTTTTGCCTTATATGTAGTCAACTATGCTTTATACTCTGCCTGAAAACGAAAGCAGAAAAATCTATATAAGTTTTAGGGTCACACCCAGCAATGCTCATGGCTTATTCCTGGCCGTGTTTAGGAGAGCCATTATGTAATGCTGGGGATTGAACCCGGATCAGCCACATGCCCTATCTACTGGATTATTTCTCTGACCTTAAGAGAACGGCCCATTATAGGGCTGGAGTGATAGCACAGCAGTAGAACATTTGCCTTGCATGCAGATGACCTGGCACAGATCCCCGGCATCCCATATGGTCCCCCGAACTTGCCAGGCGCTATTTCTGAATGCAGAGCCAGGAGTAGCCCCTGAGTGCCACCGAGTGTGACCCCAAAAAAACAATAAATAAGGGGCCGGGCGGTGGCGCTCGAGGTAAGGTGCCTGCCTTATCTGCGCTAGCCTAGGAGACAGACCGCGGTTCGATCCCCCGGCGTCCCATATGGTCCCCCAAGCCAGGAGCGACTTCTGAGCGCATAGCCAGGAGTAACCCCTGAGCGTCACCGGGTGTGGCCCAAAAACCAAAAAAAAAAAAAAAACAAAACAAAACAATAAATAATTTTGGGGTCTAGAGTACAATAGGTAGGGTGATTGCCTTACATGTGGTTGATCCTGGTTTGATCCCGATACTGCATATCGTCCCATGAGTACTACTAGGAGTGAAACCTGAGCACAACTGGAGTGATTGGTTCAAAATCCACTCTCTCCCTTAAAAAAAAAAGACTACATTTTGGGGCTAATACTATTTGCTTTTCTTGCTTATTGGTAGGACACGTGCTTTGCATGTTTGAGGCTTTGAGTTCAATTCTTTACATTAGAGTAAAAAAATGAAATAGGACCAGAGCAATATTACAGCTGGTAGGCATTTGCTGGTAGGCCAACCATGGTGATCCTTGAGCAAGAACCAGGAGTAAACCCTGAGCGACATTGGATCTGACCCCCACTCCCCCGTACCCTCAGAAAAAATACACTACATTTTGAACTTTAACAAGACAGCAATTTTATTTTTCTCCTATTTTTGGGCCACGCCTGTTTGCTCTCAAGCTGCTTCTGATTTTGCTTCGAGGTTACTCGTGGCGCTCAGACCATGGATCAAACCCTGGTCTTCTACGTGCAAAAAATGCATTCAGC
This sequence comes from Suncus etruscus, assembly GCF_024139225.1. Classification (NCBI taxonomy): domain Eukaryota; kingdom Metazoa; phylum Chordata; class Mammalia; order Eulipotyphla; family Soricidae; genus Suncus; species Suncus etruscus. Next base: position 79,880,263 of record NC_064858.1, read on the forward strand.
TGATTGAGCTATCTCTCTGGTACCAAGACAGTAATTTTCTTAGTGACTGGATCTCTAGGAATAGAAACTGATAATTGAACAGGGTTTCAATCTAGTACAGCTGTCATATTTTCTAGATGAGGACGTTGTGATAATACTGAGAAGCACTTGAGTGACAAGACTACTCCAGAGCTCTAACATCTCACCATATGGGTTGCCCAGTATTGAACCTGGGTCAGCTGAGTGCAAGGCAAATGCCTTGTTTTCTGTATTATCACTTGTGTCCCCATAGCTCTAACTTTTCTAAAATCTGGCTGCTGGTACATTACCTTTTAGTTGAAACTGGAATATCATAGAAATTTTTGAGATTGTTTAAAATGTCTTAGAAAATATATCTATTACATGTTCAAGTCTTCTTGAAATGTAATACTTTAGAGCTGGAAGTTTTCTGTGCTAAAATTAAAGGATTAAGAATGGAAAAAGTTTAATAAAAACTGAGCTCCCTTACAGCCTGGAAAATGAGGCACTTTGGGAAATCTACATGAGCATGTTTATTTTCTCTTTGCTTTTAGTTTGTCGTATCCAGTGGTTTTGCCTCTTTTCCTAGGGAAAGCAGAGTTGTGGAATTTTTCCAGTTAATAGTAACAACAACAATCCTTGTAGTTTCTAAAAGGTTTATAATTTAGGTTCTAGAGAATAGTTATGAGGTGCTCTCATTGCTAAATCATGCTCTGGGGAAGTCTGCCATTTAATGTCATAAGATAGGGCTACCTAGTTGTTATTGTTGATCTGTGAGCTCAAGAAAATGCATGCCTTACTGTATGATAGCAACAGCTTGCCATTCACTAATGGAGAATGCCATACTGAAAGGCCATTTTGAGAAGATCTAAGACTATACTTCATTAATAGTGTTTTTTTTAAAGGTAGAAGTTTCATTTTTATTCTTTTTTTTTTTTTTTTTTTTTTTTTTTTGGTTTTTGGGCCACACCCAGTAACGCTCAGGGGTTACTCCTGGCTATGTGCTCAGAAGTTGCTCCTGGCTTGGGGGACCATATGGGACACCAGGGGATCGAACTGCGGTCCGTCCAAGGCTAGCGCAGGCAAGGCAGGCACCTTACCTTTAGCGCCACCGCCCGGCCCCCAGAAGTTTCATTTTTAAATTGTGGAACACTTGTACAAGTTAGTTGATATTTTCCTATCTTTTTTTTTTTTTGGTTTTTGGTTTTTGGGTTATACCCAGCAACACTCAGTAGTTACTCCTGGTTCTGCGCTTAGAAGTCACTCCTGGCAGGCATGGGGGGACCATATGGGATGCTGGGATTCAAACCACCACTGTTCAAATCAGCTGTGTGCAAGGCAAACGCCCCACCGCTGTGCTATCTCTCCAGCCCCTTCCTTTCTTTTTTTAATTTTTTTATTTTTGTTTTGGGCCCACCCAGTGACGCTTAGGGGTTACTGCTGGCTATGCGCTCAGAAATCTCTCCTGGCTTGGGGGACCATATGGGACATCGGGATCAAACCATGGTTCATCCTAGGTTAGCTGTGCAGGGTAAAACACCCTCTACAGCTTGCTTCACTGCTCCGGTCCTCTTCCTTTTTTTTTTTTTTTTTCAGGAGTGACCCCTTAGCACTTCTGTTTGTAGCACAAAGCCCCCCCCCCCCAAAAAAAAAAAAAGGAACAGAACATTTTTTGTTTGTTTATTTTTTGGTTTTTGGGCCACACTTGGCAGCACTCAGGGGTTACTCTCGTTATCTGCTCAGAAATTGCTCCTGATAAGCACGGGGGACCTTATGGGATGCTGGAATTCGAGCCACCTTTGGTCCTGGGTTGGCTGCTTGCAAGGTAAATGCCCTACCACTGTGCTATCTCTGGCCCTATTTTTTATTTATTTATTATTATTATTATTATTTTTTGTTTGGACCCTTTAAGGGAGGGAGAGAGAGAAAGGGAGAGAGAAGAAAGGAAGAGAGTGGCCCTATTTTGGGGGGGGGTGTTTGGGCTACACCCAGCGGTGCTCAGGGGTTACTCCTGGCTATCTGCTCAGAAATAGGTCCTGGTAGGCACAGGGGACCATATGGGACTCCGGGATTCGAACCAAGCACCTTAGGTCCTGAGTCGGCTGCTTGCAAGGCAAACACCGCAGTGCTATCTCTCCGGCCCCATGGCCCTATTTTTTAATATCTTTATTTAAGCACCATGATTTCAAATATGTTTGTAGTTGGGTTTCAGTCTTAAGAACAACGCCCCCCTGGGGCCGGAGAGATAGCATAGAGGTAAGGCGTTTGCCTTGCATGCAGAAGGTCGGTGGTTTGAATCCGGGTATCTCATATAGTCCCCCAAGCCTGCCAGGAGCAATTTCTGAGCATAGAGCCAGGAGTAACCCCTGAGCACTACCAAAAAAAAAAAAAAAAAAAAGAACAACTCCTTTCACCAATGCAACATTCCCAAGATCAATGCCCCCATCTCACTCCTCTGCAAACACTGCCTATATTCGAGACAGGCATTTTACTTCTCTCAGTCATTACCATTGTCATGATAGTTGTCTGTGTGCACTAAATGCACTCACCACTTTTTGTAGTGAGCTTCAAATGATGGGCCAGTCCTTAGACCCTTCATCTCTATTGTTTCTGGGTATTATTACAATAATGTCTTTTATTTTTCTTAAATCCTATAGATGAGACTAGAAATAGAACATTTTTATAAAGTGAAGTAGTAGTTATATAGTTTTAGAAGATTCACTTCCAATCTATTACGTTACTCTTATTTTTTGTTTGGGACCATACCTATCACAAAATATGATTAAAAAATAAAATGGGGGGGGCCCGGAAAGATAGCACAGCGGTGTTTGCCTTGCAAGCAGCTGATCCAGGATCAAAGGTGGTTGGTTCAAATCCTGGTGTCCCATATGGTCCCCCATGCCTGCCAGGAGCTATTTCTGAGCAGACAGCCAGGAGTAACCCCTGAGCACCGCCAGGTGTGACCCCAAAACCAAAAAAAAATAAAATAAAATAAATAAAATAGGGAAATGGCTCAAATGGCTGGAGCACATGCTTTGTGCAAAAGTTCCAGTTGGATCCAGCTTCATATGATATCCCAATTACCAAACCTGAAGTCTCCAGCACTACTTGTTGTGGTCTACAAACCTCCCTCCCCCTCCAAAAATAAGGGAAAAAAATTTTAAGTGGCACAAAAGCAAAATAAGACAAAATTTCTGAAGTAGTCTTACTAACTTTGACTGTTTACTTTTATTAGCTAAATATACACGCAAAGGCACAAACTTAGAGCCAAAATAAAACAACCAATAGTGTATGCCTGTATTTTTTATGGCTTTGCCTCTGGTGGTGGTAGTGGAAGGACCACCCAGTAGACTGGGCTTCCTTTTCAGAATTTTCAGAATAAAATGTTATGTGGGCTCTGTATTTTTGTTTGTTTGCTTGGGGCTATACCCAATTGTGCCCGTGCCTTACTCTGGGGTCTGTGCTCAGGGTGATACTCCTGATGGGGCCTGCGCTACCATATGTGGTACTGGTTTTGAACTTGCAAGGCAGGCGCCGTACTTCCTGTATTATGTCTTCAGCCCCAGTTATTTATCAGTATAACCATTTTTTTAAAGAACACCCTCCTTTTGTGTTTGTACCTTTTTTTTTTCTCATTTTGTAGTTATAATCTCAGGTCTTGTCCTGCCCTCCCATTGCCCTGTAAAATCTTCAGTTTTTAAAAAACTTCCTTAACCACTGCTCAGTCCTGATGGGGGCGACCTTTGAAAGAATTGAGTAATTTAGATGACTTTGTGGGAGTTCTGCTAATAAAGAGTGTGGTGCTGGGTTTTGGCTGGAGAATAGAACATATTTCCTTGGTGGCTATAATTCACTCAAGAAACAAATTTCAGGCCCTAAAAATAAAAATTAAACATCTGCTCAGTTTTATCAGGGTCAGGAAAATGTCTTCTCTTCGAAGTGAAGTTGAATGTGATACCGGAGTTGCTTTGCCAAGTGTTGCTATACTTGGGTTCAGATTGCTGAGGCCTAATTTGTTAAATAGTTGTATTTTAGGGCCTGGAGAGATAGCACAGCGGCGTTTGCCTTGCAAGCAGCCGATCCATTACCAAACGTAGTTGGTTCGAATCCCGGTGTCCCATATGGTCCCCTGTGCCTGCCAGGATCTATTTCTGAGCAGACAGCCAGGAGTAAGCCCTAAGCACCACCAGGTGTGGCCCAAAAACCAAAACAAAACAAAAAAATAGTTGTATTTTAGACGAGTGCTTTTTTGAACATTAATATTAAGTAATGTTTTTATTTTTGGGGAGTCCCACATGGCTATATGCTCAGTCCTTATTCTGCTTTTAGGAATTATTCCTAGTGAGACTTGGGAACCATATGGAATGCTGGGGATCCTACTTGGGTTGGCTGCCTGCAAAGCAAGTGTGCTTATTGTCTCTCCAACCCAATGTTAAGTAATTTTAGATTATCTAAATGTGTTTAAAATTCTCATTCTATACCAAAAGGTCATGCAAGAGAAATTTTCTTTTTCTTTTTTTTTTTTTTGGGTCACACCCGGCGGTGCTCAGGGGTTATTCCTGGCTGTCTGCTCAGAAATAGCTCCTGGCAGACACTGGGGACCATATGGGACACCGGGATTTGAACCAACCACCTTTGGTCCTGGATTGGCTGCTTGCAAGGCAAACGCCACTGTGCTATCTCTCCGGGCCCCTACAAGAAAAATTTTCTATAAGGTAATCTAGTATGTCCAATATTTGCATTAATTTTATTTTTTGTTTGGTTGTTGTTGAAGAGCTCAGGGGTTCCTCCTGGCTCTATGCTCAGAAGTCGCTCCTGGCAGGCTCGGGGATATGAGATATGGGATGCCGGGATTCAAACCACCGTCCTTCTGCATGCAAGGCAAACGCTTTACCTCCACACTATCTCTCCGGCTCCTCTTTAATATACTTCTTAGTGTGATATTAGTCCTTTAAAATTTATTTAGAACCAGAGAGATATAACATAGCAATAGGGTGTGTGCCTTGCACGCGGCTGACCCAGGACAGACCTGGGTTCTATTCCTGGCATCCCATATGGTCCCCTGAGCCTGCCAGGAACGATCTTTGAGTGCAGAGCTGAATGCTGTGGGGTGTGACCAAAAACTAAAAAAATTTTTTTGATTTTAGTTTAAGTATTATAGGGTTCCTTTAAAACTTAGTGTTTTGGGGGGCCGGAGAAGTAGCATGGAGGTAAGGCATTTGCCTTGTATGCAGAAGGATGGTGGTTTGAATCCCAGCATCCCATATGGTCTCCTGAGCCTGCTGGGAGTGATTTCTTTTTTTTTTTTTTTTTTTTTTCGGTTTTTGGGCCACATCCGGCGGTGCTCAGGGGTTACTCCTGGCTGCTCAGAAATAGCTCCTGGCAGGCACGGGGGACCATATGGGACACCGGGATTCGAACCAACCACCTTTGGTCCTGGATCAGCTGCTTGCAAGGCAAACGCCGCTGTGCTATCTCTCCGGGCTCCTGGGAGTGATTTCTGAGTGTAGAGCCAGAAGTAACCCCTGAGTGATGAGCGCTGCCGGGTTTGATCAAAACAAACAAAACATTTAGTATTTGGGCTGTAGTCACAGTAAAAAAAAAAATTAAAGCAGTATTATTTCTTTTTTTTTTTTTTTGGTTTTTGGGTCACACCCAGCAGTGCTCAGGGGTTACTCGTGGCTCTATGCTCAGAAATCACTCCTGGCAGGCTCGGGGGACCATATGGGATGCTGGGATTTGAACCGATGACCTTCTGCATGAAAGGAAAATGCCTTACCTACATGCTATCTCTCCAGCCCCCCTTTCTACAGATTTTTAAGGAAGACAAACAAAGCAATTAGAAGAAATGGGCAGACTAAATTATTAGTGGGGTAACATTTTTCTCCCCACCCCCAACATTTATATGTTACTTTTTACAAAGGAATACAATTAAAAGTGATAAGAGAATGGGAGATACCACTTCTTTTTTAGGCTATGCTGCACAGTGTAATGTGATTTAACAATGATATTTACAGAAAGCCACAAATGAATACATGAGCAAATGAAAAGGCCTGTCTGCTCAATCTTTCAAATCAATTGAAGGATCTAGGTTTTGTTTTAGGTGTTTTTATTTTGAGGCCATCCTCCACCCCAGGACAGTACTATCCACTTGGCAAAAAACTGCTCTCAGGTTGCATTATTGCAGAGACTGCTCTGCCAAAGCATTTTATTTTAGTTAACACCATACCTGGCAGTGTTCAGAGTTACTCCTGGTTCTGTGCTTAGGGGTGACCCCTGGTGGGGCTCGGAGTACCCCAGCAAATGGCTTTATCAAAGTTGGATAAGCTTTGTGCAGGAGAAGAGCCTCATCCACTGTACTTTGTGTCTTTGCTCCCTGAAAATGTTTTGTTTTGGGGCATACCCAGTGGTTCTCTGGACTTATGCCCATGCATCTGGGGTGCAGAGGAACCATATAGAGTGCAAGGCATCAAATCATGATTGGCCCCAAGCAAAAAAATTGTGTCTGACTTTTTTTTTTTTTTTTTTTTGAGTTTTTGGTTATTGGGCCACACCCGGCAGTGCTCAGGGGTTACTCCTGGCTGTCTGCTCAGAAATAGCTCCTGGCAGGCACAGGGGACCATATGGGACACCGGGATTCAAACCAACCACCTTTGGTCCTGGATCAGCTGCTTGTAAGGCAAATGCCGCTGTGCTATCTCTCCGGGCACTGTGTCTGACTCTTAAGTTTGCTTTTACGAGGTGGGGTGGGGGGACGCTAATAGTTTTTTTTTTTTGGGGGGGGGGAGTGGTTTTTTTGGGTCACACTCAGCAGTGCTCGGGTTACTCCTGGCTCCATGCTCAGAAATTGCTCCTGGCAGGTACAGGGGACCATATGGGACACTGGGATTCGAACCGATGACCTTCTGCATGAAAGGCAAATGCATTACCTCTATGCTATCTCTCTGGCCCCTAATAGATTGTTTTTAAGAATACATCCAGCAGGGCCCGGAGATAGCACAGCCGTGTTTTCCTTGCAAGCAGCCAATCCAGGACCTAAGGTGGTTCGAATCCCGGTGTCTCATATGGTCCCCCGTGCCTGCCAGGAGCTATTTCTGAGCAGACAGCCAGGAGTGACCCCTGAGCACCACTGGGTATGGCCCAACCCCCCCCCCCGCCCCCCCCCCCAAATACACACCCAGCAATGCTCTCTTGGGCTATTCCTGACTTTACTCAAGAGTGACCCCTTGTGGTACTGTTTTGTCTTCCCATGGAGTCATCCTTGCGTACTTTTCCTCCTTTATCTCTAGAGAACATTCATCTCCCCATCTCCTGAATTCAGTAATAGAGTCTCTGAAAGGACTTTGCAGAGAAAACATTCTTGGGCTAGAGTGATAGTACAGTAGGAAGGAATTTACCTTGCACACAGCTGACCCAGGTTCAGTCCTTAGCACCCCATTTGGTCTCCTGAGCACAAAGCTACAAGTAAGCCCTGAGTACTGCCAGACGTCCCCACCTCCAAAAAAAAATATAGGAGAAGATATTCTCTGAGTGAGGTAGGTAAAAATGACCTTTATACCAGTGACTAGGCACTGCAAACAGGATTTAGGGAGAGGGAGCTTCTGATCTTCCAAGAAGTAGCCTTAGGCAAGATCATCAATTACCCTATCCCTCCTTTATAGCCAGTGCTGGATGAACAAGTGTTTAAGAGTAGAGAACTGATGGTTATAACGTGGTGTGAGTAGATTTACCCAGGAGGGGCTTCTGCTGCCTTCATTGCTACATGAAAGGCTGAAGGAAGAGAGAAAGGGTTGAGAGACAGAGAAATGAAACAGAAACTGAATTCACCTGGTTTACCTTGGTTCTGTAGCTTAAGTCATAATAGAAAAACAGAAGCAATGGCCTTTTTTTGGGGGGGGATTGGGGTACATACTTGATGGTGTACTTAGGGCTTACTCCTGGCTCTACATTCAGGGATCACTCTTAGCAGGCTCAGGGACCGTGCTGGAGACTGATTGAACCTAGTCTGGTTCTGTGCAAGGCAAGCATCCTACACTCCACTGTGCTTTGCCTGCACAAGTGGCATGTTTATCCAGCAACTTATTTTTTGGGGGGGGCACTTTTTTTTTTTTTTTGGCAGGGCTCGGAACCATATGGGGTTGTTGAGAAATGGTTTACCTACTGTACTCTTTCAGGCCTCTGAACTTGAATTTCTTTCTTTTTGTTTTTGGTGTCACACCCTATGGTGCTCAGGGGTTACTCTTGGCTTTGTACTCAGAAATCACTTCTGGCTGTGCTTGGGGGGAACCATATGGGAACCCAGTTCAACTGTATGCAAGGCAAACGCCCTACACTCTGTGCTATCACTCCAGCCCCCTAAACTTAAATTTCTAAAGAGATTAATTCAATATTATCTTTTATATATATATATTTTTTTTATTTTTTATTTTTTATTTTTTATTTTTTATTTTTTTTGGTTTTTGGTTTTGGGTCACACTTGGCAGCACTCAGAAATTGCTCCTTGCAGGCTCAGAGGACCATATGGGATGCTTGGATTTGAACCACCATTTATCTGCATGCAAGGCAAATGTCCTACCTGCATGCTATCTTTCCGGCCCCACAATGTGTAAATTTTTTTTTTCATTTTTGGCCACACTTAGTGGTACTCAAGGGTTACTCCTTACCACTCTGCTATTCCTCCGATTCCAAATTAGAGTGTTTAGTAAGGAAAGTATACCAAACAAAAAAAATAATTCTAGCTTTAGGGTTGGAGTGATGGTACAGTGAGTAGGGGCATTTGCCTTTCATGTGGCCAACCTGGGTTCGTTCCTCAAGATTCTATACCAGGGGTGTCAAACACGCAGCTCCCGGCCAAAATGAATGTGGCTCTTTGCCTCTTATTTTGTATACTGTGGCTTTTTGCCAAGTTTGGATTTTGTTCTGTTGCTTCTACGGAGAGATCTCCGAGCATGTCGTCCCGCCCCCAGGCTGCATCATCCCGTCTCCCATCTCTCGGAAACAACTGCACGGGGCAGCGAGGGGGGGGGACATGGAACGACCGTGTGTCACATGTTGTGTCACATCTTGCCGTTAGTTCTTAGTGTGGAGGACGCAGCACACCCTCACCATCACTGCAGGATTTTTACCCTCACTCAAAATGGCAAAATGCAATATGTGTTTAATATGTTATTGTTAAAATTATATGCTTTTGTGTGAGTGTTTGTCTGTTTTGGCAGGTCACTGCCTGGTGATGCTCTCTGACTCCCACAGTTTAAATTTTTGGCTCTTTGTGTGGAACTTGTTCGCCACCCCTGTTCTATACTGTTCTCCTAGACTTACTAGGAGTAATTCCTGAGCGCAGAGCTAAGTAACCCCTGAGCACCACCAGGTGTGGCTCCAAAACCAGGAAAAAAAAGTCTAGTTTTACAACTAGATAGTTTAAGATACAATAGTATTTCATCAAATGTTTCTATTTAAAAATTTTATACTCAGGAAAAAAAAATGCAGTGAAAGATTTGTAATGATGGGGCCGGCGAGGTGGCGCTAGAGGCAAGGTGTCTGCCTTGCAAGCGCTAGCCAAGGAAGGACCGAGGTTCGATCCCAGCGTCCCATATGGTGCCCCCAAGCCAGGGGCAATTTCTGAGTGCTTAGCCAGGAGTAACCACTGAGCAAACAGGTGTGGCCCGGAAAAAAAAAAAAAGATTTGTAATGCACTTTGGTCACCAAAAAAAAAAAATTCTATACTGGGGAGCCGGGGAGATAGCATAGATGTATGGCATTTGACTTGCACGCAGAAGGACGGTGGTTAGAATCCTGGCATCCCATATGGTCCCCGGAGCCTGCCAGGAGTGATTTCTGAGCATAGAGCGAGAAGTAACTTCTGAGTGCTGCTGGGTGTAACCCAAAAAACAACAACAAAAAAGTTATACTTGGGCCGGGTAGGTGGCGCTGGAGGTAAGGTGTCTGCCTTGCAAGCGCTAGCCAAGGAAGGACCACGGTTCGATCCCCCGGCGTCCCATATGGTCCCCCCAAGCCAGGGGCGATTTCTGAGCACATAGCCAGGAGTAACCCCTGAGCGTCAAACGGGTGTGGCCCAAAAACCAAAAAAAAAAAGTTATACTTTACCCTACCTTGTTTTATTTATTTATTTATTTATTTATTTATTTATTTATTTATTTTGGTTTTTGGGTCACACCCGTTTGATGCTCAGGGGTTACTCCTGGCTATGTGCTCAGAAATCGCCCCTGGCTTGGGGGGACCATATGGGACGCCGGGGGATCGAACCGTGGTCCGTCCTATGCTAGCGCTTGCAAGGCAGACACCTTACCTCTAGCGCCACCTTCCCGGCCCCTATATTTTATTTTTTATTTATTTTATTTTATTTATTTATTTATTTATTTTTGGTTTTTGGGCCACACCCGGCAGTGCTCAGGGGTTACTCCTGGCTGTCTGCTCAGAAATAGCTCCTGGCAGGCACAGGGGACCATATGGGACACCAGGATTCGAACCAACCACCTTTGGTCCTGGATCGGCTGCTTGTAAGGCAAACACCGCTGTGCTATCTCTCCGGGCCCTGTTTTTTTTATTTTCCACCTTGTTTTTTTTAAACCTTGTCCTAGAAGACTTTAAAAGCCACCCATCTGGGCTCGAGAGATAGCATGGAGGTAAAGCCTTTACCTTATATGCAGGACAGTCGTTGGAATCCCGGTACCCCATATGGTTCTCCCCCCCCCCCCCCCAGCCTGCTAGGATCGATTTCTGACTAGAGTCAGGAGTAACCCCTGAGGTCCACTGGGTGTGACCCAAAAAAACAAAACAAAACAAAAACACCCATCTATCATTTCGTTACGGTGACACCTAGTGGCCAGAGACTTTGTAGTCATTGCTGACTGCACTGTACTGGTGGTACTCAGGGATCGCTCCTTGTGGGGCTTGGGAAACTACATAAGGTACCAGGATCAAACGGGTTTACCACTGAGTCTGATCTAAAAAAAGATTTGGAGAGAGTCTACCAAACAGTGCTCAGGCTCAGGAGGCCTGGAGATCACCGGTGCCACTCTATGATGTTTTAAGGGCAGTATAGGGCAATTCCCAGATACTCTCAGGGGGCTGTTCCATGCTAGGGATTGAGCTGAAATGCCCTTAACCTCTGTGCTGTTCCCTCCATTCTAAATTTTTTCTTTTTTTCTTTTTTTTTTTGGTTTTTGGGTCATACCTGGCTCCATGCTCAGAAATCGCTCCTGGCAGGCTCAGGGGACCATATAGGATGCCGGGATTCCAACCAATGAACTTCTGCATGAAAGGCAAACACCTTACCTCCATGCTATCTCTCGGGTCTCATTTCTTTATTTTTAATATCCCACAAATGCCATAGAATGCCATGATTCTGTGTCTGTCCATCATCCTCTGACTCATTTCACTTAGTATGGTAGTCTTCATGTCTACTCATGTATAAGCAAATTTTATTTTTCCTTATGGGTGCATAGTATACCATTGCATAGATGCACCATAATTTTTTGGGGGGGTCACACCCGGTAGCGCTCAGGGGTTACTCCTGGCTTCTTGCTCAGAAATCGCTCCTGGTAGGCTCTGGGGACCATATGGGATGCCGGGATTTGAATCACTGTTCTTCTGCATCTAAGGCAAATGCCTTACCGCTGTGCTATCTCTCTGGCCCCAACACCATAATTCTTTTATCCACTCATTTGTTCTTAGACATTTGGATTGTTTCCAGATTCTGGCTATTGTGAATAGTAATGCAAGGAAGATAGGAGTGCAACTTTCTTTTTTTTTTTTTTTTTTTTTTTTTGTTTTTTGGGCCACACCCGGTGACGCTCAGGGGTTACTCCTGGCTATGCGCTCAGAAGTCGCTCCTGGCTTGGGGACCATATGGGACACCGGGGGATCGAACTGCGGTCCATCCTAGGCTAGCGCAGGCAAGGCAGGCACCTTCCCTCTAGCACCACCACGCTGGCCCCTAGTGCAACTTTCTTTTCATCATTATAGGACTAGAGTAATAGTATAGTGGGTAGGATGCTTGCCTTGCACGTAACTGAACTGGGTTCAATCTCCTGTATCAATTATGATCCCCTAAGCCACCAGGAATGATTCCTGAGAACAGAGCTAAGAGTACCCTGAGCACAGTGGTATGGCTTAAAAACAAAAACAGGGAAAAATTGCCAGCATTATTGCAATGTTTCTAGATGACATAGCTCACCAATCCCCATTTACTTAGTTTTCTTTATAAAATTGATAAGTACAAGGAAGACCAGCATATACCTTTTTTAAATAAAAATCTTAAAATTTGGGGCCAGAGAGATAGCATGGAGGTAGGGCATTGTGCCAGGAGCAACCCTGAGCGTCACTGGGTGTAGCCAAAAACAAAACAAAACAAAACAAAAAAAAGAATAGCTCCTAAGCACCACTCGGTGTGCTTAGGAGCTATTCTTTTGCATGCACAAGGACGGTGGACAAAAGGACAACGGATCCCGGTATCCCATATGGTCCCCTGAGCATGCCAGGAACAAGTTATGAGTGTAGAGCCAGGAGTAACCCCTGAGCGCTGCTGGGTGTGACCGAAATAAAAAAAAAACTTAAAATTTGGCTGGATTAGCCTGTTCGCTTGTTTTTAGGATGATATCTGGTAGGATCACTACTGGTGGTATCACCAGGGAAAAAACTCCTAAATACAACTCCTAAATACAAAAAACGTGTGGGGTGTGTGTGTGTGTGTGTGTGTGTGTGGTTGGTTGGTTGGTTGGTTGTTTTTTGGGTCACACCCGGGTTTTTTGGGTGTGTGTGTGTGTGCGTGTGCGTGCATGTGTGCGCGGGTTTACTCCTGGCTTTGTCCTTAGAAATCACTCCTGGCAGACTCTAGGGACCATATGGCTGCTGAGAATCAAACCCGGGTTCATTCCAGGTCAGCCACATGAAAGGCAAACACCCTACTGCTGTGCTAAAACTCTGGCCCCTACAAAACACTTTTTGTGGGAAAGATTGGGGGTTGAGGGCCCGGAGAGATAGCACAGCGGCGTTTGCCTTGCAAGCAGCCGATCCAGGACCAAAGGTGGTTGGTTCTGAGCAGACAGCCAGGAGTAACCCCTGAGCACCGCCGGGTGTGGCCCAAAAACCAAAAAAAAAAAAAAAAAAAAAAAGATTGGGGGTTGAGCACGCCGAGTGGTGCTTAGGAGCTATTCTTTTTTTTGTTTTGTTTTGGTTTTTTTGGCCACACCCAGTGACGCTCAGGGCTCCTGGCTATGCGCTCTGAAATCATCTTGCCTTTACATTTGTTTTTTTTGGTGTGGTTTTTTTTTTTTTTTTTTTTTTTGGTCACCACCCGGCAGCGCGCAGGGGTTCCTCCTGGCTCTACACTCAGAAATTGTCCCTGGCAGGCATATGGGGGACCATATGGGATGCCGGGATTTGAACCACCGTCCTTCTGCATGGAAGGCAAACACCTTACCTTACCTCCATGCTTTTTCACCGGCTTGCCTTTACATTTGGATTAGGCCTGAGCCCTAACTGTATCATCATCTCCTGGTCCTTATTTTCCATATTTTTGTCTCTATTTTTAGTGATGGTACTTGATATTTTAAAGATGTTATCAGTTAATTTGACTTCTGAACTTTGAAGAAATGGTACTTGTAACTATTGTTTTACTGAGATGCCTGCAACTGTGAGAATATCCTCTTCTTATCTTGACTTTTTACTATCAATTTTAGGTGATCATGCAGCTCAGCTTGGCCTCCATGGGGCTGGTGGTGATGGAATACATGATGACGCAGCAGGTGGAGAGGAAGGAGAGAATAGCCCTGATCCCCAGCCCCAAGCTGGTCGCAGGACCCGACGAGAAGCATGTACCTGCCCCTACTGTAAAGACAGTGAAGGAAGGTGAGTTGTCTTAGTTGGTGTCCCCCTCTTCTTTTTTTTTAGCTTTTGTACAATACCCAGCAATGTTCAGGCCTTACTCTTTGGTCTGTGTTCAGAGATCATGCCTGGCAGGCCTCAGAAAATTATATATGGTACTAGGGATAGAACCCAGATCTGCTACATGTATGCAAATGCTTTACCTGTTGTACTGTCATTCTTGTCTCTCTTTCTCCTCTCTTCTCTCTCTATCCTTTTTTTCTCTTTTCTCTCCTTTCTCTCCTCTCTCTATTTTTTGAGCATACCCAATGCTGCTGGGAGGACCATACAGTATTAGGCATCAAATTAGAGTCTCTGAATACAAAGCATGTTCTTAGTCCTTTGAGCATTCTCCTTAGCCTCTTTAAATTTTTTTTTTTTTTTGGAAAAAAAATTGGGGGGGGGGGTCCTTACCCAGCAGCGCTCAGGGGTTACTCCTGGCTCTAAGCTCAGAAATCACTCCTGGCAGGCTGGGATGCTGGGGTGCGAACCACTGTCTTTCTGCATGCAAGGCAAATGCCCTACCTCCATGCTATTTCTCTGGCCCTGCCCTTTAAAGTTTTATATTATTGTTCCATCTTCCCTTTCTTTTTGTTTCAAGGAATTGCACATACTTTGTTTCAGTGTGTCTTTTAAGATTATAAAGAAAATAGGGGCCAGAGAGATAGTACCGAAGTAGGCGTTGTTTGCTTTGGCACGCTGCCATGGGGCGATTTCTGAGCGCACAGCCAGGAATAACCTCTGAGCTTCACCTCGTGACCCAAAAACAAAACAAAAAAAAAGATTATAAATAATATAGTTTAGGCTGAAGGAGAGCTCAGTGTGTTTTTGTATATGGGAGACAACATTTAGCTCAGATAGAAATTCCTCTGACTGCTTAGGGAGTATTCAGGAGGCCATAAATGGTGTTGGAGATTGAACCAAGGTTGACTGTATATAATGTATGCACCTTAACCCCTATACTTTCTCTTATGCCCCCAGATTTTTTGTTTTTGGGCCACACAGCAGTGCTCAGGTCTTATTCAGGCTCTGTGCTCAAGGGTCACTCCTGGCATTGTTACGGTGACCATATGAGGTGCAGGGCATGAACTGGATTGCATGTAAGGCAAGTGACTTAACTTCTATAATACCGCTCCAGTTAGCATTGTACTTTCTATATAGTTCTTTTCCAAGTGTTTCAGTGGAGATAATAACCTCTTGTTAGGTTCATACCGTGTTCATAGTAATTCTCATGGATAATGAATGTATTGAGATGTAAAATTCGTGAAAAATACAAGATGATATCTCACAGACTGCAGAAATCATGCTATTAGAGTGATTATCAGAGTCAGAGTGATAGAATTATGGGTAGGTGGGGCCTGAGAGATAGCATGGAGGTAGGGCGTTTTGCCTTGAATACAGTAGGACAGTGGTTTAAATTCTGGCATCCCATATGGCCCCCCAAGCCTGCCAGGAGCAATTTCTTTTTTTTCTTCTTCTTTTTTTTTTTTTCAGGAGCAATTTCTGAGCATAGAGCCAGGAGTAATCCCTGAGCATTGCTGGGTGTGACCCAAAAAACAAAAACAAAAAAAAAAACAAACAAAAAAATTATGGGTAGATGATATCTTTGCATGCAGCTGACCCAGGTTTAATTTCCAACACCCCACATGTCCTCCAAGCCCATCAGGAGTGATCATTGATCATAGAGCCAGGAATAAGCTCTAAGCATTGCCAAGTATGACCATGCCCCTACCAAAAATACCCCACAAAGGGTTATCATCTTTTCAAATATCCAACATGAAAAAATTTTCAGTAACAGGAAGTAGGAAAAAAGCAACCTTTATAAAGGAAGCCTTTCGTTTTAATTTTAGGTATTAAGATCCAGAATCATTTGCATGTTTCAAAAAGAAAAAGATCTAGAACCAGAAATTTAGCTTAAAAGGCTGGAGTACAAGCCTGGCATGATATATAAGCCCCATTTCTTTTTTTGTTTGCTTGTTTTTGGGTTACATTCAGCAGCATTCAGGGGTTACTCCTGGCTCTGCACTCAGAAATCGTTCCTGGACTGGAGCAATAGCATAGCAGTAGGGCATTTGCAGCTGACCCAGGACGGATCTGGGTTTGATCCCCGGCATCCGATATAGTTCCCTAAGCCAGGACCAATTTCTGAGTGCATAGCCAGGAGTAAACCCTGAACATCATCCAGGTGAACAAACTGAAAAAAAAAAAATCACTTCTGGCAGGCACAGGGGACTATATGGGATGCCGGGATTCGAACTACCTTCTATCCTGGATCAGCTGTGTGCAAGGCAAACACCCTTGTTGTATCTATGTTATATCTCCAGCCCTGAGGCCCCAGTTTCTATTCCTGTTACTGCATGGTCCCCAACTTTGGGAAGCTGCTGGGTAGTACCCCAAACCCCTCCTCAAAATAAAAAATTATGGGGGCTGGAGAGATAGCATGGAGATAAGGCGTTTGCCTTTCATGCAGAAGGTCATTGGTTCGAATCCCAACATCCCATATGGTCCCCCGAGCCTGCTGGGGGCGATTTCTGAGCGTGGAGCCAGGAGTGACCCCTGAGCACTGCCGGGTGTGACCAAAAAACAAACAAACAAACAAAAAATTATGGTCCTGTATCATTAGTGCAGTGACTTTGCAAGCATATATGGTTATGAATTAATCTGCAATCCCTAGAACAACAAGCTATTTCCTACCATACTATAGATGTGTGTAAGTACTGCAAAAAGGAGTGCTATCATTGGAATTACAGCAATTACAAAGAACTATGAGGGGAACAGAGCAATAATACAACAGGTAGGGTGCTTGTCTTGCAGAGCCATGAGTTGATCCTGAGTACCTCTAAGTGTGGCTCAAAAAGAAAAAAAATTGGGGCCGGGCGGTGGCGCTAAAGGTAAGGTGCCTGCCTTGCCTGTGCTAGCCTTGGACGGACCGAGGTTCGATCCCCCGGTGTCCCATATGGTCCCCCAAGCCAGGAGCAACTTCTGAGCACATAGTCAGGAGTAACCCCTGAGCGTCACCGGGTGTGGCCCAAAAACCAAAAAAAAAAAAAAAAGAAAAAAAATCTATGAGCCAGAAAGTGCAGCCTTTGGTAAGCATGTGTATTGGCACTGCAGTATCCTCACCATTCAAACCCTTCTCCCAGTGAGCAGTACAACCATATCTTGTGTACTTCAACTGGGAGTGCTAGCCCTAGGATCAAAGAGATACCACAAAAAGCTGAACTTATGTTTTGCATGCGGGAGGTCAAGGTTTGGGTACTATATAGTCCCTAAGTATTATTGGAATGACCCCTTTTCCAAGCACAAAGCTGGAATAACCTCTGAGCACCACTAACAAAGGTCCCAAAATCAATCTGTGAGACTACAAAACAATAAAAATTAAAGTGAGGGGAGGGTCTGGAGAGATAGCATGGAGGTAAGGCGTTTCCTTGCGTGCAGATTGGTGTTTCAAATCCCGGCATTCCATGTGGTCCCCTGAGCCTGCCAGGAACAATTTCTGAGACTGGAGCCAGGTGTGACCCCTGAGTACTGCCAGGTGTGACCCAAAACCCAAAAAATAAATAAATAGAGGGGAAAGTCCTGGGATGTGACTCAAATGATAGAGCACTGTGTATTCAGGTAGGTGTTAGGTACACTCTTCAATCTGCAGCACCACATTGTCCCCAAGCACAGTCAGGAATCCCTTACCCCTTTGTTTGTTTCTGGGTGACACTTTACTGTGCCCAGAACTAAACCCTGGCTCTATGGTCGGGGATCACTCCTGGCAGGCTTGGGGAAATTTACAGGTTTTTGCAACCAAATCCAGGGCAGCCATGTGTAGGGAAAGTGCCTTATCTGCTGTACTGTCTTTCCATGCCTCATCCCCCCATTAAAAACTAAAATTTTTTTTTTTTTTTTTTTTTTTTTTTTTGTGGTTTTTGGGTCACACCCGGCAGTGCTCAGGGGTTATTCCTGGCTCCAGGCTCAGAAATTGCTCCTGGCAGGCACGGGAGGACCATATATGGGACGCCGGGATTCGAACCGATGACCTCCTGCATGAGAGGCAAACGCCTTACCTCCATGCTATCTCTCCGGCCCCAAAAAACTAAAATTTGAATGGGTCAGATAACTGTTGACATTTGATCTTTAATATATGTCTTTAGAATTAATGATGAGGGCCTGGAGAGATAGCACAGCAGCGTTTGCCTTGCAAGCAGCCAATCCAGGACCAAAGGTGGTTGGTTCGAATCCCGGTGTCCCATATGGTCCTCGGTGCCTGCCAGGAGCTATTTCTGAGCAGACAGCCAGGAGTAACCCCTGAGCACCACCGGGTGTGACCCAAAAACTAAAAAAAAATAAAAGAATTAATGATGAGTTGGCCGGCGAGGTGGCGCTAGAGGTAAGGTGTCTGCCTTGCAAGCGCTAGCCAAGGAAGGACCAAGGTTTGATTCCTTGGCGTCCCTTATGGCCCCGGGGCAATTTCTGAGCGCTTAGCCAGGAGTAACCCCTGAGCATCTAATGGGTGTGGCCCAAAGAAAAAAAAAGAAAAGAAAAGAATTAATGATGAGTTGCTGCCATCTTTTCATTTTCAGGGGTTCTGGGGATCCTGGTAAAAAGAAACAGCACATTTGCCACATGCAGGGATGTGGCAAAGTATATGGCAAGACCTCACACCTACGGGCACATTTGCGTTGGCACACAGGCGAGAGGCCATTCATGTGTACCTGGTCATACTGTGGGAAACGCTTCACACGTTCGGATGAGCTACAGAGGCACAAACGTACTCACACAGGTGAGCAAAAACCTGTATATAAAAAGGAATAGTAATAATTAGTAATAACAATGTCAAAACAAAATAGAGTGTATTAAAATGAAAGTATTTCTGAGCAGCAGCTTACATTTGAAATTTTATGTATGGATCATAAAATGGACTGGAGTTACTGGAAAACTAAGAGGGAAAAGAGCTTTATATGTATGAGACCCTGTGTGCAGATCCAACTCTGCCCCAAACCTGCCAAAAAGATGAGAAAAAAGGTAGATTTTTGAGTGGGATTTTGAAAGGTTTGACCCCATTCTAACAGATTTTTGTTCTTATCACTTAAAACTGGCCAAATAGTTTGAAAATGTTGCATTAGACAAGATTACCCTACTTTCTGAAATAACGTTTCTCATTCTTTACTTAGGTGAGAAGAAATTTGCCTGCCCTGAATGTCCCAAGCGTTTCATGAGGAGTGACCACCTGTCGAAGCATATCAAGACCCACCAGAATAAGAAGGGAGGCCCTGGTGTAGCTCTGAGTGTGGGCACTTTGCCCCTGGACAGTGGGGCAGGTTCAGAAGGCAGCGCCTCTGCCACTCCTTCTGCCCTTATTACCACCAATATGGTAGCCATGGAGGCCATCTGTCCAGAGGGTATTGCCCGTCTCGCCAACAGTGGCATCAACGTCATGCAGGTTGCGGATCTGCAGTCAATTAATATCAGTGGCAATGGCTTCTGAGATCAGTCTCCCAGGGCCAGAGACACATGGGCCATACCCATCAACCCTGGGATGCAAAGTAGCATGGGTCCAAGAGACATGTGGGAAAGAGCCATGAGGCATTAAAATGCATGGTGGTGGGAAGAATGGGGAATGGATACAAAAGAAGATATGGGGTCCTGGCACCCACCTATCATCAGTACCTCCTTGAAGTGAGAAATATTAGTCAAAATTCGTTGGTGCCACCCTTTGAGCATTTGTTTGACCCCAAATAGTTTCTTCTTACCCCAGCATCCCCTTCCTGCATTTGTCTTCTCAGCTTCCCCATCATGGACCCTCCCTTCCTAAAGCCATCATGCCTTGATAAATATATATGATCATTGAAATACTTTTTAACAAGAAACAGATTCTATATTATATATATATATACAAATATATATATAAAAGATATATAGAGATGCATTTGCAGGGGTTGGCTGGGAGGAGAAAAGAGACCATTCTGTGACCAAAATACCTTGGTCATTATTTTATATTGCCTTATTTCTCTTATGGCTGAGCCTTGTGACACATCAGGCTTTTCTGTAGATGTTATCTTGGCTTCCCACCAGATTAAGCATTCATATTGCTCTGCTTTTAGTTTATATATACATACATAATGTTTTTCCTTTCTTAATTTGTCTTTTTATTTGGGATCAGCTTCTTGCACTCCTTTCCTGACTCAACCTATTCTGTCTCCCCCCACCTCTCACCTGATCACTTCATGTTTTGTTTTTGGTAGTGATCCTGGATGAGGGATTTATGTCAGTCCTAAAATTCATAGTCTTAGTAGCAGAATGGAGAATCTTTGAAACCCAGGGTGATGCTTGAGGTAGCTACAAATAGATAATCTTCAAAATACTACTGACGCAGGCACCCTTCTGGTGCTGGAGAATCAAAGGCACCACTCTTCATTAACTGCTCTAAGCATTTAAGAATCTTAGTCTTTGTATGAAATTATATGAGACACTTTGAAGTTATAATCTGGGGTCAGTTTGTACAAACCGTTGTAAGGTGGTCAGATCATAGGTAGGGGATTTCAGTAAGAAAAAGATGTGCTCAGAAGGGGAAGTGACTCATAGTTGTCTGGAGTTTGTGAAATTTTGGCCTTGTACAGCTGTCTTCCAAGAGTAGCTCTAAGCTTTGATATTTCGGCTTTTGAGTTCACGTTCTGAAAGGAAATAGATACCCTCTCTTGAACATCACTAATAGTTTCTTTTCCACTTTGTTATTAAGGAGGATCAGCCAGTTTTCATTCTTCAGAACTCCAGAGCATATACCAGTGGCAAGGCATGATTCTTTGAACTTTCCCTTAACCTTATTTAGATAGTTCAGAAGGGAAAAGGAAGCACATGATCGTGGGAATTAGATAGCCCAGAACAAAAAGGAGTCTTGTCTTAACCACTGTGGTTTAGAGGAGAGATCAGTAGAAACTATACTTTCTCCATGGCCCGAGTTCTAATGAGACTGATCCAAAAATTACAGCGGCAGGGAATTCTTAGTGCACTTGGCACTAAGATTTAAATGTAACCAGAGTTGTCCTCAAGACCCAGCCATTAAAAACATTGTCTCTCTCTTAACCTTCTGGTATCTTGTAAGAGAGATTTTCACTGTGAGAAAGTGTGGAAATGACTGTGTGAATGTGTGTAATCTGTTAGGTTGGGGATAGGTTTTCTGTTAGCCAATACTAAAAGAGACCTGCAATAATAAAAATAAAAAATTAACCCTAATCTGATAGAAAGTGAAGTGTTTGTGTATGACTGTATCTGACTGTGTGTTTGTGCCTGTAAATATCTACACACAGTTGAGAAAAGTATATTTGAAATTGTTATAAAATAAATTCAGATCAAAATGCCTTTTAGGCCATAACCTAGAAATCTACCTTAAAAACTTGGGTATGTTCCTGAGGTCATTTCTTTACTGAATTCTAAATTTGTTACAATTATGAATGGGGGATATATTCTACTGCACTTTTAAAAGAAGAAACTATTTTTGTTTGAAAGTGAAACCAACACCCAGATCTATAGCCATTCTAGTACTTTTCATAAGGCTTTTTAACTGAAAATGGATAATGCTATGATTCTGCATATTTTATATAAAATCTGTCCAAATTAGGGGTTAGATAAGTTTGATGTTTAACCTGAGATACAATAATTGCTTATATTCTCAATATGTTCACTCAGTCCTTTCTATGCAGACTTAATATGTTTTTAATACTCAGGAACTACAAGGAACTTTTCCCAAATCAAATTTATTATTGCTGAAGTAAAATTTGTCCATGCACAGCCACATAACACACTCTAGACCTATCGAAAGGCAGGGACTCATTATCTGTTAGAAATCTATAATCATGTACATAGGCATCTTTTGGAGGAAATTGTAGAATAACTCAAAAGTGTGCAGTATTTTGCTAGAACGTTTCAGGTAAAGGAATCTTCTTCAGTATGAACTAATTAGATGTAAAATAGCTTAATGATGCTGATGACTACAAATGTTTAGAAGGTTATTTGATGTTTTTCTCTGGGATGGAGTGCTGGTTTATCTTGAACTCATTAATAATTGCTACAAGTAAATTTATATCCAGTTCTTTTCAATTCCCTAATTTCCTTTTCACCAAAGAAGTTCCAGATAAAGTATCTTATTTGACCCTAAACTGAAGCAGCTTCTGCTTTGTTCCCTAACAACAGTTAGTCACTTAGTTTTTCTCACAGGAAGATAGGAGCCTCACATTCCTTGAGTCAGGAGCTTATTGCTGAAAATCCCTCTCCCTGAACTTTGGCCAGCAGAAATTAATGCAACTGACAGGAGTCTTGATTTCCACCTTTTTTTTTTTTTTATGAGTTGCTTTTTAACATAATTTGTAGTGACCAAACCTTGTAAGAGGCAGGGGATGCCCAGAAGAGTGATAATAGTAAAACACTCATTTCCCTTGTCCTTTCAGGTTGCCTATTCATGTTCATCTGCTTATCATTTAACTGTCTCACTTTTTACCCAGAGCAGTAACAAACTCACACCATCTTCCTTCAGGGACCTTCCAGTTGGCACCACATTTGTGGGTGGGTGCCATGCAGAATTCAATTTAGTAGCTATTTCTCATCCTTGTTCCAAATAAATAGAACCATTGATCCCAGAAAGTATAGACAAGTGTGGGGTAAAGATTATGGTTGAGGGAGGGTTAGAGACAAAAGCTGTAAATTACTATGGCTGATTGATTTATTTCTACTATATACATATATATATTTTTTGCTTTTATATATCCTATATAGGAAACTAAGCATTGTATTTTTTTAACAAATTTGAGAAAGCACTATGAACTGCAGATGTTTGACTTTCAGAATATATTTTGTATTGTTAATATCTTCACATTGTGTGAATACTGGAAGCTGCAGATCTTTACTAGGACGCAATAAATTTATAGACTTTGAGGGGTTCTTCTGGGGGTATGAATCAGGCCCCTTTATGCTTTGGGGGAGCCCTGGTGCTACTTGCCTAAAGGTTTGTATTCCATTCTAAGTACCCTGATGCCTTTTAGATCTTGTTATCAGATTTGATGGGTTTTGGAGAGCTAACTATCAAGGAAATGAGGATAGGCTTGCTGCCTCTTGTAAAGCCCTTTGCATAAGTCTCCCCCCTGTTCAAAGTTGGGTAGCCTCTTGGGTTGGGAGGAGAGATGTGATATCTCAGTCTCATCTCACTGAGAAGAGAGTCAGAACTAATATGCAATGATAAAAGGTGGCAGCAGTAGCCTTGGGGAAAGGGAGGAGGATATGGCATTTCTCCAACCCCGGAAAACATTGCTTTTGAAAACTGCTGATAAAATATGGGCAGGTTATTACTTTTTGTTTGGGAGCCTGTTCTTTCTCTGGTGCCTCTCTTGGCTCTACTCCTGGGGTACAGACCTCTTATAGGAGGATGAGCAGACCAGCTTTGAGGTTGACCTGTTTTCTTTTGCCTTTCCTTAAACACCACCCCAGGAGGACATTAAGCAGCCTTAAGCTTAAATTTCTATTCTCTTCCAGATTTGAATCACTTGCCTTTAGATTGAAGAAAGGGGAGTATCTATCTTCATCATTCCTCTGGTTATACTCTGATCTGACTTCCCTAAACCAAAAAAATATTTCCTCTCATGTTCATATGAAAAAAATTAGTATTTTGTCCTCTTTTCTCGTTTCTTACCAGACAACATCAGCTTGCCTTGCCTCTGCTAAGCCAGAACAGATAAAAAAAAAAAAAAGCTTACTAAATGGGTATTATTAGCTGAGGCTGCAGGTGAGGTGTTAATGATATCAGGCAGGGAGATTGGGGTGGGGGTTTATCTTTCACTTTCAGGAATTACACTGTGCCTTCACATGGAATGGACTTTATTGACCCAGCTCTACTTTCCCAGTCACTGCTCTTGAACACAGTGGACAGGGAAGATCTTCATATTTCTGAACACCCCTTTTCTCTCAATGGCTCCCCATGGCCTGCACCTGAGACTAGGGTAGAAGACTTTGGAGAAAGATGGGAAAAATATGCCAAGACTGATCAGAGGAGACCCGACCCCTTTTATGCACACCCATGGCAGCTTTCCCAGGACTTATCAAGCTGTCATCTTTTGGGGGGCTGGGATTGGGGGGGGGTTCCAGTCTGTTGCCTAAAGCAAGTTGATTTCTCCTAACACTGGTGACAACCAGTCTCCTTAACCACTGTTGCCTTTTAAAATCTCAAGTCTCATACTGTGTTGTTGATTCCGGTCCAATTATCACCAGGGCTATTTGGGGAAATGCTTTTAAATGCACTCATCTTACTTTTTTTTCCTCCTTGATCTTGTGTATGTTATGGCGCTAATCTCTTGTCCTTTGATTTCCTCCTGATCTTTTGTATCTTCCTTTCTTGTCACTGTGGCTACCTTTTGTCTCTGGTGTTTTGGGTTGTGTTTCTTTTTTTTTTCTTTTCCTTTTTTTTCCTTTTTTGCTTTTTTGTACAAAGATTAGTTTCAATAGCTTGTAGCTCCTTTGTAAACCAATTAAAAAGTTTTTTTTTTTAAATAAAAATCCATGTCTGGTTTGTTGAGAGGGTTGGGAATGGGAGGTTATGGTTACAACTTCATCTGAACACAGCAGTGATTTTCTTGCTCACTATGTAGGACTCCCATGTTAAACTGTTCAATTGCCTTATACTTCACTCACAGATACATAGTTTTTTTGTTGTTGTTGTTTTGTTTTGTTTTGTTTTTTTGGTTTTTGGGCCACACCCGGTAACGCTCAGGGGTTACTCCTGGCTATGTGCTCAGAAGTTGCTCCTGGCTTGGGGGACCATATGGGACACGGGGGATCGAACCGCTGTCTGTCCAAGGCTAGCGCAGGCAAGGCAGGCACCTTACCTTTAGCGCCACTGCCCGGCCCCACAGATACATAGTTTTATGTCTCAGTGTGCCACAACTACATAGAATTTTTTTAAAAAAACAGGTCTTTTTATTTAGGAGTATTTTCAAATTTTAAATTGTGAAGGCACCCATATTCTCCTAGCCTAATTTTCTCCATTGTTAACATGATTTATTGTCAAAACTCAGAAACTATCAGTGTTAGGTTACATTAGCTAAGCCCTACACTTATGAATCTAATGAGTCTTCCCATTGATGTGTTATTTCTCTTTTAGGATCCGTTTTAAAATACATTAATTTTAGTTGATATATCATCATTCTTTCATCTGAAAGTTTATTAGTCTTTCCTTATTTTTCATGATCTTAATGGTATTAGCTAGGTGTTCTAAAGTAGAACACTGGTTTTCTTTTTGTATATGTAGGGGTTTGAGGGCCCACACCTGGAGATGCTCAGAGATCTACTTTTAGCTATGTGCTTAAAAGTGATGCTCAATCCGGGTGGTACTGGGGGACCATGCAGTGCCCTAGGCCTCTTGGGGTAGGAGTGATGCATAGAAAAGATACATTGTTTGCCTTCCACACAGCTGTTCCACGTTTGATCCCTAGCACCCCTTATGGTCCCCTGAGCCTGTGAGTAAGCTCTGAGCATTACCAGGTCTGGCCCCAAAACAAAGGGGCCTTTATACAAAGCATGCACTCAGCCATTGAATTTCCTCTCTGGCCCTGAAGAATGATTTTCTGCTGTTTCGATTTGGAACCACACTGGCTATAATCATACTTACTCTTGGTGGGCTCAAGGGATCATGTGGTGCTCAAGATCAAAGTCAGGTCAGCCATATGTGAAACAAATGCCCTAGCCACTGTACTGTCACTGTGGCCCCAAAACAGTTATTTTCAATTTAGGTTTACTTCTGGCTCTGTACTTAGGAATCACTCCTAGTGGTTCTTGGGGGATTATGAGATATCGGGTTGGCTGCATGCAAAGTAAGCACCTTGCTCGCACTACAATCTCCAGCTCCAATTTTCAACCTTTTTGTGCTTATGCTTGAACCAGCATGAGCACCAGTGGTTCTACTGCTGTAGAATACCTTCCAAATTGACTTTGACTTTTCTAATTATTAGAATGAGTTTGTGAACTTTGAAAGAAATAGATCATAGGTCAAAAAGTTGGAGTGCATACTTTGCCTAACCCCAAGTTTGAGCTCACAGCAATGCTTGGTTCTCTAAGCTCCAGGAGCAACCCTCAAGCACTGAGCTATTCCTATTAAGGAATAGACACCACCCCCTCCAGCACCATTATGTGTAAAATAGACCCTCACCGCACAAAAAAATATTTAGGGGCTGGAGTGATAGAACAGCAGGTAGGGAGGGCATTTGCCTTGTACATGACCAACCCGGGTTCGATCCCCAAGATCCCATATGGTTCCCCAAGCCTGCCAAGGAGTGATTTCTGGCGCAGTCAGGAGTAACCCCTGACACCGCTGTATGTGCTCCCCCCCAAAAAAAAATAACATTTGAAGACTGACCCCAATGGTAGACCCACACCTAGGACCCTTCAGGTGTTAGGTCCTATTAGATCCCCAGAACTACGAAATAGTTGTTATTTATAGAGTCTTTACTATGTTGTAAGTACTACACTGTTGAAAATAAAAATAAGGCTCAGCTATAAAGTACATTGTAGTCTGCTGACACGTGAGATACAACCAGTAAGGGAAAGTTAATCCTTAATCCATTTCTCACCAAATGATCTATATCATGGAGAAAATAGGAGAATGAAGTTTCTTTTTTTTTTTTTTTTTTTTGGTTTTTGGGTCACACCCGGCAGTGCTCAGGGATTACTCCTGGCTGTCTGCTCAGAAATAGCTCCTGGCAGGCACGGGGGACCATATGGGACACCGGGATTCGAACCAACCACCTTTGGTCCTGGATCGGCTGCTTGCAAGGCAAACACCGCTGTGCTATCTCTCCGGGCCCAGAATGAAGTTTCTTAAGCTTTCATATCAAGACCACAGCAGTATATAGAAGGTATACAGGAGACCTTCTTGTGTGTGATCAAGTTTCACACACAATAAGATTGAAAAGAGGGACCGGGGAGAGAGCACAGCGGTAAGGCGTTTGCCTTGTAAGCAGCCGATCCCGGGTGGTGGTTCAAATCCCGGCATCCCATATGGTCTCCCAAGCCTGCCAGGAGCCATATCTGAGCGCAGAGCCAGGAGTAACCCCTGAGTGTCGCCGGGTGTGATCCCCTCAAAAACAAAACAAAACAAAAAAAAAAAAACTGAAAAGAGAGGGTCCGGACCGGTGCAAGCAGTAGGGCGTTTGCCTTGTACACATTAACCTAGGACAGACCACGGTTCAATCCTCCAGCGTCCCCATATGATCCCCCAAGCCAGGAGCAATTTCTGAGCACATAGCCAGTAGTAACCCCTGAGCGTCACCGGGTATGGCCCAAAAAGTAAAAAAAAAAAAGACTAAAAAGATAATTTAATATGTTGCACCCCACTATTTGGCAAAATAAATGATAAAATATAAAATCTGGGGGCCGGAGAGATAGC
The DNA here is from genome assembly GCF_024139225.1 of Suncus etruscus. NCBI lineage: Eukaryota > Metazoa > Chordata > Mammalia > Eulipotyphla > Soricidae > Suncus > Suncus etruscus. The sequence continues at coordinate 79,907,555 of NC_064858.1, forward strand.
ATGGAGGTAAGGAGTTGGTCTTTCATGCAGAAGGTCATTGGTTCGAATCCCGGCATCCATTTTGGTCCCCCGAGCCTGCCAGGAGCGATTTCTGAGCGTAGAGCCAGGAGGAACCCCTGAGCGCTGCCGGGTGTGATCCCCCCCCCCCCCGCCGCAAAAAAAGAAAACAGAAACAAATATATAATAAAAAATATAAAATCTGAATGGTACAGCAAATTGGACTCCTGCCTTACACACAGCCAGCCCGTGTATTTGATGTTTGATCTCTGGTACCACATATATTCCACTGAGCCCTGCCAGGAACATTACCTGAATGCAGAGCCAGGAGTAAACCCTAAGCACTGCTGGGTGTGGCCCCTAAGCAAAAAACGGCCAGAAAGCTAGTACTGGAGTACAGGCACTTGGATTGCATGCATCTGGTCTGTTGGGTCCTTGGCACTTCATGGTGTCCTGTGCACTATGGGGTATGATCCAAACTCCTCCCAAGTTGGAAATAACTACGTAGCATATTTATCTATTTCTTTCTTTCATTTTTTTTTTTTTTTGGTTTTTGGTTTTTGGGCCACACCCAAAAAGCAACGCTCAGGGGTTACTCCTGGCTATGCGCTCAGAAATCGCCCCTGGCTTGGGGGGACCATATGGGACGCCGGGGGATCAAACCGTGGTCTGTCCTACGCTAGCGCTTGCAAGGCAGACACCTTACCTCTAGCGCCACCTTCCCAGCCCCATATTTATCTATTTCAATACACACTTTTTCTGGTACCTGAGTGATAACACAGTACACTACCGACCCAGCTTCAATCCCCCACATCTCAAGTCTGCCAGGAGTAATTTCTGAGCTCAGTCAGGAATAACCCCTTAGTACTGCCTTTTTTTTTTTTTTGGTTGTTTTTTTTGTTTGTTTTTTGTTTTTTTGTTTGTTTTTGGCTCACACCCGGCTGCCCTCAGGGGTTACTCCTGGCTCTATGTTCAGAAATCGCTCCTGGCAGGCTCGGGGGACCATATAGGATGCCGGGGATTCTATCTATCGACCTTCTGCATGCAGGGCAAATGCCCTGCCTCATGCTCTCTCTCCAGCCCTCTAACTTTTCTTTGGCAATCTGCTTGCTAGGCATTTTCATCTGGATGTCCCATAGATAATATGTAAAAAGAGAAAAATACTTTTTACTCATCTCACTTAACAGTATTTATTGTGGATTACAGTTGATACTTTAAACCTCAGAATTACTTTTTTCTCTCCCTTTCATAAGCACTTGACAATCTTATTAATATGACATTTCTATTCCCTTTCCCCTCCCTCCTTTTTATTTTTTATTTTTTCATTGAGACACTTATACAATGCAAGTGCCATATTACTGAGCTATATCCACAGCCAACCAATCCCCTCTTTGGGTGTTTTTTGTTTGTTTGTTTGGGGCCATGGTGACGCTCAAAGGTTACTCTTGGCTTTGCATTCAAGAATTACTCCTGGGTCCAGAGAGATAGCACAGTGGTGTTTGCCTTGCAAGCAGCCGATCCAGGACCAAAGGTGGTTGGTTCGAATCCCGGTGTCCCATATGGTCCCCCGTGCCTGCTAGGAGCTATTTCTGAGCAGACAGCCAGGAGTAGCCCCTGAGCACCGCCGGGTGTGGCCCAAAAACCAAAAAGAAAAAAAAAAAAGAATTACTCCTGGCTGGAGTGATAGCACAGCAGCAAGGCATGTGGCCAACACAGGACAGACAACGGTTTGATTTCCAGCATCCCATATGGTCCCCAAAGCCTGCCAGGACCAAATTCTGAGCGCAGAACCAGGAGTAACCCTTGAACGCCACCGGATGTGACCCAACTCACTACCCCCAAAAAAGAATTACTCCTACTATACTCAGGACCATATGGGATATGTATCCCATATATCTATATATATATATATCTATGGGATACCAGGAATCAAACCCGGGCCAGTCATGTGCAAGGCAAGTGCCCCATCCTCTACTACCCTGAGGCCCACTTTTTTTTGGGTCACACCCGGCGGTGCTCAGGGGTTACTCCTGGCTGTCTGCTCAGAAATAGCTCCTGGCAGGCACGGGGGATCATATGGGACACCGGGATTCAAACCAACCATCTTTGGTCCTGGATCGGCTGCTTGCAAGGCAAACACCGCTGTGCTATCTCTCCGGGTGCCCCACTTTTAACATTTTTATTTCTGGGCTAGAGTACAGCAGATTAGGTTATTGGTTTGCATGCAGCCAACCCTGGTTTAATCTCTGACCCTTCAGCACATGTAGTAATTCCAGAGCACAGAACTAGAAGTAAACCCTGAATACCAGATGTGTCCCCAAACCAAAATTTTTATTTCTGTTGCCCTAGCACCTTGGCTACTAGTAGTGTTACTTGTTTAGCTTCTTTGTTTCTTGGGGGAGGGGGCTCGTGTGGAGCTTGGCCTCTCATCGTGAGGTGTTTAGGGGACTATTACCACTCCACTTAGAAGTCACTCCTGGGGGGCCGGGCGGTGGCGCTCGAGGTAAGGTGCCTGCCTTACCTGCGCTAGCCTAGGAGACGGACCGCGGTTCGATCCCCCGGCGTCCCATATGGTCCCCCAAGCCAGGAGCGACTTCTGAGCGCATAGCCAGGAGTAACCCCTGAGCGTCACCGGGTGTGGCCCAAAAACCAAAAAAAAAAAAAAAAAAAAAAAAAAAAAAAAAAAAAAAAGAAGTCACTCCTGGGGCCGGCCGGAGAGATAATATGGAGGTAAGACCCAGTGTGACCAAAAAATATAAAAATTAAAAGTCACTCCTGGTTGTAATCAGGGTGTATGTGGTGCAGGAAAGCAAGAATTGATCTCATGCCTCACATGCAAAGTATGCACTCAAACTAAATTCTCTGTCCCTATAGGTCAGTGGTCGGCAACCTTTTTTTTCAACTGCGCCAAATCTCGCCAAAACCACGACTGAAATTTATTTTGAGAGCCACACAGGGCGCGCACTAACAGAGGCTAGAAGCAGAGTCCTGACTCCTGAAGTGGCAACCTGGCACACAGAAGAGCCAAATTAAAAGTGTAAAGAGCCACAGGTTGCCGATCACTGCTATATGTCCTAAAAGTTAACTTCCTGCTGCTTCTCTGACTGCACTCTAGTCATCCATCTTACATATTGCCCCCAAACTAAAATTGTTAGGAAACTTGGCTGGAGATAGTATAACAGGTCAGCAGTGAACTGAGGGCCTTATACAAGGTGAGTACTGTACCACATGGCTGACCTGAGTTTGATCTGTGGCATCCCATTTTGAATCCCTGAGCTGTGCCAGGAGTGAGCCCTTAGCACAGAGACAGGCATAGGAGCTAAGCACTAGGTTCGACACTAAGAAAACAAACAACCTTTCAATCAGGTCTTGATAGAGCTCTAAGATCTTTTCCAGCTTTTCAGCTTTATATCCTTTTTTTTTTTTTTTTTTTTTTGGTCTCACCCAGCAGCGCTCAGGGGTTCCTCCTGGCTCTATGCTCAGAAATCGCTCCTGGCAGGCTCTGGGGACTATATGGGATGCCGGAATTCGAACCGCTGTCCTTCTGCATGCAAAGCAAACGCCCTACCTCCATGCTATCTCTCCAGCCCCTTAGCTTTATATCTTTTACCCCTCTCTCCTATTCTCCTAGTACACTCTCTCTGTTCCTTTGTCCTTATTCAATTTGCCCTGAATTAATCATCCTCCTTTGACTTGTTATTAGTGGGTTTACTTTTTTTTCCTTCTGGTGATTGAATCTCGGTTGTCTCTCTGCAAAGCAAGCATTCTACCTGCCTTAGCAATGCTCCAGCCTACCAGTTTGAGATCATTCAAACAGTTTTATTAGTGTCACATTTTGGAGCCTGCTGGAGGTGTATGTCCCATGCATATGATGCTAGGGATCAAACTCAGGCCTCCTACCATTTGAACTAATCTTCCAGATTCTCTGGGTAACTTTCCTTGTTTTCTGTGCCCTAAACAGAGTTAGCTTTTTTTTTTTTAATTTTGGGGGGCTTTGAGGGGAGGGGCCACACCCAGTGGTGCTTGGGGTGGGGGTGGTTATTCCTGGCTCTGCAAGGCAAACGCTGTGCTATCTCTCCAGGCCCACCAGGGGCAATTTCTGAGCACTTAGCCAGGAGTAACCCCTGAGCATCAAACGGGTGTGGCCCGAAAAACCAAAAAGGAAAAAAAAAAAAAAAGAAACTATTTGGGAGTTTGGAATGTGGTTTTGGTAATACCTGACAAAGACAAAACAAAAACAAAAAAACAGACAGGCCTATTCAATGGTTTATGAGTTTTGTTTTGGGGCTACACTGGTTACTCCTGGCTCTGCACTCAGGAATCCTCCTAGGAGTGATCAGAGGACATATGGGATGCGAATGATGGAACCAGATTGGCCGAATGCAAGGCAAGCACCTTACCTGCTGTACTATCTCTCCAGCCAAAAAACAGATCACTTTAGGTGGTTGTTGATATCAAAAGTAAATTATCAGACCACTGTAGACCCCAAGAAATCATAATGATTTTTTTGCATGTGGAGCTAGGAAGCTGTGCTGAGATCCCCCTGCGCAAGACCTTCCTAATTCCTGGGTGGGAAACATAGTAGAGTGGGTAGGGCACTTGCCTTTATAATGTGCCTGATCTGGGTTTGATCCTTGGCACCATATATGATCTGAGCCCCACCAGGAGTGATCCCTGAGCAAAGAGCCAGGGGTAAGCCCCAGGCACCACCAAACCAAAATAATAAAAGACCTTTATAACCCCTCAACTCAGAATCTTCATCCTTCTGTCCCCATTTCTGACTCCCAAGAGAAGGCATAGTTCTCATAAAACCTAACAACTCTCTCCTCCTCTCTCCTCTTTTTCTCTCTCCCCCTCCTCCTCTTCTCTCTCCTCTCTTCCCCTCTTCTCTCTCCCCTCTCTTTATATATGTCTCTATCTCTATCTCTATCCCTCTCTCTCATGTTTGGAGTCCTGGGGATGGAACCCGGAGTTTCACACATGCAAGGGAAATGCTAGAGGCTTCATTCCCAGAACTGGAATGCTTCACTCTGAGAGGAATAGTTATTGAAGGCTCTGGGTAAAGGAGCTCTGTCTTCTTTCCTGATCCTTACTTTGCTACTTTTTGGAGCAGACAATCTCCTGAGACACTCCAGACACTAGAAGCTATTTGACCTTCACCCCTCTCCTTATCTGATCCAGGAGTTGAGAAAGGAAGATAGCTATAACTGAAAACAACATTCCATTTCCCTTGCAGGTCCTGCAGATGCCTGCTGGGGTAGGAGGAGGAAGAATGGGCAGTCATCCATCTGCCTCTAGCTCTGGTCATTCCTACAACTGCTCTTCATAGCTACTGGAGAGTCTTTCCTTTCCTACAGTCTATAGAAGAAAGGATTCAAAGTCAAGAGTTACTACTCGTGGGGCCAGAGCAATAGGCCCCACAGTAGGGTTCAATCCCTGGCATTCTATATGGTACCCTGAGCATCTCCAGAAATAACCCCTGAGCACAGAGCCAGGAGTAACTCCTAATCACTGCTGAGTGTGGGCACCCACAGAAAAAAGCTACTACTCAATGAAACAACTCTGTGCTGAGCAGCTCAGGTTACAGAGAAATTCAACCAGGATGGTGGTTCGAATCAGGTTACAGAGAAATCCCATGTTTTTCTGGGCCATTTGGACCACTGATGTACTGTGACTCCCTTGGAGGTGGTCCCAAAATGGAGCGCTATTTACTAGACCCTGACAAAATCATGCAAGTCCAGAGACTTGAAACTTGGTGTTCCTTTCAAGAATATTCGGGAAACAGCTCAGGCCATCAAGGGCATATCTGAAAAGCTACACTGCAGAAGAAATGTGTGCCTTTCCATTGTTACAATGGTGGCATTGGTAGATGCACCCAGGCCTAATAGTGGGGCTAGACACAGGGCCACTGACTCAAAAAGTGCTGAAATTTTGCTGCACCTGAGTAAAAATACAGAGTAATGTTGACTTTATAAAAGAATAAAAAAAGAAAGTGGGGCCGGAGCGATGGCGTAGCAGTAGGGCATTTGCCTTGCATGCAGCTGACCTAGGACAGACCGTGGTTTGATCCCCCAGCGTCCCATATAATCCCCCAAGCCAGGAGCGATTTTTTTTTTTTTTGGGCCACACCCGGTGACGCTCAGGAGTTACTCCTGGCTATGCGCTCAGAAGTTGCTCCAGGCTTGGGGGACCATATGGGACGCCAGGGGTTTGAACCTGGGTCTGTCCTAGGCTAGCGCAGGCAAGGCAGACACCTTACCTCTAGTGCCACCGCCCGGCCCCCAGGAGCGATTTTTGAGTGCATAGTCTCTGTGCCACTAGGTGTGCCCCAAAACCAAAAACCAAAAACTCATTAAAATTTATTTGCTGGCCACACCTAGACCATATTCCTGCTCTGTGATTGGGGTTCATGAATCATTCATAGCATTGTACAGCAGACAATGCTAGATCAAATCAGGCCTCCTGCATGCAAAACATGTTCTTAGTCCATTGAATTTTTCCTTTGGTATTATTGTTTCTTATTCTGGGAATATGACAGTATTGAATTCCTTTCTCTATTGCAGCACAAGATATAAAACTATCATTCCATGGTAGCACTCAGGGGTTACTCATGGCTCTGAGTCAGAAACTACTCCTGGAAGACTTGATGGACAATATGGTCTGCTGGGGATTGAACCTAGGTCTTGCGAGGCAAATCCCCTCTCCACTGCGCTACCGCTCCTGCTCCATAGTTAGAGGTGTTCTATGAGTATTGATCAGAAGAGTTCCTTTCTGCCTTACAAAGTTTCTCCCTATGTCTGCTGACCTCTGGTGGTAATAGTTTGAACTGTAACCTCTTTTCTAGTTAATGATCTGATAGCAGATAATGGTTACCTATTGTTTGGGCCACACCAGAAGTGCTGGAGGCCATTCCTAGGTGCAGTGCTCTAGGGATCAAAAAATGTCAGGAACTAAACCCTGAGTTTTCACATGCAAATCATGTGATCCAGCACTTTAAACCATCTCCTCAGTGTCTGTTGTGCATGTTTTCTTAATTCAAATTAAGAAAGCATACATGGGGGGCCGGAGAGATAGCATGGAGGTAAGGCGTTTGCCTCTCATGCAGGAGGTCATCGGTTCGAATCCCGGCGTCCCATATATGGTCCTCCCGTGCCTGCCAGGAGCAATTTCTGAGCCTGGAGCCAGGAATAACCCCTGAGCACTGCCGGGTGTGACCCAAAAACCACAAAAAAAAAAAAAAAAAAAAAAAAGAAAGCATACATGGGGCTGGAGAGATAAGACAGCGATAAGGCGATAAGGCGTTTGCCTTAGACGCAGGAGGATGGTGGTTCGAATCCCTGCATCCCATATGGTTCCCTGAACCTGCCAGGAGCTATTCTTGAACGCAGCCGGGTGTGACCCCCCCCAAAAAAAAAGAAGAAGAAGAAGAAGAAGAAGAAGAAAAGAAAGAAAGAAAGAAAGAAAGAGAGAGAGAGAGAGAGAGAGAAGGAAGGAAGGAAGGAAGGAAGGAAGGAAGGAAGGAAGGAAGGAAGGAAGGAAGGAAGGAAGGAAGGAGAAAGAAAGAAGAAAGAAGGAAGGAAAGAAGGAAGGAAGGAAGGAGAAAGGAAGGAAGGAAGCATACACTTTGAATGAAACTTGTGGCCCCGAAAGATGGCATAGCGGTAGGGCATTTGCCTTGCACGCAGCTGAAACAGGACCAACGGTGGTTTGAACCCCAGCATCCCATATGAACCCCTGTGCCTGCCAAGAGCGATTTCTGAGCACAGAACCAGAAATAACCCCTGAGCACCATCAGGTGTGACCCAAAAACCAAAAACACAAACAACTTGGGTTTGGGGCCAGAGTAGTGGTGCAGTGGTAGGGCAACTGCCTTGCATGCAGCTGACCTAGGATGGATCATGGTTAATCCCCCAGCGTCTCATATGGTCCCCAAACCAGGACCAATTTCTGAGCGCATAGCAGGAGTAACCCCTGAGAATCACCAGGTGTGGCTCAAAGAGCAAAAGCAAAAAATAAAGAAAACTTAGGTTTTCTTTTCTTTTCTTTTTTTTTTTTTTGGTTTTTGGTTTTTGGGTCACACCCGGCAGTGTTCAGGGGTTACTCCGGCTCTTTGCTCAGAAATCACCCCCGGCAGGCACAGGGGACCATATGGGATGCCGGGATTCAAACCAACGACCTTCTGCATGAAAGGCAAATGCCTTACCTCCATGCTATCTCTCCGATCCCAGGTTTGCTTTTCAACCCTACCTGGTTCCCTGGTTTCCTAAAAAATAAAATTAGGGGCCAGGGCAATAGTACAGTGGATATGGTGCTTACCTTGCACATGGATGACCCTGGTTCAATCATCCCATATAGTCTTCCAAGCCCACCAGGAGTAATTTCCATGTGCAGAGCCAGCAATAACCCATGAGCATCACTGAGTATGGCCCCCAATTAATTAAGTTAAATTAAAATATTCAAGCATTGTGTCAAATGAAAAATTGTGTGGAAGGGGCTCTCAAGTGGCACCCAGAGAACCCAGGAGCCATTCCAAGTGATATTTGGCCAGCCAGTCTGGTGGTTCAGTGCTAAACCCAAATATAGAGTGGGGCTTGGACTTTGCAGTGCTGGAGTTTACTTGGTGCTTGGGTATCTTCAAGACCAAACTCAAAGACTTTCAGAAGGCCATTTGGTACTGGAGTCAAATTGTGGTGGAGTGCTTCAAGATCCTGGGATCAGAGTGGTAGCACAGTTCCATTACTATTATTTTTTGTGTGTGTGTGTGGTTTTTGGGTCACACCCGGCAGTGCTCAGGGGTTATTCCTGGCTCCAGGCTCAGAAATTGCTCCTGGCAGGCATGGGGGACCATATGGGGTGCCGGATTCAAACCGATGACCTCCTGCATGAAAGGCAAATGCCTTACCTCCATGCTATCTCTCCGGCCCCCCATTACTATTATTTTTATTATATATTATTATATATTATACATATTATAATTATTATTATTGATAATAATAATAATAGCAGGGGGTTCAGAGGACTATTACAAGAGGTAAAGCATTTGCCTTGCTTGCTGCCAACCCAGGTTTGATCCCCAGCATCCAGTCCACAGAACCTAACAGAATTAATTACTGAGTCCAGAGCCAGGAGTAAACCTTGAGCACCACCAACTGTGGTTCAAAAAAAAAAAGAAAAAGAAAAAAAGAATTGACTTTTGACTTTTGGATCGGACAGATAGCACAGTGGGTAGATCATTTGCCTTGCACTTGGCCAACCTGGAGTTGAACACTGGCATCCCATATATCCTTTGAGCATGATTTTACAGCCCCAGGAGTGATTTCTGAGTACAGAGCCAGGACTAACCCCTAAGCACTGCCAGGTGTGACCCCAAAACACAAAACGAAATAACAACTGCTAGGTGTGGCCCCAAATAAAAAATGCAAGCACAGAAAGAATGGGTCTGGGATGGACACTTCTGAATGGCTCATAGCACTTGACCTTGTTCTTCAGGTAAAGAGTTCAGCACCCTTTCCAGGGTCAGCCAAGGGTAGACATTAGAATTTCAGCATTAGTGGATTCTCAGTGGTGCCCCCAAGGACCCCTCCTGCTTTGCATAGAAAAAAGGAGGATATGAGATTGGGTCTCTGCTCCTCCCTCTTTCTCCTTGCTTTTGCCCATATCCATTCTCTCCCCCACAGCGGCATCTCCCCCACAGAGCCTGGGATTAGAGGGAGGAGGGTGGAGGTGGGGACTTGGATCAGAAGCCCCAAGTGCCCTGTATCTGAAGGAAGCTCTGGCCCTGCTGACCAGCTCCTGCTCTCTGCCACCGCTGTTGCCTCCTTTAGCCTAATGCTGGGGACTCAGGGGCTTTGGGCCCTGCTGCCCACCATTGTGCCTACAGGTAAGTGTCGACAGGAAGGGGCAGGGTCTGTCCTATACTCTCTGAGAAAACTGGGCACCTGAACCAGAAATCACTGCCTCAAGAGAGTGGTAAGTGGGTGGGTGGATAGGGGCAAAATCCTGTGTCCCATGATTCCAGGCCTCTGCAAACCCCATTTCCTCCTGTCGCTTTACCATGATGTATAGAAACGATTTGTCTTTCCTTTTGGCTACTGTTTTGACCCCTGCATTTACTCCCATTTCAAACCCCTCCTCTCCCAATCCTGGGCTGTAGCACCCTCAAGCAGGCGGACCTGTGTGTTCTTTGAGGCCCCTGGAGTTCGGGGAAGTACAAAGACACTGGGGAAGCTGCTAGATGCCAGAACAGAATTCCCCAGGATCATCCGCTGCCTCTACAGCCATTGCTGCTTTGGAATCTGGAACCTGACCCAAGACCAGACACAGGTGGAGATGCAAGGTGAATGGTAAAGTATATTATGACTGGTGATAGGATGTCGATAGAGAAACCTAGGGTGAGGATCAGAGGGAAAAGGGGTAGGGAGGGGAAGTAGGATGTGCAGAAGGGAAAGAAAGCTTACATGAGATGCAGAGAGCACGTGTCTACCGGAGAAGGGAATTATTTCTCCTCTTTGGCCTTGCCGGATTATACCCCTCTCTCACTCTCTCTCTCTACCTCTTTCTTATTCTATTTCCTCTTTTCCCCCATGACCCCTGCTCAGGATGCCGAGATAGTGATGAGCCAGACTGTGAGTCTCCCCACTGTGAGCTGAGCCCCAGAGCCCAGTCCAGCCCCAGCTCCACCCTCTTTACCTGCTCCTGTGGCACTGACCTCTGCAACGCCAACTATACCCAGCTGCCTACACCTGGGGGTCTGGGCACTGCCAGCTCCCATGGCCTCCAGACTGCCCCAGGTAGCTATCTTGCAGGGCTGGAGCCCATGGGGTGGCTGGGGGGCGCAGGTTAGGAGAAGAGGCAAAAACAGGGCCGGCTCTTACCCTACCTTGTCCCAAACAAGATTCCCTCCTCCTGGCCTTGAGAGATTGGTTGCCCTGGTGACCGAGAGATAAGGAGGTTTGTGACCAGAGTGAGGATGGGTTGAGAAGCGAATTCTCTGAGGAGGGAGAGAGGGCAGACAGTGTTTTGGAGCAGGTCTCCTTCGCCTGCATTCTTGCCTCACGTCCAGGAGAGCCCATCTGGACAGCACTGATGCTTCTGGGATTGTTCCTCCTACTGCTGCTGCTGGCAGTCAGCATCATACTAGGTATTCACTTGCCCCTTCCCTCTTTCATGACCCAATACAGCGTCCCAAAGTTCTGGCTCCTCTCCCTCTCTCCTGATCCTGTACTTCCAAGATCTCAATAGACTGAATCTCAAAAATGTCTCATTCCCGGCCGTGTTCATGCCTGGGAATGCCACCCTAACACTATTTCCCCCTTAGCTTTGCTACAGCGAAAGTTCTGCAGAGTGCAAGGAGATCTGGAGGTGCCAGAACCCGAGACTGAGACAGAGTCTGAGTGGAACTGGAGTGCTGAGCTTCCTGTGCTGCCTGATCTCTGCTTTTCCCAGGTGCACAGGCTGGGAGGGAAGGGCCCTTTTAGGGGATCCCTAGGTGATGTTGAAGAGAAAGCCTAGCCTTGGGCCCTGCTGAGTCCCACGCTCCTTTCCTGTCCCCTCCACCAGGTAATTCGGGAAGGAGGTCACGCAGAGGTGTGGGCTGGGCAGCTCCAAGGCGAGCTGGTAGCCATCAAGGCCTTTCCCCTGAGAGCCATAGCCCAGTTCCGAGCAGAGAAAGCTTTGTACGAGCTTCCAGGCCTGCAACATGACCACATTGTCCGCTTTATCACTGCCAGCAGGGGCGACCCGGGACCCCTGCCTTGTGGGCCCCTGCTTATACTGGAACTGCACCCCAAGGTGAGGACTGACCCAAAAATGTTTGTTTTGGGGGCAGGGTAATGGTGGGATCTGGCTTCAGTTATTCTTCTGCCTTCGTTTCTTCTTTTTTTCATAGATTAAAGGCTATGTTAGGGGCTGGGATAATAGCTGAGAAAATGGCTGGAGAATATATTTGGCATGTGTAGCACCCCAGATTCAACCCAGAAACATATGGCTTCCCACGCACCACCAGGTACAACCCACACTACTGGGAAGGCTCTAAAACAATAACAAGATAGCATGGATGTAAGGCATTTCCCTATCATGCAGAAGGACAGTGCTTTGAATTCCAGCATCCCATATAGTCCCCCAAGCCTCCAGGAGCAATTTCTTTTTTTGTTTGTTTTGTTTTTTGTTTTTGGGTCACACCCGGGAGCGCTCAGGGGGCCACTCCTGGCTCTACACTCAGATATCGCCCCCAGCAGGCTCGGGGAACCATATGGGATGTCGGGATTCGAACCACAGTCCTTCTGCACGCAAGGCAAACGCTTTAGTCTTACCTCCATGCTATCTCTCCGGCCTGGAGGAGCAATTTCTGAGCATAGAGCCAGACCCAGGAGTAATCCCTGAGCGCTGCCGGGTGTGACCCAGAAACCAAAAACACAAACAAAAACCAAAACAAAAAAATTATTGTTTTCCTCCCTTTTGTTCCATAATTTATATATGCATGTATATGTACACATACATATATACACACATGTGTGTATATATACATATATATTAAACACTCAAGGGTCACTTTATATATATATATATATACATACATATAAATATATATATATTAAACACTCAAGGGCCCAGGAATGCTAGGTTCAAGGATGCCTCAACAGTCATATGGGATGTCGAGGACCAAGCCAGGGTTGGCCATATGCAAAGCAAGTGCTCTACACACTATTGTACTAATGGCCATGTCCTGTTTCTGATCATTTATTTTTGTGTTTGTTTTGTTTTGTTGTCCATACCTGGTGGCACTCAGAGGTTACTCCTGGCTCTGTGCTCAGAAATAACTCCTGGGGCCGGAGTGATAGCAGTAGGGCATTTGCCTTGCACGTGGATGACCTGGGTTTGGATCCCTGGCATCCTATATGATTCCCGAGCCTGCTAGGAGTGATTTCTGAGTGCAAAGCCAGGAATAACCCCAGAGCACCACCGAGTATGGCCCCTCCAAAAAAAGAAACAAAGTCATTGCATGCAAAGCAAATATCCTACCTTCTGTGCTATTACTCTGCCCCCCCCCCCCACGTAAACATGTTTGAGTAGAATGGGGTCATGAATGGAAAAAAAAACAAAGAAGTCCTGACTTAGAGTATCTACCTTGCTCAGGAATTCAAATCCCCAGTGTCTCACATGCATTGGGCATAATACTGGCAGCTCTGCTATTTGTTATCCCCCCTTGACACAAGTAATTTTTGTTTGGATCATAGTAAAGCAGATAGGATACTTGTCTTACACGTGGCCAACCTGGGTTGGAAATCTAGCATCCCATAAGTCTTCTGAGCACCACTAAGAGTAAATTACTGTAATCCCTGAGCATCCCTGATGTGTCCTCAAAACTAAAAAAAATTTTGTTTTATTGTTTTGTTTTGTTTATTTTGCTCAGGGATCACTTCTGGAGGTGTTTGGGTATCATGTGGTACCAGATTAGAACCTGAGTCAGCTGTGTGTGTGCAAGGCAAGTGCCATATCCACAGTACTATCTCTCTGGTCCCCCAAAATATTCATATTTATTCAACAAATATATATAAGGCCAGAGATATGGTTCAATAATAAATCACATGTCTTGGGGCTGGAGTGATAGCACAGGGGTAAGGTGTTTGTCTTTCATGCAGGCCAACACAGGACAGACCCCCGGTTCAAATCCCAGCATCCCATATGGTCCCCCAAGCCTGCCAGGAGTGACTTCTTTTTTTTTTTTTTTTTTGTATTTTTTTGTTTTGTTTTTTGTTTTGTTTTTGGGTACACCCGGAGGTGCTCAGGGGTTACTCCTGGCTGTCTGCTCAGAAATAGCTCCTGGCAGGCAGGGGGGACCATATGGGACACCGGGATTCGAACCAACCACCTTTGGTCCGGGATCGGCTGCTTGCAAGGCAAACGCCCCGCTGTGCTATCTCTCCGGGCCCCAGGAGTGACTTCTGAGTATAGAGCTAGGAGTAAAACTCCTGAGCACCACCGGGTGTGACCCCCCCAAAAAAAATCACATGTCTTGCACATGAGACTGGGTACTTGATCTCTAGTACTGCCAAAAAATAGCTTTATATTGGGGCCGGAGAGATAGCATGGAGGTAAGGCATTTGCCTTTCATGCAGAAGGTCGGTGGTTTGAATCTCGGCATCCCATATGGTCCCCTGAGCCTGCCAGGAGTGATTTCTGAGCATAGAGCCAGGAGTAACCTCTGAGCGCTGCCGGGTGTGACCCAAAAACCAAAAAAAAAAAAAAAAAAAAAAAAAGCTTATATATATATATATATATGTAAAAATATATACATATATATTGCTAGTACTTCCAAAAACAATATATGTATACATATATATGTAATTTATATATACATATATGTATATACATATGTATACACACACACACACACACATATATAAAATGAAGAGGAAGAGTTCCAGACCACACCAGACCTTGTGGCCTGGAGACTATTTATTAGTACCTATAGTTCCTCATTCTAAAAATCTTAGGTTTGGGGCCCAGAGAGATAGCACAGCGGCATTTGCCTTGCAAGCAGCCGATCCAGGACCAAAGGTGGTTGGTTCGAATCCCAGTGTCCCATATGGTCCCCCGTGCCTGCCAGGAGCTATTTCTGAGCAGACAGCCAGGAGTAACCCCTTGCATGCAGCCATGCAGCCAACCAGGGTTCACTCCCTGGCATCTCAGATGGTTGGTCCCCTATTCATTGCTAAGAGTGATTCCTAAGTACAGAGCCAGGAGTAATCCCTGAACACCTCCAAGTGTGGCCCAAAACACACACACAGACAGACACACACACACACACACACACACTAAAAATAAAATCTTACTCAATTCTAGAAAGTTCCTTCTTTAACCATGTGCCTCACTGTCCTGCTCAAAAACCAGTTTTTTTTTTTTTTTTTTTTTTTTGGGTCACACCCGGCGATGCTCAGGGGTTACTCCTGGCTGTCTACTCAGAAATAGCTCCTTGCAGGCACGGGGGACCATATGGGACACCGGGATTCGAACCAACCACCTTTGGTCCTGGATTGGCTGCTTGCAAGGCAAACGCCACTGTGCTATCTCTCTGGGCCCCAAAAACCAGTTTTTGTTTGTTTTTTTTTCCCCTGGTTTGTTTAGCTTTCCTGACATACCTACAATATAATGACAATGATAATGTTGATCAAAGAAGGACTCTATTGTTTCTTTCCCACCAGTTTCCACTTGCTTCCTAAGCACTTGCTTTCTAGTTCAATGACTCTACCATATGGCCCTGATATTTCAAGCCAAGTGGCTTTTTTCTTTTTTTTTTTTTTTTTTTTTGAGTCACATCCGGCAGCGCTCAGGGGTTACTCCTGGCTCTGTGCTCAGAAATCGCCCCTGGCAGGCACGGGGGACCATATGGGATGCCAGGATTCGAACCACTGTCCTTTTGCATGCAAGGCAAATCCTTTACCTCCATGCTATCTCTCCAGCCCCAGCCAAGTGGCTTCTGAGGGGGCTCCCTGCCTACCTTGACCTGTCTCTTTTTTGTTTTGCTTTTTGTGTGTGTGTGTGTGTGTGTGTGTGTGTAGTTTTTGGTCACACCCGGCAGTGCTCAGGGAAACTCCTGGCTCCATGCTCAGAAATTGCTCCTGGCAGGCACGGGGGACCATATGGGAAGCCAGATTCGAACTGATGACCTTCTGCATGAAAGGCAAATGCCTTACCTCCATGCTATCTCTCCGGCCCCGACCTGTCTCTTTTTTTAGTTTTTGGGCCACACCCGGTAGTGCTCAGGGCTTACTCCTGGCTCTGGTGGGCTTAGCAGGCCATAAGGGTGTGTTGGAGATCCAACCCAGTCTGGGAGTCTGCAAATTGAGAGCCCTAATGCTAATGCTCCAGCCCGATCCTATCTCATCTGTTTTTGTCTTCATTCCCAATACACTAAGGCAGTATAAGATAGTTGAGAATGGGGCAATTTCTGAGCACGAAGCCAGGAGTAACCCCTGAGCACTGCTGGGTGTGACCCAAAAACCACTAAATAAATAAATAAATAAACAAACAAACAAATAAAAGATAGTTCAGAGTGAAAGACACTGGTTCTAGATTGCTAGGGATTAATCACTTTCTACATGTTTATTTGGCCCTCTTTCAAGCATCACATCTGTAAAAATTAAAGTGGTAGAAATATCGACCTCTTGGGGTAGTTGTGAAGATCCAAAAGACCAAGTACACAATCATAATTGGACATTTTTTTTTAAGTTTTTGGTCCACATCTGGTGATGCCCATGAGTTATTTCTGGCTCTGCACTCAGGAATCACTCCTAGCAGTGCTCAAGGGATGCAAAGGATTGAATGCAGGTCAGCCAAGTACAAGGCAAACACCATACCTGCTATGCTATCTCTCTGGCCTATACATGAGACACTTGAATGCAAGTTACTCTTATTAGTTTGGGTGATACATATTTTCAGTCTCCTCTTGCAGCCTGGCTTGGCCTGGATATGGATTGTTTCAGTTTACTGGGAGATATAGGGGAAAGTCTGCCAATTGATGTCTACACTGTGCTATGTAAGGACCAATACTTGCAGTTCTGTATTCCCACTCTCTCTTCTGCTTTTTACCAGGGCTCCCTGTGCCACTACTTGTCCCAGCACACCAGTGACTGGGGAGGATCCCTCCAGATGGCACTGTCCTTGGCACAGGGCCTTGCATTTCTCCATGAGGAGCGCTGGCAGGATGGTGAGTGTGTTGGGAGTAGGAAACCAAGGGAATCAGAAGACATGACTGTGTTTCTGATTCTCCCTTAGCATGGAAGGGGAAGATTGGATCAAAGAGTGGGAAAGAAAATCTGTGCCCCTTCAACCTTTGACTTTTCCCACAGGCCAGTATAAACCAGGCATTGCCCACCGAGATCTGAGCAGCCAGAATGTGCTCATTCGTGAGGATGGGTCATGTGCTATTGGAGACCTGGGTCTTGCCTTGGTACTCCCTGGTCTCACTCAGCCCCCCACATGGGCCCCCACTCAACCCCGAGGACCAGCCGCCATTATGGAAGTGAGTAATCTGGCTCAGCATGAGGCGTGGGATAATGGTGGAAAGGCTGGGCACTGTGTGAGCCAGTGATACAGTGAGTGTTGCCAACAGATGATTTTTGTTCTTCAGGCTGGCACCCAGAGATACATGGCACCAGAGCTCTTAGACAAAACTCTGGACCTGCAAGACTGGGGCACAGCCCTCCGGAGAGCTGATGTTTACTCTCTGGCTCTGCTCCTCTGGGAGATCCTCAGTCGCTGCCAAGATTTGCTACCTGGTGAGAAATCCCGTCACCTGTGCCCTTCTACCCGTTCTAAACCAACCTCATGACCCTAGAAGCTATGCTCTCCTTCACCCTGGCCTTTCCACAAAGGAGGCCTCACTAGACTTAGCTGACACCTGGTCCCATGGCTTTTCTGCAGACAGCACCCTTCCGCCCTTCCAACTGGCCTACGAAGCAGAACTGGGCAGCACCCCTACCTCTTGTGAGATGTGGACCTTTGCTGTGGAGGAGAGAAGGCGCCCCTTGATCCCATCCGCCTGGCACAGCTACACCACAGTAAGAGGTCACAATCTGCTGGGCTGGGGATGCCAAGACTTCCTGAGATAAGAATAGAGTTTCTGGGCCGGACACATAACACAGCGGTACAAGTGTTTGCCGTGTATGCGGCCAACCCAGGATGGACCCATGTTCAATCCCCGGCATTCCATATGGTCTCCCAAGCCTGCCAGGAGCGATTTCTGAGCTTAGAGTCAGGAGTAACCCCTGAGCACAACTGGGTGTGGCCCCAAAACAAACAAAACAAAACAAGGGTTTCTGATCCTGGCCAAGGTTGCTCCTGTCTCGTTGCTACTGCCACTACTGGCTCACCTTGAGCTGAAGCTGAGCAAATTTACTCTGTAGTCCAGTTTTCCTTTTTTTCTTTTTTTTTTTTTGGTTTTTGGGCCACACCCGGCGGTGCTCAGAGGTTACTCCTGGCTGTCTGCTCAGAAATAGCTCCTGACAGGCACGGGGGACCAAATGGGACACCTGGATTCGAACCAACCATCTTAGGTCCTGGATCGATTGCTTGCAAGGCTAGCACCGCTGTGCTATCTCTCCGGGCCCCCAGTTTTCTTTCTTTCTTTGTTTTTGGGGCACACTCGGCAGCCCTCAGGAGCTACTCCTGTCTCTACCCTCAGAAATCGCCCCTGGCAGGCTCAAGAGACCATATGGGATGCTGGGATTCGAACCACCGTCCTTCTGCATGCAAGGCAAATGCCTTGCCTCCATGCTATCTCTTCGACCCCCCCTAGTTTTATTTTCTTCCATCCTGTTTCATGTAGCCTTTCCAGAGCTGCATGACTTCCTCCTGCTCAGTTGACTTCATGACCTATTTTTTCTCTCTGCAATTGTTATCTCTCTTGCTAGTGCCTTCCGACAGGAAGCTCTCTGACTACTTCTATCCTGAGTCCTGCCCCCAAGATGAATCATCATTTTTTTTTTTTTTTTGTGGTTTTTGGGTCACACCCAGCAGTGCTCAGGGGTTATTCCTGGCTCCAGGCTCAGAAATTGCTCCTGGCTGGCATGGGAGACCATATGGGATGCCGGGATTTGAACCGATGACCTCCTGCATGAAAGGCAAACGCCTTACCTCCATGCTATCTCTCCGGCCCCGAATCATCATTTCTAAAGTTCCAGCCAGAACCCAATATTCAATCCCAAAATTTTGATTGGTTTTACACATCCATATCTATGCTATGACCCAAGAACAGACATAGTGTCTTGCACAAGGTTGTCTTAAGAAATCCCTTCCCCTATTACCTGGTTTGAAATTTACTTGCAAAAGTTTTTGTAAGGGGTTAGATATGGAAATTTCTTTGCACAAGTATTTACAAGAGGTTAGATTATGGAAGCTGGAATGTTGTTTGTGAAGACTCTGATTACCCAGGGGGACAGAGAGAGATTTCCCATTAGTATATAAAGATATTGACCTCATTTTATTCATTTTTTGAGGCCACAGCCAGTTGTACTCAGGGCTGGCTCTTCACTCAAGAATTCCTCAAAAAAAAAGAAAAAAAAAAAAGAAGAAAAAAAAAAAAAGAATTCCTCAACAGGGCTGGAGAGATAGCATGGAGGTAGGGCATTTGCCTTGCATGCAGAAGGACAGTGGTTCGAATCCTGATATCCCATATGGTCCCCTGAGCCTGCCAGGAATGATTTATGAGTGTAGAGCCAGGAATAACCCCCTCCCAATTACTCAACAATAGTTGGCAGTGCTCAGGGGACTACATGGGATACCAGGGATTGAACCCAGGTTGGACATGTACAAGGCAAACATCCAACCTGCTGTACTATTGTTTAAAAAAAAAAAGTGTTGGGGCTGGAGAGATAGCACAGCGGTAGGGCGTTTGCCTTGCAAGCAGTCGGTTCAGAATGGATGGTGGTTCAAATCCCAGCATCCCATATGGTCCCCGGAGCCTGCAGGAGCGATTTCTGAGTGTAGAGCGAGAAGTAACACCTGAGAGCTGCTGGGTGTGACCCAAAAACAAAAACAAAGAAAGAAACAAAAAACCCAACCAAACAATAAAACATAGGACTCATGGACTCCTCTTTAAACTCTGAGGCCACTCGGGGACCCTTCAGGAGTTTGGGATCAAGTTTACATCTGGTCACTCTCTGTAGGTCGCTGGTGGCTTGAGGGATCTCTTGGAAGACTGTTGGGATGCAGACCCGGAAGCACGGCTGACAGCCCACTGTGTGCAACAGCGCCTTACAGCCCTGGCCCAGCCACAAGCTGCCCACCCTGGACCAGAGGGATGCTCACACAGCTGCCCACATCTCTACCTGGAAGATGGTCTCTCAACTCCTCCCACTGCCATTCTTTCAGACCATAGCTAAGTGCCTGCCACCTCAGCAGAACCAAGGCTCTTATTCCAGAAATCCTCCACCTGCCTGAAGCACTTATTATGTAAATGTGCAGTTTATGTGTAATCTATTTTTATGACAACATAAATGTAGTAACTGGATACTTATCTACTCCATTCACCACTGCTTCTCTTACTTGCCAAAGGATTGGATCCTCTTGTCCACTGTAGTTCTGCCCTAAACCTGGAATTAGTGATCCAGGAGGGAAAAGAAAATTTGTGTTTTTCTGAGTCTGTCTTTGAGTCTTGTTTCCTGTGATCCTGAGCTCCTGGTCTTTCCTTCCTTTTTTTCTTCTCCTCTACAAAGCTTTAATTTGGTAGGACCTCCTGCAGAGCTGATGGGAGAGAAGGATGGAATAGTGAAAGTGCTGCTCTGAAGGTGAGCAGAGACCCCAGATCTTTTTGTGGATCCTTTGTCCAGTGTAGAGGGAAAGTCCTTCAGTAAGATGTCTACCCAGCTTTAGCTGGGCTTTTCTTTTTTTTTTTTTTTTTTGTGGGTGGAGGGTTAGGCCATACTCAGTACTACTCAGAGCTTACTCTTGGCTCTGCATTCTGAAAGGTTGGTGTTTGGGACTGAACCCAGGGCAGCCACATGCAAGGCAAGAGCTCTATCTGCTATACTCTCTTTTCAGTCCAAAGCACTTGACCTGCCTGTGGATCTCTGGCATCAGATGTGGTCCCTGAACACTGCCAAAAGTACCCCTGAATACACAACCAGGTGTGTTAAACCAGGTGAAGCAGAACCTAAGTACCATCAGTACCCCACAAAAAGTGAACTCCTGGGGCTAAGATTTCTCAGTGTTAAGTATATGCTTTTCTTTATTTGGAAGGGGTTGGGTCACACCCAGCAGTGCTCAGGGGTTACTCCTGGCTCTGTGCTCAGAAATCGCTCCTGGCAGGCTCAGGGGGACCAAATGGGATGTGGGGGATGGAACCAGTGTTCCTCCTGGGTCAGCAGCATACAAGGCAAACGCCCTACTGCTGTGCTCCAATCCCTCCTTCTGGTTCTTTATAGCCCGCAGGATTCTTTCTGTATGCAGCTTAATGACCTGGCTCAAGTCTGGGTTTCTGAACTATGTACCACTAACCTGAAATAAACTATTTCTTTCAGAACCTCATTTTTCTCATTGATTTTGATGTGATAAATAGTATATTTTTCCCTATCTTCCCCTGGTTGTTCCCGATACCCCACACTTCCCTGGTTATCCCATGGCTCCCCCCTTCCCCAATTTCCCTACTTTCCCCCAACCACCACCATCCCACCCCTGCAACCCACCCACCCACCAGTGCTGATAAATAGTATTATAGTATTTTTTTTTTTTTGGTTATTGAACTATACATGGTGGTATTCAAGGGGCTACTCCTGATTCTGTGCTCAGTGGCTACTCTCTCTTATCAGTACCAAAAGCATCATGTGCTGCCAGGAAATGAACCCAAGCCTTCTACGTGGAAAGTGTATACAACCTATTAAGCTATTTCTAGTCCATTTTTAGTAAATGTTTATGCATCAACAGACGTCATGGGAAAAGGATGAAAATCACATGCTGACATAGTTTAATGCCCTCAACCTTATACTTTTTTTTTTTTTGGTTTTTGGTTTTTGGGTCATACTCGGTGAAGCTCAGGGATTACTCCTGGCTATGCACTCAGAAGTCGCTCCTGGCTTGGGGGACCATATGGGACGCCGGGGGATCCAACCGCGGTTCATCCTAGGCTAGCGCTGGCAAGGCAGACACCTTACCTCTAGCGCCACAACGCTGGCTCCCACTTTATACTTTTTTAAAGTTCTTAGAAAACTGGGCCCAGGGTGATATACAACAGGTAAAACATTTGCCTTGCATGTAGCCAACCTGAGTTTGATCCCAGGCATCCTATATGGTCCCCTGTGCCCGCTAGGAGTAATTCTTGAGTGTAGAGCCAGGAGTAATCTCTGAACATCTTCGGGTATGGCCAAAACGACAACAACAACAACAACAACAACAACAATAAAGTTCTTAGAAATTCAAGAACAGGGCCAGAAAGGTGGCGCTAGAGGTAAGGTGTCTGCCTTGCAAGCGCTAGCATAGGATGGACCACGGTTCGATCCCCTGGCGTCCCATATGGTCCCCCAAGCCAGGGCGATTTTTGAGCGCATAGCCAGGAGTAACGGGTGTGGCCCAAAAGCCAAAACCAAACAAACAAACAAAACAAAACAAAACAAAACAAAAAAGAAATTCAGGAATAGGGGCTAGAGAGTTGTTAGTACAGCAAGTAGGGCACTTGCCTTGCATGTGGCTGAGTAGGGTTCAGTCCCCAGCCCCACCTCCCCATATAGTGTTCCCAGAGTGCAGAATCAGGAGTAACTCCTAAGCACAGCCAGGAGGTTCCAAAACAAATAAACAACCAAAAAACAAACCCCAGGAACATTGTTATTCTGCTTTGCATAATTATAGTACTGACCTAAAGTCTAGGAAATCTGTATCTTTTTTTTTTTTGGGGGGGTCACACCCGACGGTGCTCAGGGGTTACTCCTGGGTGTCTGCTCAGAAATAGCTCCTGGCAGGCACGGGGGACCATATGGGACACCGGGATTCGAACCAACCACCTTTGGTCCTGGATCGGCTGCTTGCAAGGCAAACGCCACTGTTCTATCTCTCTGGGCCCGGAAATCTGTATCTTTAACCTTTTCTTTCTTCCACCAATAAAATGGTCTTAGTTTTTCTTGGCATGATAGCTATTCTTTGTCTGATTTGAAACGATCTGGAAGCAATAGTAAAAAGTAGATACTTCCCTTCCTGTTATTACTTTTAGGTCATTTTCTCATACAAAGGATTTTACTCCCCCAACTCCAATCTTTTCTGAATTTGTGCCACCAGACCACATCACTCACTTCCCCTTGATGTGGTAATTTATAGTCTCCTTGTTCCTCCTCTGTGTTTGCTGCATACTTTAGCATTGACTCAGTCGTTTTTATTACACATGAGCATGAGTGTGTGCGTGTATATGTGCAGGGTTAAGACCACACCTAGTGATTCTCAGGTGGCCAGAAAGAAAATCAGAGAGATAGTGCAGGGATTATGGCTTTGTCTTGTATGTGACAGCTTCAAGTTTGATTCTTGGCACTGCGTATGGTCCTTGAGCAAGACTAGCAGCGATCCCTGAACACCTTTGGGTGTGACCGAGAAACAAAAATAAGAAAGTGCAAGAAAAAAAAAAAAAGAAGGAAGTGTGGTGTGAGGGCCTTTCAGCAATCCAGCTGAAGAAAAAGGTCGGTTAATAGCAGGCAAGATGAAGAGATGTGCAGAGATTTCAGATTTAATTGGAACACACATGACACTGGTGTTGTTGGATGGGGAAAGGTGAAGAAGAGAGCTGTGATTTGGTGGGGGGAAGCCTAGAAGAGAGAGAGATTAGGAAATAAATCTCATTGTTTTCCCCAAGAAAATCTCCTTTTTTATTTTTCCATTGGGGCAAGGAGGGAGCGAGCATCGTTAAGTTTGGGGGCTCGAACCTAGCAGCAGCGTTTAGCCTTTCTCTGCACTTATCAGGACACATTATTAAAATGTGTGATATGGGCCAGAGAGGTGGGTGCAAGCGGTAGGGCGTTTGCCTTGCACACGCTAACCTAGGATGGACTGCGGTTAGATCTCCAGGTATCCCATATGCTCCCCCAAATCAGCGGTGATTTCTGAGCACATAGCCAGGAGTATCTCCTGAGCATCATCGGTGTGGTCCAAAAAGCAAATAAGGGGGCCGGAGAGATAGCATGGAGGTAGTGCATTTGCCTTGCATGCAGAAGGTCGGTGGTTCAAATCCCGATATGGTCCCTTGAGCGTGCCAGGAGAGTTTTCTGAGCATGGAGCCAGGGGTAACCCCTGAGTGCTGCCGGGTGTGACCCCCCCCAATAAAAAGCAAATAAGTATAAAATAAAACAAAAAATAACGTAACGTAACACCACATCACATCATAACACAACATAACATAACACAACACAATGCAACATAACATAATAACATAACATAACTTAACATAACAACACATCACAACATCACAACATAACATAAAATAACATAACAGCATAACATAACATTACATAACATAACATAACATAAATCATAACATAACATAACAACATACAATAAAATAAAATAAGTGTACAAAAAATAAAACAAAAAAAAATAAAATAAGTGGTACATAGTAGATCTCAGACTCCAGAGGAAACTTTAGCGTCTTGGAGTCACGTAGACTTTGCCCTGAAACAGGTGTCACCGCCCTTTCCCGGCCAGATCCGCCTAGGCCACCCCCCAGGTTTTCGGCACGCCTTCCAGGGCCGGGTTCCCCGCCCTGATATCACCATTTCCGTCTAACTTAAAAGATTCCGAAGAGATTGACGAGTGTCTTGACCAATGAGAATGCAAGCTGGCTACTTGCGTCCAATCAGGTTGCAGTAGAGGCGGGCGTAGAGGGAAGGTGGGGAGGACCAGGAAGTGAGTGCAGACTCCTAAGGACAAGTCAGTCAGTTCAGCTGCTGCAGTGGGTGTAAAAGGTAACTGTGGTTCTGGCTTCCCCAATTTCCTCCTTTCTCAATCTCTGAGTTAGGGGTTCTCTATTTGCACACTACTTAGAGGGGGGTGGTGGCTGCATAGTTACTGAGCCCCCTTTCCTCTCTTTGCCTTGCTTGAGTTTGGGATGAGGATCCTGCCAGAGAAACTTGTTTCAGAATCTTCCTTATCTTTTTTTGGGGGGGTTTGTTTGTTTTGGGGTCACACCCGACGGTGCTCTGGGATTACTCCTGGCTCTAAGCTCAGGGGTCATTCCTGGTGCTGTGTGTGTGGGGGAACCATGTGGGATGCCGAGGATCGACCCTGTTTGCCTGGCAAACGCCCTACCCACTGTACCATCCCCAGAATCTTTATCTTGTGGGTGGTTAAAGTCAACCAAACGGGCCGGATCGAAGAGATTGTATTGGGGCTGGAGAGATAGCATGGAGGTAGGGCGTTTGCCTTTCATGCAGGAGGTCATCGGTTCGAATCCCAGCGTCCCATATGGTCCCCCGTGCCTGTCAGGAGCAATTTCTGAGCATGGAGCCAGGAATAACCCCTGAGCACTGCCGGGTGTGACCCAAAAACCACACACACACACACACACACACACACACACACAAAAGATTGTATTGGGGGAAAGTGCTTGTCTTGCCTGTTGTGATCCTATTTAAGTCCCCGGTAGCACATATATGGTTCTTCTGAGCATGCCAGAAGTGACCTCTGAGGGCCCGTGAGGTAGAGTGTTTGCCTTGCCTGCAAAAGGTCTTTACCTTGCCTGCAGAAGGTCGGTGTGGTTCGCATCCCATATGGTCCCCCGAGGCTGCCAGAAGCAATTTCTGAGCGCTGCCAGGTGTGACCCAAAACCCAAAACGAAACAAAACAAAAAAAGAAAAAAAGAAGTGACCTCTGAACTGTCAGAGCCAGGACCACGATGCTGGAATGTGGTATCCTCAATTAAATAATGTCACCTCTATGCAGGATGCAGGGGCTTGAGAGGAGAGATAAGGATAGTGGACTGCCAACTTTGTGGACTCTGTCCAAGACCTGATGGATTAGAGACTTGTAACTGTCATCAGAGGGAGTTGTCTTGGGAACTGAATTCTGCAGGATAAACTAAGTATTGAGTGCAAAGGTACTATTTTTTTTTTTTTTTTTGGTTTTTGGGCCACACCCGGTGACGCTCAGGGGTTACTCCTGGCTATGCGCTCAGAAGTCGCTCCTGGCTTGGGGGACCATATGGGACGCCGGGGGATCGAACCGCGGTCCATCCTAGGCTAGCGCAGGCAAGGCAGGCACCTTACCTCTTGCGCCACCGCCCGCCCCGCAAAGGTACTATTTAAAAGAAACTTTTTTTCTCTTCTGTTTTGGGCCACACCCAGTGGTACTCAGGATATGTGCTTAGAAATCGCTCCTGGCAGGCTTGGGGGACCACATGGGATGCTGGGATTTGAACTACCATCCTAATGAATGCAAGGCAAACGCCCTATCTCCATGCTATCTTTCCAGCCCCTCTCACTACTTTTCTAATGTCATGGGAGTAAGGTTTTTGTCTTTTTTATTTTTTAGGCTCAAAAACATCTGAACATGTGGAATCCTAATACTGGTAGGTGTCGGGAGCAGTGTTTACACAGGTGAAAATCATTTAAAAGCTGCCAAGAGTTGGATGGGCAGATGAAGTCTGATATTATGGGGCAAACCAGTAGGACTTGGTCACCACAAGAAGGAAGCAAGTCAGTAGTGGTTTATGTTGGAAAAAAGATTGGGAAACCCTGTATAAAGGACCAGAGAGAGCACAGCGGTAGGGCATTTGCCTTGCATGTTGCCAACCCAGGACCAATGGTGGTTCAGTTCCCAGCATCCCATGTGGTCCCCTGAGCCTGCCAGGAGCTATTTCTTTTCTTTTTTTTTTTTTGGATTTTGGGCCACACCCGGCGGGGGCCAGGAGCTATTTCTAAGCACAGAGCCAAGAGTAACCCCTGGGCTGTAGCCAGGTATGACCCAAAAACAAAAGAGAGAGAGAGAAACCTTGTGCACAGCCGTATCTTCTTCCAAATGTCTTCAAATGAATCCCACAATCAGAAATTTCTACATTGTTCCACTGCTTCTGCCCTTAGCAGAAACAGCAAAGTCCCTAGCAAAGGCTGACCATTGGTGTCATTTCCACAAAGTTCGTTGTTCTCACTATCATCAACCCTTCCAGGGGCTTCCTTTTATCTCTCCTACTGAGGTTTGTCTCCCGTGACAGTTCCATTTCACACCCATAAGTGCTCAGGGGTTCCTCCTAGCTCTATGCTCAGAAATTGCTCCTGGCAGGATCAGGGGACCATATAGAATGCCAGGGACTGAACCCTTGCTTTTTTTTTTTTTTGGTCACACCCATAAGCGCTCAGAATCAGGAGTAACTCCTAAGCATAGCCAGGAGGTTCCAAAACAAATAAACAACCAAAAAACAAACCCCAGGAACATTGTTATTCTGCTTTGCATAATTATAGTACTGACCTAAAGTCTAGGAAATCTGTATCTATTTTTTTTTTTTTGGGTCACACCTGGCGGTGCTCAGGGGTTACTCCTGGCTCTATGCTCAGAAATCACTCCTGGCAGGCTTGGGGGACCATATGGGATGCCGGGATTCGAACCATCGACCTTCTGCATGCAAGGCAATTGCCCTACTTTATGCTATCTCTCTGGCCCCAAACCCTTGCTTTTTTGTTGTTGTTGTTGTTGTTGTTGTTTGTTGTCAGAAACTCTTGGATATTTTTAATCTCAGTTTATTTTGTATTTCTTCCACCAGGGCCAAATCCATATCCCCCTAACGTCGGATATCCCCCTAACAATCCTGTCCATCCACCACCTGTCAATCCTGCCTTTCCTCCCACTCCCTATCCAATCCCCCCAGGAGTTCCTCAGGGGAATCCAGCTTTCCCTCCAGGTGTGCCCCCACAACCTATGCCACAGCCAGGGTATCCAGGTGGCCAGCCCATTGGTCCCTACCCCCCTCCATACCCACCGCCTGCTCCTGGAATGCCTCCTGTGGCTCCCCTGGCTCCTGGTATGGTAGCACCGGGAATGGTGATGGACAAGAAGATGCGTAAGAAAATGAAGAAAGCTCATAAAAAGATGCACAAACATCATAAACATGGCAAGGTCAGTGGCCTCTGGAGCCTGGATAGGTGAGGGTATCAGGGGATGAGGCAAGAGAGATTCTTGGTCTTAGGGCATAGGCCAATGATTGGTTGCTCTGGAAGATGATTCTTCTTTATAAAGGATTTCCACTGAGGCTCTACAGTGAAAGCACAGAGGAGAGTGCATTTTCCTTGCACATGGCCAACCTAGGTTTGATCGCTGGCATCCTACTGAGTGCACTAGGTTGGTGTCCCCCCAAAAAAAAGAAAAAGATTGCCACTGAGAAGAATCTAATCGTCTTGAAGAAAGGTATTTAGTGAAGGACCAGAGCACTAATACAGCAGGTAGGGTGTTTGCCTTGCATACAACCAACCCAGGATCTGATTCCCAAAATCCCATGTGGTTCCCTGAACCCATCAAGAGTGATTTCTAGGGACCAGAGAGATAGCATGGAGGTAAAGTATTTGCCTTGCATGCAGAAGGACGGTGGTTCGAATCCCAGCATCCTATATGGTCCCCCGAGCCTGCCAGGAGTGATTTCTGAGCACAGAGCCAGGAGTAACCCCTGAGCACCACTAGGTGTGGCCCCACAAAAAAAGAAATATTTAGTGAATTAGATTTTTGTTTCTTTGGGGGGGGGCGGGTTGAGCCA